>NC_090936.1:572072147-572375178 GCF_040938575.1 Ambystoma mexicanum
CCAGAAGAGAACAACTACAACACAGGGCCTGCATAAACAGTACGGACAGACAGAGGGGCAGTGGCATATTACCCCAAAAAGTAGGTGGTGGCCCCTGGGTTCACTCCCAGGGCGTGTGCCCGCCTAAAAACAACCCGGAGTGAGCGGCAGGTGGGGACTCGCCTGAAACGATGAGATTATTGCTATCCCGAACCACCCGTCCCCTTGGCACAACAGAGCAGTACACTTAACAACGTACACCACAGGATCTGGCTTGGGGTGTCTGCCGCCCGATCCCCAAAAACAGCTTGGCACAAGGCAACAACAAATGCAGATGGACTTCTGATAGTGGGATCATCCACGATAATAAGCCTGGTTAACCCGCTACTGCACCGACACGCCAAGGGCAACACAAGAAATAAAACTTGCCGAGGCAAGGAACACAACGGCGGAGGGCAAGCCCCGTGTTCTAGATACGTGGGAGGACACAGCACATTCCAGCAACATACAGTTATAGGAGCGAGGTACTGGCCATCCGGCGACGCAGGAGCAACATCCATGCAGAGCAACTCAGATGCCGGGCGCCAGATTCAAAACGGGCACATCCAGAGCAAAAACCCCAGTGAGACCCCAGGAAGGGCAAATTGAGAAGTGCTGGCGGCAGAGGCGACAAACACACACAGAATCACCATCCCCGCCTCCGGGGCTGACCCCTGCAGTAAAGGACCTCCCAACTAGCATAATGGCAACAGACAAGGACGAACTCTTAAACTGCTTGAAAGGCATGGAGGCCAGAATGACCAAAGCTTTCCAGAGTCAAATGGAACAATTAAGGGAGGACCTGAAATCATCCCTCCAGGAGGTCAATAAAGAAATGGCAGAGATGGGTGAAAGAGTGGACATAGTCGAAAGGGGCCTCTCGAATGTCACGGAAGAAACAAACCAAAATAGCCTGCTACTGGACCAGTTGGCGACCGCAACAAACAACTTAGAACTCCAGGCAGAGGATCTGGAAAATCGAGAGATCCAATATTAGGGTCAAGGGCCTGGCGGAATCAGTGCAGGACAAGGACCTAAAAGATACCATGCAACTCTGCTTCAGCAGCCTACTAGCAGATGTCCAACCGGAGACAATCGGCTTCGACAGGATACACCGCATGGGCCCAATACGCAACGAACCGGGGTCGAGACCCAGAGATGTCCTGATAGCAATGACATTGTATGGTCTGAAAGAGGAGGTGCTACGCGTGGCAAGAACAAACGGAGACCTTACGATTAATGGGTCCCGTATACAGTTGTTCCAGGACCTGGCCCTGATTACTCTCCACAAAAGAAGGCTAATGCAACCGGTAACGAAGGCCCTTCAAACACAGCAAATCCGATATAGATGGACGTACCCGTTTGGCCTGTCGTTTACATGGGAAGGAAAACAGAGGAGAATCGGGAATTGCGCAGAGGTCCTGGCGTTGCTGCACCTGGAGGATGAGCAACCAGAGGCGCCTGTGCGCCCACACCCAAACATGAACGGCCCGTCCAGCAAACCATGGGAATGGTCAACGGAGCGAAAGCAAAGACGAGGGAGGATAGGAAGACCCGGAAGCTTACACCCGGCTCATGACCGGGAATGGAGAGGCCCAACAGATCCAGACTCGGCCCATTACACGGATAACGAGTAAAGTGCTAACTAAATGTGAGAAAACAGCATGGCTGAATGGAATCTCCTGCATGGAGGTAGGAGGTCATAACTCTTGGAAGCAGGGTCAGGTAATACAATTCCTGACTATTATGAACTGGGGAAGGGTCGGAGGCCCTAGGCCCGCGGTGACTAGCGGGGGGCTCATTGGGAGCCCAGGCCTCATGCATCCCCAGGATTGGGAAGGGGGAGGGGGTGGGTAAGGGAGGGAACTGGAACGAAGGACAGGAAAGCGGGGAACCAAAAGTCCGGGAAAGAAAAGGAGCCAGCTCCACGATTGTATGAAACGGAAGCAAGAACAGGCAGAGTAAGCGATAGCGAACGAGAACATAGGGACCCTGAGGCAGACAATCTCCACCTAGGGAGAAATGGAAGAAGTGAACATTGTCTCGATTAATGTCCAGGGGTTAAACTCCCCCGCTAAAAGGCGTTTGATTTTAGGTAGATTGGAAGCCATGCAATCAAAGATAGCGATCCTACAGGAGAAGCATCTGCTCCAGAAAGATGAAAAAAGGATGCGGAGCAGAACATACCCTCTTCAGTTTTTCGCCTCAAGCCAAACAAAAACAAAAGGGGTGGCAATCTTATGTAGCAGAGACTCAGACTTTCGCAAACAACAAACACTGAAGGATCAGGAAGGCAGATACCTGGGGGTAAAGGGTTCTGTTAATGGTCAATTGTATACAATAGTAGCACTCTACGCCCCCAATGAAAAACAGGACCAGTACATCCCTAAATTACTCTAGAAATTGGGAGGATGGTGCGAAGGCCGAGTGATAATAGGAGGGGATTTTAATTGTGTAATGGACCCGCAATTAGATAAAACACTCCCCCCCCCCAACCGCAGCAGATCAGCGAAACAGACAGGCCCTTGGAAAGCTTTTCAGAGATTTGGATGTGATAGAAACGTGGCGATTTTTCCACCCGGACACCAGAGAATACACACACTACTCAGCAGTGCACAGGGGTTACTCTAGAATAGATATGATTCTGGTGTCCTCTACATTGATCCCCCATGTAAAAAAAATTGAAATCAGAGTCCAATACCTCTCCGATCACGCCCCAGTCGTGACCTGCATAGAACTGCAAGGGACAATACATAGACCCCGACCACAATGGAGGCTAAATGAAACAATCCTGAGGGATATTGTACTTAGGGCACATATGGAAGAAGCCATAAGGAACTATTTCCTTGAAAATGACAATGGAGAGGTGGACTGGAGGGTGGTGTGGGTTGCGGGGAAAGCAGTAATTAGGGGGGAATTCATAGCACAAGCAACGCAATACTATAGGGAGCGAGCCCTTATAACGCGCAAATTGGAAGAAGAGGTTAAAAATGCTGAAAAGCTCCATAACACCCGTCAGATGCCCAGAGCTTGGCGAGACCTTAAAAAGGCCAGAGCCAAACTAGAAAACCATACCGCAGATAGAACGGCGCAAATACGGCTAAACACAAAACAATCATATTACATACACGGGGGGAAAGCAAGCAAATTCTTGGCAGCCAAACTACGCAAACAGAAGGTGCGTAATTATATCACCCGGCTAAGAAATAGTAGAGGGGTACTGCAGATGGGAGAAGAGGATAAACTAGAAACGATGGTCCATTTTTATATAAAATTGCTGATTAGCAAGAACCTGAATGCAGCAGAACAAGAGTCATATTTGTCAGCTGTAAAATTGCCACAGATATCGGAACAACAAAAAGAAAAATTGGGGGACCCCATCACAATACAGGAAGTGGGTGATGCGATAGCAGCACTACCCAGGAGAAAGGCACCAGGCCCGACGGACTAGGGAATGGGTTTTACAAAATATTCCAGACACAATTGGCAACCCACCTCACTCGCCTCTTCAATCTAATCAGGGATAGGGGAGCAGTTTCAAAGGATATGTGACACTCGACCATGATATTACCCCTAAAACCTGTGAAAGACCCAGTAGAATGCACCAGTTACCGCCCCATAGCTCTCCTCAACACAGATGCAAAACTATATGCGAAAATACTGGCGAATCGATTGGCAGCAGTACTGCCCGAGATAATACACGCAGACCAGGCAGGTTTCTTAAGGGGGAGACATACTCAGGATAATGTCTGGCGCGTAATTGACATAATAGAATAGGGGCTAGGGGGGGCCAAAAATTCTCGATCGCCGCATTAGATGCCACACGAGCATTTGACAGCATAGACTGGAGGTACCTAAAACTGATATTGGAGGGTTTTGGCTGTGGACCGATATTCACCAAGATGGTTCTGGCAAATTACCAGCATCCATCTATGCAACTAATGGTGAATGGCTACACCTCAGAAAGAATCAATATCCGGAGGGGTACTCGGCAGGGGTGCCCTCTATCCCCGCTCATATTTGTCATGGCAATGGAACCATTTGCCTGTAGAATTAGGGAAGACCTGGGAATTAGAGGGGTGCGCACCGGGGAGATTCAAAACAAGATAGCCCTCTATGCAGATGATATCATGCTTTATATGGCAGACTCAAGACACACATTACCCAGAATAATCAGAGAACTGCAGAAGTTCGAAAAGACATCAGGGTTCACAATAAACTATTCAAAATCCAAAGCGTTGAATATAACCGAAGGTAGTGAGGACATAGCTCTCCTGAAGGAACATTATCCCTTGAAATGGGAAAAACAGTCCCTCGAATACCTAGGAATCCATATCACTAGAACCGTCAAGAATCTGCGCAAGGCAAACATTACACCTCTATGGAAGCGCCTGCAGGAAGACCTGCAGAGCTTGGGTGCCCAGGAATTGTCCTGGTTTGCTAGAATAGCGGCGATAAAAATGACCTTGCTACCCAAAGTACTGTATGTAGTAAGCTCAACCCCAGTGGACATCCCCCCAAAACAGATCCTAGAACTCCAAAAGGCGGTGTTTAAATTCATCTGGGGAAATAAGAAGCCGAGGATCCAAAAAAGGATCCTAATGCGGCCCACACTACTTGGGGGGCTGGGAGTCCCCGATATGGGGAGATACGTGTTAGCAGCTCAATTAGCACCAGCATTGAAATGGGCGGGTAAAGACCCTCTTCCAGGTTGGGGGAAAATAGAACAGACTGCGACAGATATCCCTTTGAGTAAACTACCATTCCTAAAAACAAAAGCAAGAGACACGGGAGGTATCCTATTAGCAGCCACTAAAACGACCCTACACAGCTGGGATAAGGCTATCCGTAGCAGGGGGGTCAAACTAGGTCTGGGCCCACTATCCCCTATCACGCATAATCCAGATTTCTCACCTGGCCTTCACAAAAGATTCTGGACACATTGTCCCTACAAGATATGTATGAGGACGGCGCCCCACTCACCTTCGAAGGATGTAAACATAGATTCGGCCTCGTCGAAAACCACAAATTCAAATATATTCAATTGCGTCACTGGATCTCACACCCAGAGGTAAAAAGAGCAGGGTTACGACCCCCGGTAGGCTTAGAACTAACAATACGGGAAGGGACACATGAAAAAGGGATCACTAGACTATACAAACTACTGGATAAGGCGCAAACAGACGACTACCTCCAGTACATGAAAGATTGGGAGCGGGCCATAGGAGAGGAGATTACGTAGGAAGAATGGAGTCAAATCTGAAGGAGGGCGCACAAATTATCCAAATCCACGGCAATTAAAGAATCGGCATACAAACTATGTTACTGCTGGTACTTACCCCCAAGTATAATACACAGAATGATCCCCTTGTAACCCCCAGAATGCTGGCGGCAGTGTGGAGAAAGAGGAGACATGTTCCATATGTGGTGGTCGTGCCCAAGGATAAAAATATTCTGGAAAGAAATACTCAGCCTGATCAGGGACATAACGGGCGCAGACCTACCATGGTCCCCGAAAGTCATTCTGCTGGGGGCAGTAGCAGAAGGGAACTATGCAGCCTCAGGAAACAGAGCGGCCCTCATAACCCACCTTCTGGCTGCAGCAAGGATGACAGTGGCCCAACGATGGAAGACAGTGGAGGGCCCTACAACTCCATGGTGGTGGGTGAAAGTGTGGGGAGTTATGGCAATGGAAAACATCTGCGCCACAAAATCAGGGTCATATCTGAAATTCTTGGCCATATGGGACCCACTCCAGGACTATGTGGGGGAGCGGGAGAATCAATACTTTAAACCCCGGGCTCTTAGAAACATCCATATCAGATAAAGGCAGCAGAAGATATGGCGAGGGGTTGCCTCTTGGAATTGTCCTGGGTACAACCACGGTTTTGATTGGTTCAATTAATAAAAGGAAAAGGGGGGGCGGGTGGGGGTGAGAGGGGGGGAGGGGTGGGGAAAAGTATGAAGACAATACTAGACTCAACAAGAAAGTTCAAGGGGGTTGAATAAAAGGTTCATGTTGATAACAATGTTCTTAACACATGTTGTAACGAAAGCTCAACCATTGTCTTAAGTTAAAAATGAAAATAAAGTTGGTTAAAAAAATAAATAGCTACTTTAGAGTTCTCATAGTCAATGGCCCTATTCCCCTGGCTTTTTCCAGGATGTCGGCCTTGTCTCGATAGTAGTGTAGCTTCGCCAGTACCAAGCGGGTTCCTTGGTGCCACCTCCCGCTTGGTGTACCCGATCCAGCGCCATTCGTTCACCTTCCTTAGCTCCTAGCGCCATCCTTATTATTTCTTGGATTTTCCTTTCAAGTCTGGCCATTGATTCCCCCTCCTTTTCGCTCAGTCCAAAAAAAACGAAGGCTGTTGTGCCTCGCTCAGTTTTCAATATCGTCCACTTTGAGCCATAGGTCCACCTCTCTCCTCTCCATGTCCCTGAGTAGAACTACTATTTGTGAATCCAGCACCCCTGAAGAGGCTTGGTTCCCTTCTACCCCTTCCAACCATTCCTCCAGCGTAACCACCTTCACAGACAGGTCTGCCACTTTCACCCCAATGTCTGTGCGCAGTCCGCTGATTTCCTCCAGGATCATTTGGATATCACTTTTTATGGTGCCAATTTCCGTGGAACATGGGTGGGATCCACCATCTGCCTTTGATGTCGCCATGTCTCCCCTGTCTGGATATTGGAATTGCGAGAGTGCTGTTTTCCAACTCATTCACTTGGCCAGGTTTTGGCGTCCCCTTTGCTACCTCATCTCTGTGGGAGACCGCCCTCTTCTCCGTGCCTCCTGTTCGACTCCCTGCCACCTTAATAGTTCACGATCCACTCAGGCCTATGGTGGGCCCTTGCCCCTCCGTTTAACTCTCTGTCCTCTTCCTTGGGTGCATTTTGTTGTCCGATCTCTGGCCCTCTGGTCTGTTCCCCAGGCCCTATGTGCTCCTCCTGTTCAAGTCTCCTTTGTGACTCCAGGGGCAGGGCTGTATCTTTCCCGTGGTTATTCCCGGCTGCCCACTGTTTTCCCCTGGGCCCCCTCACTTCTGGGGGCTGATCTCCTTGCTGGGTTCTGTGGTCAGCCGGGGCTACCGTTTCTCCCCCACTCGGGGGCCCCTCCAGGCAGGCACCCTCCTCCACTGTGTGCAGCTGTCGCCGACTGTGTGGCTGCTCCAGGCGGGCCTCCCCCGTTCTGGCTGGGATCCTGGTGCCCACTGCATCTCAATCCCCAGGCCCTGCCTCCTGGCCTCTGGGGAGAGGACAATCCCTCACTCTGCCCTTGCGGTCTGCCATTGTGTTCAGGCGCGTGGTTGGCGGCTCACCTCCGGCTCCTCCTCTGTCCCGTAGCTTTGGGCTACCCGCTTTGTAGCCCAGCTCCTACCAGTTTTCCCCGGGGGGGGGCGCCCGGGTTCCCACTGCTTGGCACGCCCCTCACGGAAATGCCAGCCCCTGCCTCCTCCCCGTACCCTGTTGTTTTTTGGGGGCACAGCGCATTTGCTGTCTGCTGGGTGGGCCACACTTTTCGGTGCCCCTTTCTCGATCGCCACAGGCTGTGGCCACCTCTCGCTCGGTCAAACAATGCTGCTACTGTTCGGCCAGCCGGGGACCCATGCAATGTGGTTCCCGGGTCTCAGACTCTGCCACTGCTCCGCAAATTTCTGGGACAGGTGCTGGATCGTTATAATCAGGCGTCTATCTTGCCTGCGCCGCCTGGTGGCCTCCAATTTAAAGAACTTTAATGCTATTTTTATACAGCTTTTACTCTCTCCATGTATTCATGTGTAAAAATCAGTAAAAACCGACAACTGGAAGCCTTAGTTACAAACAATAACTTTTAGAAAACCCACGGAAGTTAACTCAAACTTGTTTGCGAGTAGTTGGCACAGGCATTTGACCATTGCGAACATACCGGTTGGTGAAATCTATCGAGCGAGACGCAACTGTAGCAGTGACATGATATTTGAGCAGGAATGCCAGTTGTTGAAGAACAAGTTCTGGGAAAGAGGATATTCGGATGCAAGTATCTCACAGGCAAATGCTAAAATTCAACATATGAATCGCACCAATATGGTGCATCCAATGGCTAAAGCTAAAACGGATGATACCTCTACCATTAGTATTATCACAAAACACTCCAGTGCAGTGATACTAAAGCAATACGCAGAATTGTCCAAAAACATTGGCATCTACTGATCTGGTAAAACACATTGATTCTAAGCCCAAGTTTATATACACTAGGGCAGCAACCATCACAACTAAATTGAGTCCTTATTTAAAGCCAGCAGAATCCAAAGTAGTCAGTGGCAGTGGGTTGAGGGCCAAGGGATTTCAACAATGCAGAAGTTCTAGAATGTGCAAATATGCTCATCCTGACTGTCACATATTTTCTAGTCAGGGAGCACCAACAGTGCACATACAAGACTTTATGAATTGTAAAGCAAAATGTGCTTTTAAGCAGTCATAATATATATGGGGAGTACCATCATGCAATTATGAGTCTGCTTTCGAGAACATATGCACAGTCTTAGTAATCAGAATCCACAAGTACCTTTGGCGAACCATCGGCAGATGAATCATCAGTTAGAGGACAAAGCGCAAATTAAATTATGAATGGAATGACAAACTGTGGATGATGATGGGCGCTGGGGGGCTTCACTGGCCCATGCTTGTAGCCATTGCATTAAGGATTGGTTTCATTGTCAGATTGAAAAAACTCTTAATTGTGCATTAAAACGTATTGTTTAATTGTTGCTAATGCAACTTCACAAGGTAAAATTTAGAAAATCATAGTGATACATAGCAGCAATTATAACCCATTGGTAGGTGAGAAACAGCCGACGCGCGTTTCAACCTAAGTCTTTTTCAGGGCAATTTGGTAGTAGGGTGAGCGTCTCACGCGGACACGGACAAAGGGACAGACGCACCACGAGGCTGCAAACAGATTCAGGTCAGGCTTTTCAGCCCTACTGGTGCCCGGACCCGGGAGGACCAGCATTTAGCCCTATTCAGAGCTCACCCTACTACCAAATTGCCCTGAAAAAGTCTTAGGTTGAAACGCGCGTCGGCTGTTTCTCACCTACCAATGGGTTATAATTGCTGCTATGTATCACTATGATTTTCTAAATTTTACCTTGTGAAGTTGCATTAGCAACAATTAAACAATACATTTTAATGCACAATTAAGAGTTTTTTCAATCTGACAATGAAACCAATCCTTAATGCAATGGCTACAAGCATGGGCCAGTGAAGCCCCCCAGCGCCCATCATCATCCACAGTTTGTCATTCCATTCATCACCCAACACATTGGGGATCTGGAGTTGGTCCCCAGACGAACAAGGAGTGAGGCTGCAGGTTGAAAGTTTCGGTGTTCCAAGCATAGGTGCGCGGTATGTAGGGAGTTCCGACTAACTAACTCCATCCTTTGCAACCCGCAAATTAAATTAATTAGACTACAAAAAGCGCTCCTTGATAAAAGAGGTGGGGATCAGAAACTGCTATTACGCCAGCTTGAATACTCATTTGTAAATTACACAGCACCATTACTGGATTAAACACGGATCATGAAATTAATGTGTTTTTACAAATGAATGCAGTATGGTATGTTGAGTGCTAGACAACAATTGTTAAAAGTGGACTTGTGTATATATGTTTTCTGCTCATATAGGAATGTAAATAATACACTACTTGGTTTGTCTACTGAACATAATAATATAGATGTATATATTAATGTGAATGATGGGGGTATGTCTCCAATTGAAATTTCATAATCCAAAACTAAAGAGTATTTGAAACCATCTACATAGCATTGTTCAGGGCTAGAGTTGATTAGCTGATGTATATATCAATACTTTATGAACAAGAGAAGAATGGTAACGTGTGTTTTACAACTATATTTGCAATGGTTGTAATGGTGCAAGTATTCTCATGCAGGGATGCAAGGACATTTCCCAAGACACTGTAAATACTGATAAATTATAAATTGGGTTCAAAATAGAGCAGCAAATTAAGGGACTCAAGATATTCAGAGTCATATTACAACATCAGCGAAACAGCAAGATAAATACATAATTTGGATACTAATACACATGGATTTGAGGAGTTGTACTCTTTTAATAAGTAATTTCTTAAACATTGAAATGCCATTTAGGGAATCCAAGGAATATAATAATAGGGAGGGAATCGACATACAACTTCAAGTAACTGTGGTAATTACTGCTGCAATCTTGTTTACATCAAGAAGGAAGGAAGAGACGTCACGTGCGCGCGACATCACTGTGTTGATATAAATAGAGGGAAAACAAAATGGCGGCCGCAAAATGCTGATAATAGTACAGACTACACCCTAAGCAGGCTAGTCTTGGAAAGACCATTTGAAAATGTGAGGTTGGCATCATGGAAGGAGAAACAGACAACAGATATAAAGCTGAATAATAGTATTTTATTAAAGAAAATGTTAGGATGGAGTAAGGCCTAACTTGCCCTATACTAAGGTGGGATTTCCCTACCTAAAGAAACTAAGGAAAGTCTGTGTCAATATGTTCAACTTAAGAGTCTGTCTGTGTCCAAATCCAACGCTGGCCCTCATAACTAATACAAAACAATGGGGGTCATTCTGATGTTGGTGCTAAGGGAACAACGATGCCGGTAAAGGAATACCAGCATCGATTACCACTACGGGCTATTCTGACCACCCCGACCGCTATTAGCGACATCGTAAAGTACGGTGCCGTTAATAGCGGTCTGGGCGCGGGCACGCGACCCACCATGTCGGCAATAGCGGCATGCCGTAAACTGGAGGAGATCACAAGGTAAGCGGACATGTAAATAACGGCTTCATGAAGGCGTTAAAAGTGGTTAACGGCATGCCGTAAATACCGGCGTCGCAGACCTACCGTAAAATGCCATGTGCAGTGATCCCAACTGCTACAGTTGCACACAATCAGCACAGGTGGAGGCAATGGAGTCTGGCCCACTACAAAAGGAGCACACCCACACACCACACCCATGACCACACCAAGATCAATCCAATAGCAGCATCAACACTTCAGCAGGAGGACATGCATGCATTGCAACACCAGCAACAACATCAACAACAACAACAGGCACCACAGAGGAGACGCAGCAGGAGAAGGAGGGTGAGACAGGCCCTGCATGCCCCACCAGTGCAACCAGCATAACCACGCATGCAGCCCCCAATCCCAAACATCAGAACCAGTCCCTCCAACCCAACCCCGCAGCACAACCACACCCTGTACTGTCTGGACAGGGACACCATCAACACCATTGTGGACATGATACACGACTGTCAGCCTCATTGAAATACGCACCGCCATCCCCCCTCTACTGAAGGTAGCGTCAGTGCTCCACTTCCTTTCAACAGCCACCTACCAGCACACAGTGTGGCACATGCATGGCGTATCCCAACCCTCATTCACTTGCATCCTGAAGCAAGTGGCGGATGGCCACCTCAAGTACACAACGGAATACATATCTCTACCACGGACTCCCCAGGAGATACTAGAAACAAAAGGTGGCCTCCATGCCATGGAGGTGGTTTACCGCAATCACAAACTATACCACTACAAACAGGTGCAGATGGAAGGTGACGCAAGCAAGATCTTCACACATCGTTGTGCCCAATATCCCGGATCAACCACAGGAATGCTGCATGTCACCATGGGAATAATCAGCGCAGAATGTCAAAAATTGCAGAGCCTACTTCAACGTTCACCATCAGAAAATCCTACACAACACAATAAATCACTAAATTCACGCAAACACATCAGTATGCGCACACAATGTATGACCTACAATACGGCAGAGCACACCGTGTATCATCTTGAAGATGCAACCCACACCATAATTCCATGGCACAGGACACATAGAGGGCCTAAAAATGGCTTGCATACAACCAGGGTCATGTGCATGTGACCAACGATAATCTGCCGGCAAGTGTGACTAGTATAGCTTTCATCATCAATCCCATGACATTTACCTTTAATTGCCTCCCATGCAGGTGATAGTGGCTATCCCTTGAAGCCGTGGCTCCTCACCCCTGTCCGAAACCCACAGAACGGGCACGAGGAGGACCACAATCATTCCCATACCCGTACCCGTGTGGACATCGAGCAGACCTTTGGCCTGTTGAAGGCACGATTTCGCTGCCTCAGCCGGTCTGGTGGGGCACTCCTCTACAGGCATGAGAAGGTGGCCAAGCCATCATGGCATGTGTCAAGCTGCACGATATGTGTATCCGCCGGAACGTGCCCCTGTCCCCTGACATTGAACTGCAACCACCTGGTGATGATGAAGGGGAAGAAGAAGATGTGGCTGGACATCATCGCAGTGGCGATGCACAGGAGGGGCGTACTGTGCGCAAGTCAGTGATTGCACAATATTAGTGACACACATGGCAGCAGATGGTGACATGATGGTTGGACAGAGGGCACTCCGTGTGGGGTTACATCTACACTATGCACTGTAACTGAATAAATGACACATGCGCAATGATGAATGTCCACTCAGGTCTTGTTTTTCACACAACCGGGTTTCACAAAACCCTCCACCACCCTGACCCCCCTCCCCCTGCCCCCACAACTCCCACACACACCCTCACCCCCTCCCCCCACAACTCCCCCACACACCCTCACCCCCCTACCCCCACAGCTCCCCCACACACCCTCACCCCCTACAACTCCCCCACACACCTTCACCCCACTCCCCCTCCCCCCACAACTCCCCCACACAAGTCCCATAGAGTCTCCAGAGCCCACATGAGGCTACCCTGAGAATTAATTTGCACTCCCAAGTCCAGGGGGTGGCATGTCTTGCCGGCGCTGGGTATGGGCCAACCTGCAGAGCGGGCGTGTTTGTGTTGAACTAGAAGAAGATGGTGTGGCCACCTGCTGTGGTTGTGTAGCGGGATGCCCTGCCTCCATGGCATCCGCTATGCGGCCTAACACCTACCGGAGGGCCGAGACCTCCTTGCAGAGGTGGCTGGTGTTCTCCTAGAATGATTTCGCCATGGAGGCAGTGTTGTCCGTGATGGACCTGCCTAGTGCGGTCTTAGTCCTGACACCACTTCTCCCAGGCCAGTCTATTGTCCTGGACAAACTCACGCACAAGGCCAGTTAGCAGGTCAGCCCGCTGTGGCCCTGCGGGTGCACCTCTAGAGGTAGTCAGCCCCTGTCTCTCCTGCCAAGCCTGCTCAGCCTCCCTAGCCCTGCTAATCAGACTGAAGTGTCCCTCTGTCTGCTCAGGAGCAGACTGCTCCGGGGTGGTGGCGTGCTCTGTATCGAGCAACGATACTTGGGGGGATGCCAGTGGAGTTGGGGTATGGACCACATTCCGAAAGATCGTCCTCCATGAGGACCCATATGTCCTCCTGTGTGTCCTCCACAGCCAGGGGGGCCGTGACTGCCACCTCCCCAGCCAGACTCGACTCCTCAGATGGTGGTGCCTCGCATGTATCATCAGGCTGGGCAATGGGTGGAGGTGGTGGTGGTGCTTCGCCCTCCACGGGCCTTGGTGGACCCGTGCAATGGGTGCCTGGGGTGGCTTGCATGTCAGAACACGGTGCCCCCTGGGTTGTCCCCTCGAGGTTGAAGGCTGGTTGCTGTCATCCCGGGATCTCTTCCGGGGTGTGGCCTGTGCAGGGGTTGCGTCCTGCCCATCGCTGTCATGGTCAGTGCCTGTGGGGGCAGAGAGAGGGACGGCATGAGTGATGTTTTGATAGGCATCATACATACATTAGCACGTTCTTTGATACATGGGTGGTTAATGCAGGCATATGTCGGCGTCACTCATGTTGGCCAGGAACAGTGCTGTCTGACATGCATACTATTTTGGACATGCCTGCTGTGTGACTCGTGCTATTTCCTACTTTGTGTGGTATGTTTCATGTACAATATTGCCTTGCACCAGGCATCTGCATGTGTCTGTGATGCATCAGCCTACTTTGCTGGAAGTGTCTGTGTGTGTGGGCGACCATAGCTTGACTCTTTGAACTGACATATTGGTTGACTTTCATCAGCTTTGGCATAGCAATGTTTACTTTGGACACTCACCTCCATTGCCTGATGTTGTGGCGCCACACTCCATCTCGCCTACACCTTCGATGCCTTCCACCCCTATCATGCTTGTGCAGATTTCCTCCCATGGGGTGAGCTTTATCGGGGAACTGGGACCTCCTCCTGTTCCCATGGCCTGGCTGCAGTTAACAGAGAGGATGTTGCGTACCCTTAGTTGCAGGTCGTCCCAGCGCTTGTGACAGTCTTTTACTGTGCTCAGTGTGTTCCCCACAGCACTGACCTTCTGGGCAACAAGTGCCCAGATCTACTTTTTCTTTAACACTGACTCTCTCTTCATGTTGCTAGAGAACACTATGGCAGCATACTCCTGCAGTGTGTCCACCAGCATCTGCAACTCACCCTCATTGAAACTTTCTTTTCACAGGAGGGCAGCTCCCTTCTTCAGGGCCTTAGGCATAGTGGTGTTGTATGTGGAGGTTTTGCAAAAATCAGCAGAGTCCCAGGGGTCCTGTGTGGTGAGGATGGTGTCCGGACATTTTATCGAAAAAAATTAGTCGACAGGACATTTGGTCGACGTAATTTTGTCGAAAACCAAATGGTCGAATGTTTTAATTTATTTATATATTTTTTTTTTAGGTTGTAGTTTAGGGAAAAAAAGGTTTTTTTAGAAAAAAAGGGGGTTGGCGGGGCGCCCCCCCAAATAAAAGGGGTAAAAATAAAAATAAAAAAAATTCGACCATTTGGTTTTTCGACCAAATTGGTTCGACCATTTGTCCAGTCGACCAATTTTTTTCGATCAAATGTCTGGTAACCGGTGAGGATGACAATGGATTGTGTTTTTAAAGATGGCCGCTGTGCTCCTTCCCGTTCCTGTGCGATGACGCTACTTCCGGTTCCGCTTATTAGCTGTGACCGTAAATAGCTGTGACCGCTAATTACAGTCACCGCAAATGCCGCATTGAACAATGTTGGTAGTGTTATCTGCGCTATACTTGATGCCGCTAAGGGCATTTTGGGTGCCTTTAACGGCAAGGTTCAAAATACCATACCGGCATGGCGTAAAGCTTGTGCCCGCGAAGTCGTAATAGTCCTCTATTAGCGAACTGGTGACAGCACAGACACGCTTTTTACGCCATGCCGGTAAGGAACATTACTTACCTCCAAACTCGGAATGACCCCCAATGTGTAGGGACGTCCACCAAAACAGTGTTCCAAACATAAAGATCTGAGCTGTTTTCTAGCTCTGGCTTACTCTTTACCTTCCTTTTCCAACTGTCAATAAGTTCACCAGAGGGTTCAATGTGTCTTCCTTTGTATAGAACACAATACAGTTTTTATATCTTTGTGACGATCGGGGTGCCCTTACCCAAGTTCAACACAGTTCCAGAACGCAGTTCCAAGGCACCAATACTTTGGGTTTCCTTCCCAAACCTTACAGTAAATGCCAAAAGAAATATCTTGCAGTTTTGTCTTTCAACTAGATTATAACTCAGGGTTCCCTTCCCCAAGTCTGTTATTCATCATCAGCAGTTTTCCTGTTTTTGTCGTGAATTCAATTCCTCGCAACCAAGGGTAATAGTCGACTATTTAGGGAGTCTCTCCTCCTGAAAACACAGCTCAGCAGAGTAAATAAAATATTGGGGTAGGGGTTCAGATGAAAATGCAGGAGGTATGCATGAACAGACTGGAGAAAAAAGAGAAGGAGACTTATATTAATAGGTGAATATACAACAGACCCCAAGGAACATCCTCTTCCCCCAAGCAGCCATATCCTACCTGTAGTCAACGGATGTAGGCTTAAAGGCATGGTCTAGTAAATATTTTTATTGTCCCAACGGGTCGGCCATGTTTTTTTAAGCCTAAGTGGCTTGATTTTAGAAAACTTTCCTATGGACCTTACCCGAGTTTTCGTCCATTAAACACACGTGAAAACAAGCACCAGGGAGCCGCCATTTTTTCTGATAATCCTATATTTTCCCCGATCGCCCTGGCTGACCTGCTTTTGCGGCACTAAATCAATTCCCCCGCCCCTGAGCCTGTCATCAGCAGACTCGTACCGCCCATTTCCCAACGCCAAAGGACGTCTTGTGTCAGCATTCGCTGCGCTTCAGCTAATGACGTGTCGCCATGGAAATGGCAGGACGCCTCTCTCCTCAATAAGTATAAACAGACCGTTTCACAACACACAGCAGCCGATTTTCGATTCCATTCCTCTCTCTGTGTTACTTTGAGTATTCTGTGACTCGTTTCAGTGCTCTGGTCAGCTACCTTCGCCGCTTGTAGCCCGTGTGAACAGCTATCAGTACCACCGCTATAAATTATTTTAGTTTGTTTAACACACAATGGCTACAATAATTCCCTACATGTACGAGCCCGAGTATACTGAGGAGGAACTACTGGAAAGGGAAGCACGCGAAAACGATGGGGATTCGGACGGCAGTTGGCAGGACGAATCAACAGATGAAGAGCCTGGGCCTAGTCGAATGGACGGCGTCTCCACCTGGTGCACATGCAATCGGTGCGAGCTAATGCCAACTGAGGACGAGAACTGTTGCTGCCGAGAAAACTCGGGATGCCTGGCCTACATTTCGGAAGGCGAGCCACGACCGCAATGCATCACCGAGCTGCCAGACTTCAGGGCAGCCTGCCTCACACGGGCCGTGTTGAGAATAATGATGGTGCTTATGCACGAACTTCGAGCAACTGTTCGTCCTCGTAATCCGAGTAACGAGTAAGTATACTCTGCTTGTCATGCCACTCCTATTTCATCTTCTTCTACTATATCCAAAATTACATCTACATATCATTGTAACGCATGTAAGTCATTCAATAGTGTGCATTGTCTAGATAGCATTTGTCCGTGTAAAATGCCATTAGTTACAAGAATTGCCATTGACAACAAACGTTTATTAAACTTATCTGGGTCACTTAAAAACAGTTTGTTTCATTCCTTTTCACAGGTGGTACAGGCTGCTGGCCTATCGTTCCTTTACATGGTGGCTTCACGGGAGGCTTGGACACCGCGTTCGAAGAGTGATACCCGCCTGTGCCGTTCGTGCCATTAGAGAAACGTTCCCGAGTGACAGCGGTCAGTACAGGGGATTTTCTCTCGCTGTGCTGCAACCTGACCTGTATAATCTTTAAAGTCTTGTATTTTTGTGTCATGAAAATAAGATACAAAATAAAACACCACATATATTTTAACAATGTTTGTCTCGATTTTTTAAATGAATCAAGTGTGTCTCCATTCAAGGATGGACGTCAGACACATGTGCAGGGTGGTCACTATCTATCTAAGCTAACATAACATATTCTCGATAATGCATGCACTAAATAACACTTGTTCAAATTCTTTCAGTAGGTTATGTCTCTATAAAAGTCACACATATATCTATACTAACAATTACCATTGGATTATACAAGCCCTAGGGTCTTGGCCACTATAATACACCGGTTGAAGTGTGGGTCTGTGCTCACAAGAATCTCCGGTATGTGGCATTTGTTATTGATAAGCAACAATATACTATCATTGATATAAAGGCGATATACTGTATATTGATATAAAGGCGGTTCGCGCCGGTGGATGCGCGCTGGCATGGGGGGCTGTGATGGGCGCGAAAGGCCAAGGTGCCAAACTACATGTACACTTCAAAAGGTGTCCCACGCCAAGGGGCCATCGGTCACATGGCCTCCTCAGACCCCGTGTCTCCAGGCAGGCCTCCCCTGAGGCAGGCCGCCCCCCTGCAATCCACATAAGTGTGTCTCCATTCAGCAGCTTTCCTGTGCCTTATCTGCACGCCCCAGGGCCATCCATCCCACCCCCCTCTATCAAAGGCGGTTCACACCCGGGGATGAGCGCTGGCATGAGGGGCTGTCCGGGGCGCGAAAGGCCAAGGTGCCAAACTGCATGTACACTTCAAAAGGTGTCCCACGCCAAGGGGCCATCGGTCACATGGCCTCCTCAGACCCCGTGTCTCTAGGCAGGCCTCCCCTGAGGCAGGCCGCCCCCCTGCAATCCACATAAGTGTGTCTCCATTCAGCAGTCTTCCTGTGCCTTATCTGCACGCCCCAGGGCCATCCATCCCACCCCCCTCTATCAAAGGCGGTTCACACCCGGGGATGAGCGCTGGCATGGGGGGCTGTCCGGGGCGCGAAAGGCCAAGGTGCCAAACTGCATGTACACTTCAAAAGGTGTCCCACGCCAAGGGGCCATCTGTAACGCTCACCTGATTCCCACGGAGGCGCAGGTCTGGCTTCGAGTGCTGTTACTTCTTCAATGGTGAAGCGCAGGACTCTGAAGATGGATAGGAAGGGCCCTCTACTCTGGCTTCTCCGGCTCGCAGGAATATTCCCCTGTGCGTGAAAAGGGAGTATTACCTACTGACTGAGTTATGCTCAAGCCTCCCACTCTCTTCCAACCCTCCACGATACCCTTCCACGATTCCCCGTGAATTCTCACCTTAGGGTCAGGAAGGATGAGCTCTCCATCCTGCTTCTGATGCAGGGGCGCGTTGAAACCCAGTTACTTCACTGGATTGAGGATTGATGGGAGTTCAGGTAAGCTTGACTATTCAGGTAAGGCTCTGTAATAGTTCTGTTGCAAGTTCAAAAGTCCAAGCTTAATAATAATGTTCATTGTCTTTTTGCAGCAAGCGCTAATGCTTATGTCTTTTTTCCCCTTAGGGGCCGGGGTTCGGAATGCCAGAGATATGGCGCCGACCCAAAGTGAAACGTGCAGTTCCAGTTCTAGTAAATGGCAGGTTAGTTCTGGATGAGCGCTCGGGAACTGTCTTTGCATACGCTCATTCAATGTCTTTGGGCCTCATTCCGACCCAGGCGGTAAGGGGTTTACGGCAGCGTAAACAGCGCCGACCCTTACCGCCTGATTCCGAGGTCCCTTAGCGCCATGGAGGATTTAACACCTGCTTTTAGCAGGTGTTAAAATCCATGGCGCTAAGGGACCTTGTTGTTAATTACGCCACCGTAATTTACGGTGGCGTAATTAACGCCTTCCCCACTCCCATTATGCCCTATGGGGCAAAAATGGGAATGGGGAAGGGTAAATGGGGATTGGGGACTTACCGCCCCGCCAACCTCGGAATGGGGCGGTAAGTCCGCCAACCACCATGGCGTAAACGTAGTTTACGCCATGGTGGTAAAGGTACGACCCAGGCGGTAACTTACCGCCTGGGTCGGAATGAGGCCCTTTGTCTTTTTTCCCCATAGGGGCCGGGGTCCGGAAAATGCCTGGAAGCGGCAAGACCCGAAATGAAATGGGAGTGACCCAACAGGTAAGTCTTATTCCCTTCCTTCTCTCACCTCTTATTCTTGTCTTTTTCTCTAGGCTCTGGGAAGTGGCTGTGTATCCGGATGATCGCTGCTGAAGATGGAGGCACCCAGGAAAGGTGAGTGAAATGCAGCGCTGCAGTGATCGTAACGAAATGCTTTTAAAAATGATGTCTTCCTTTTCAGGATCGTCGGTGTGATGTCTCTGTGGTGCAGATTTAGCTGGTAAGGTCTCTTGTCTCCCTTTGCAGGTGACCCAGGATGCTGACAGGCGTGGCTGAAGTCCAGATGCAGGAGCTGACACGGTGAGCGTCCAGCTGCGAGGAGCAGAACAACGCGAAGCGTGAGTTGCTGATCGGGTGTGGTGTAAATAGCTTTGGAAGAAGTTCCAAGTGTGTATCCTTCCTCCGATCAGGTATCTATCCTTCCCCGACCACACCCGGGTGGAAAGTAGTCCCACAGGTAAAGTAGTTCCATTCAGGCCTCAAGAGGGCCTGGATGTGGCAGCATGGTCTGCATCAGGTAAGTGCACAGTAAAACACTTGAACATATGTCTAGCTTTATGAGCATGGCGCCTAAGGCGCCAGGACAGAGGTCCAACATGAGCCTGGCGCCTAAGGCGCCAGGACTGCGTCCAAAGGGCCCCAGCTTGGACCCGCTGGCACTCCCCTGGGGGAAATGATGCCTGCCTCTGGGGTTGCTGGGTTGGACCTGGCTCCTTGGAGGTAGGCATCATGACAGTACCCCCCCTCAAGGCCCCTCCCAAGGTTCTTCCCTGCGGGGGTTTGGGCTTGTTCGGAAATCTCCGGTGAAACCTTTGTACTAATCGAGGTGCGTGGACATGGTTACTAGGCTCCCACGATCTCTCCTGAGGTCCATATCCCTTCCAGTCAACAAGATAGAAGAGTTTCGACTTAACCACCTTGGAATCTAAAATGTCTTTAACTTCGAATTCTAATTGCCCTTCAATTTGAACTGGATCTGGAGGCTTGGACAATCGGGTTCCTGGTTGTACTGGCTTCAAAAGTGATGCATGAAAAACTGGATGAATACGCATGTTGGACGGTAGACCCAGTTTAAAGGCCACTGGGTTCATTATAGCTTTGATGGGATAAGGTCCTATGAATCTGGGATTGAAGGTTCGCGGGCCCTTGAGGGGTAAATGTTTAGTTGCTAGCCATACCTTGGCTCCTACTTGGTAAGGAGGAGTTTTACTTTGGTGCAAATCAGCGTTTTCTTTATACCTTTTCTTGGCTTGCTGTAAATGAGTTGCAGCTTCTTTGAAGGCTCGGGTTATTGTGGAATGCAGATGATTTACTGCGGGCATTTCCAGGGTCAGAGGTGGATCTAGGTCAGAGGTCCGAGGATGGTGACCATACAAAGTATAAAAGGGGGTTTGTCCGGTTCCAGAATGCACTGAATTGTTGTATGCATATTCTGCGATCCAAAGGATGTCTTTCCAATTTAACTCGGATTGGTGTAACATGCACCGAAGATATTGCTCGAGAGTCTGATTGGTTCTCTCGGTTTGTCCATCGGTCTGGGGATGGTGGCTGGTGGATAACCGCACATCTATTTGTGCTAGTTGGCAACACTTCTTCCAAAAATGTGAGATAAATTGACTTCCACGATCCGAGACTAATATGGAAGGGAAACCATGTATGCAAACTATATTCTCCAGGAATTCCTTGGCCAAGGTGGAAGCTGAAGGCAAACCCTTTAAAGGGATAAAGTGGGCCATTTTGGAGAATAGGTCCACAATTACAAGGATTGTGTTGTAACCAGCACAAGGAGGCAGATCTGTTATAAAGTCCATTGACAGGGTGTGCCATGGTGCCGGTGGAATATCCAAGGGTTGAAGTAGGCCGGCTGGCCTTTTCTTTTGAGCCTTGTTTTGGGCGAAATTCCACAAGACAGTACAAAAGACTTTATGTCTTTTCTCCAAGAAGGCCACCAGAAGTGGCGTTTGATTTTTTCCTCAGTTTTAGCGATACCAGGGTGTCCTTCCATTAAAGATTCATGATGATGGGCAATAACAAGTTCTTGCAATTCTTTACTTGGCAGAAACAACCGCTCCTGGAAGTAGGGTAAGTCATCCTTAACGGTGTAATGAGGACCCTTTTGACTCCATTCCAGTAAGGTTGAAGAGTCTAGAAGTTGTTTTACTTGGGTTTGGATATCCTCAATAGTTTGCAATGAAGTTAAGCCTAAGATTCTTTGCTCAGGTATGATGGACACAGGTTCTAAGCTCGAATTAGGTTCTTCCATGTCAATCCGGGATAAGGCGTCCACTTTTCCATTCTTGCAGCCAGGGCGATAGGTAATTACAAAATCAAATTCCGCAAAGAATAGAGCCCATCGGAGTTGTTGTGAAGATTGAGCTTTGGCCGTCTTTAAATACTGTAAGTTTCTGTGGTCTGTAATTACGGTGATGGTGTGTCTTGCCCCGAGAAGGTAGTGACGCCAAGCCTTGAAAGCAGATTTGATGGCCAGTAACTCTTTATCGGTAATTGCGTAGTTGATTTCAGGAGGAGAACATTTTCTGGACCAAAAGGCCACTGGGTGTAGTTGGTTAGTTTTTGGGTCTCTTTGCGACAGGACAGATCCCATGGCCGAACTAGATGCATCGGTTTCCACTATGTACGGGAGATCTGGGTGCGGGTGCTTCAATACAGGTGCAGAGGTGAATTTGGTTTTCAGGTCCTGGAAGGCTTGTTCGGCCTCAAGAGTCCATTCGGAGCGTTTGTTTTTCTTTAGGAGAGCGGTGATGGGTTGGACTGTTCGGGAAAATTCCGGGATGAATCTTCGATAGAAATTGGCAAAGCCGAGCATGCTCTGAACTCCCTTCACCAAGCTTGGAGATGGCCATTTCAGGATGGCGTCCACCTTTCGCGAGTCCATTCGGACTCCTTGAGGTGTCAGGATGAATCCGAGAAACTCAACTTCTGTGGTATGAAAAATGCATTTTTCGAGTTTTGCAAATAGTCTGTGCTGGCGCAGTTTCTCAAGAACTGCCCTAACATGTTTTCTGTGATCAGATTCTGAAGAAGAGTACACCAGGATGTCGTCAATGTAAACAATGACACAGACATCGATAAGTTCCCGAAGAACATCATTCATAAAGTACTGAAAGGAGGCAGGTGCATTGCACAAACCGAAGGGCATCACCTGATATTCGAAGAGCCCAATTTGGTGCGAATGCAGTCTTCCATTCGTCGCCTTCTTTTAAGCGCACCAGGTGATAAGCTCCTCGGAGATTTAACTTGGTGTACACACAAGCGTCTTTCACCTGGTCGATAAGCTCAGGGATCAAGGGCAGAGGATAACGATTCTTAATCGTTATTTGATTTAGGGCGCGATAGTCTATACACGTTCTAAGGGCGCCTTCTTTTTTTGGCACGAAGAACAGAGCTGAAGAGACAGGAGACTTGGACGGGCGAATAAAACCATTGGCCAGGTACTGATCTAAATACTGACACAAATGCAGGTTCTCAGGTTCCGTAAGAGCATAAATCCTACTACAAGGTAGTTGAGTATTGGGTACCAGATCGATTTGGCAATCATAAGACCGATGGGAGGTAACGTGTTAGCCTGTTCTTTCTGAAAAACGTCTTGGAATTCTTGGTATTCTGACGGTAGCTGTACAGTGGTGGAAGTTGCTGAGGCTAGACCCATAGCTGGATTTCTTGGATAACAAGTTGGTTCACAATCAGGAAAACTTATCTTCTTTGCTCGCCAGTCAATTCTGGGATTATGTGTTTCTAACCAAGGAATTCCAAGAATTACTTGAAATTGTGGGGCCTTGATCACATCAAACACGATTGCTTCCCGATGTCCATCCTGACCCACCAGTGTCACTTCAACAGTGGAATGCGTTACAGGCCCTGAGGCTATTTCGGTTCCATCTACTGTAGTAATGACATCTTGGGTTACTTTCGGGCGGAGAGGAAGCTTAATCCTGGAAACCAATTCACGGTCTATGTAATTTCCAATAGCTCCACTGTCGATGTATGCTTTTATAGCATGCAACTGATGAGGCTGTTTTGGGTCCACGAGCACCATTGGCATGACAAAATGCGAGGTCAAAGAGTTAGTTTTCAAGCTCGGCAAGCAGACCCCTATGCTTGCCGGGCAAGGTCGTTTCCCGAATCAGGTGTCACTAATTCGTTATCAGTAGCTCCAACCACCTTCTTAAGTGGTTTAACTGGACAATTTCGAAGAAAGTGACCGGAAGTCCCGCAATACAGACAAAGTTGCATTTGCCGCCATCTCTCTCGTTCTTTCCGCGTTAATGGTCCTTTAACACCACCGATTTGCATAGGTTCAGATACGTCGGTACTCTTGGAGTTAGCGTGGGCTTTGATCGGTATTCGGGTTTCGTACTTGAACCGATCTGCTTTTCTATTTTGAAGTCTGTGATCAAGTTGAACCACCAAGTCAATGTAGTCTGCGCAGACCTAGGGTGGGTTTACTATCTGAGCTAGAACATCCTTAAGCTCTCCGCGCAGGCCTCGATGAAACAATGTGATCCTTTTGCTTTCTGGCCATCCAGTTTCCACAACCAGTCTGTTAAAGGTGGCTATGTAGGACAGAAGATCCTGATTACCTTGTCGTAAGGATAGCAGTTCGTTATCAAGGGCCTGTCCTTGAGAGTGTCGAGCGAACAATCTTTCCATGCTGGCCTGGAAGCCCTGAAAATTCTGGAGAATGGGATCATCCTGATTTACCAATGGAATAGACCAATCGGCAGCACTGCCACTGAGGTAAGATAGTATAAAGGCTACCTTGGTCTGGTCGTTAGGGAAGGCTCCGGGTCTGCATAGAAAGTGTAAACGACATTGGTTCATAAAGACGGCATATTTCTTGGGATCCCCCGCAAAACGTTCAGGTGGGGCCAAAGGCATGTGTCCAGGTAGATTAATTTGTACCGGGTTACTCAAACCCATTGATGTGGAAATGTCTCCGGAATTAGGTAAAGGAGTGTGCCCTGCCTGGGCCTGTAATAACCTTTTGGCTAGGTCATCTGTTCTTTCCTTGGATAAGATCAGTTCTCTTTTGAGAGCGTTAGTCTCCTGGCGGGCTGAGTGCACCTCTGCCGGTAATTCCCCCAAAAGCTGGGCCAGCTGGTCAGTCTCGGAAGTCTCCATAGCGCCCGGGTGGGAAATTGTGGGTAGGCTTCGCGTTCTGTAACGCTCACCTGATTCCCACGGAGGCGCAGGTCTGGCTTTGAGTGCTGATGCTTCTTCAATGGTGAAGCGCAGGACTCTGAAGATGGATAGGAAGGGCCCTCTACTCTGGCTTCTCCGGCTCGCAGGAATATTCCCCTGTGCGTGAAAAGGGAGTATTACCTACTGACTGAGTTATGCTCAAGCCTCCCACTCTCTTCCAACCCTCCACGATACCCTTCCACGATTCCCCGTGAAGTCTCACCTTAGGGTCAGGAAGGATGAGCTCTCCATCCTGCTTCTGATGCAGGGGCGCGTTGAAACCCAGTTACTTCACTTGATTGAGGATTGATGGGAGTTCAGGTAAGCTTGACTATTCAGGTAAGGCTCTGTAATAGTTCTGTTGCAAGTTCAAAAGTCCAAGCTTAATAATAATGTTCATTGTCTTTTTGCAGCAAGCGCTAATGCTTATGTCTTTTTTCCCCTTAGGGGCCGGGGTTCGGAATGCCGGAGATATGGCGCCGACCCGAAGTGAAACGTGCAGTTCCAGTTCCAGTAAATGGCAGGTTAGTTCTGGATGAGCGCTCGGGAACTGTCTTTGCATACGCTCATTCAATGTCTTTGTCTTTTTTCCCATAGGGGCCGGGGTCCGGAAAATGCCTGGAAGCGGCAAGACCCGAAATGAAATGGGAGTGACCCAACAGGTAAGTCTTATTCCCTTCCTTCTCTCACCTCTTATTCTTGTCTTTTTCTCTAGGCTCTGGGAAGTGGCTGTGTATCCGGATGATCGCTGCTGAAGATGGAGGCACCCAGGAAAGGTGAGTGAAATGCAGCGCGGCAGCGATCGTAATGAAATGCTTTTAAAAATGATGTCTTCCTTTTCAGGATCGTCGGTGTGATGTCTCTGTGGTGCAGATTTAGCTGGTAAGGTCTCTTGTCTCCCTTTGCAGGTGACCCAGGATGCTGACAGGCGTGGCTGAAGTCCAGATGCAGGAGCTGACACGGTGAGCGTCCAGCTGCGAGGAGCAGAACAACGCGAAGCGTGAGTTGCTGATCGGGTGTGGTTTAAATAGCTTTGGAAGAAGTTCCAAGTGTGTATCCTTCCTCCGATCAGGTATCTATCCTTCCCCGACCACACCCGGGTGGAAAGTAGTCCCACAGGTAAAGTAGTTCCATTCAGGCCTCATCAGGTAAGTGCACAGTAAAACACTTGAACATATGTCTAGCTTTATGAGCCTGGCGCCTAAGGCGCCAGGACAGAGGTCCAACATGAGCCTGGCGCCTAAGGCGCCAGGACTGCGTCCAAAGGGCCCCAGCTTGGGCCCGCTGGCACTCCCCTGGGGGAAATGATGCCTGCCTCTGGGGTTGCTGGGTTGGACCTGGCTCATTGGAGGTAGGCATCTTGACACCATCGGTCACATGGCCTCCTCAGACCCCGTGTCTCCAGGCAGGCCTCCCCTGAGGCAGGCCGCCCCCCTGCAATCCACATAAGTGTGTCTCCATTCAGCAGTCTTCCTGTGCCTTATCTGCACGCCCCAGGGCCATCCATCCCACCCCCCTCTATCTAAGGCGGTTCACACCCGGGGATGAGCGCTGGCATGGGGGGCTGTCCGGGGCGCGAAAGGCCAAGGTGCCAAACTGCATGTACACTTCAAAAGGTGTCCCACGCCAAGGGGCCATCGGTCACATGGCCTCCTCAGACCCCGTGTCTCCAGACAGGCCTCCCCTGAGGCAGGCCGCCCCCCTAATACCACGACATACATACGTCATTCATTCACAAACACACCCCAGTTTCTAATACTTTAAAAACCACTCGATATGTCTCATGAGAACATCTTTGTGCTTTGCAAGTCAACTCTTGAACGTGCTACCTGGGAACCACTGAGATCTATGCTAATCTGCTTGTCGTCGTGCTATCCGTGAACTCTGTGACCGACCGCTTCGAACGCTACCTGTGGCCATCCACCTATTCTCCCGCAACATACTGCTCTGCTTGCTGAACCCAACTGTTTGTTGGTCAAGGTAAGGCCATGTATCCTGGTTATCTTTCGCAGATTTTTAAATTTCTATCTATTTTCCAGTAGAGTACAAAATAGTGCTATGTTCATTGGTCTCATTGGTATTGACTTCAGTTTCCATTGCTATGCTATCAATAGATCTATTTATTTTCATCTGTGACTATTGTGATTGAATTGCATCCTTCGGGGGTCCAGTCAATAATGTTAGCATGTTTCCTTCTCGTGCAAGACAGAACATCCAAGGGACGAGTCACATGTTCAGATTTCAGTCACATCAATTATACATTTCTGCAACTTATGCAAATACTAAGCAGCACATAATGAACTGGTATAGTTCCTGCGACCAAAACAAACCTTGCATTGATCATTGTATGATTCATTTACTTTTGTATCAAATCTTTACTCTTGAAGATAGTATAATAATGTTGATATTTACTTTTCAGATTCATCAACAATGCCTGCCTGTTCGATTAGCGGTTGCCCTTCGAAGACCCATGCGAAATCTGAAGGAACTACAATGCATGTATTCCCGAAAACTGTTGATCGAATAAGAGAATGGGTCAGACATTGCGGATATCCACTGGATGAGCTGGAAAGTAGAGTCCAACAAGTTTTAGAGGACAAGAGGGATGATCGATACCGCATCTGCAGCCGGCACTTTTCCTTGGACATGTACACAACTTCTTGGGTAACAAAGAAGAATAAACGGCGAACGACACGGAAATTGCGCGAAAACGCTATTCCCACTCTATTCGTCCACATTCCGCCACCGGTGAGTCAAGTGTCCGGATTTAGCTTTAGGCCTTGCGGTAGTGTGTAGCCGAATGGATTAATAGATATTGTAGGTGTTCTATCC
The DNA here is from genome assembly GCF_040938575.1 of Ambystoma mexicanum. Taxonomy (NCBI): domain Eukaryota; kingdom Metazoa; phylum Chordata; class Amphibia; order Caudata; family Ambystomatidae; genus Ambystoma; species Ambystoma mexicanum. Next base: position 572,099,522 of record NC_090936.1, read on the forward strand.
CTTGTAATAATTTCGATATTGATATGAGTGTATACTTTTTTGAATAATGACATTTATCAATATATTCTTTTTCGATTTCATAACCCACAAACGCAATATATATATATATATGGGGACAGGGAACTGTGCTGTATTGAGCATTTTTCAAGTATTCTGTCGGCTTACATGGCTATTTTTAAAATTGGCATTTCATTATCAATCATTAATTGACCTTTACAACTTCTTGACTATCCCTTGAATCTGAAGCAAGAACATTCTACATCCTTGACGTGGTCGCAGTTATCAACCACTTCTAGCACGTATCAGGTAATCTTACTAGGCTAATCCGCTACAGACTTGTTTTATGCATGTCAAGTAATAGTTTTATTCTATTGTGTAATTATTTTACAGAATGTTTGGTTACTGCTTTCCAATTAATATACACCTTAGTTATCGTCCACTGGTGTTTGTTTTCAGTTATAATTAGTGTTATCCATACTAATGCAAGTACTGTCTTTCAGGGAGATGCTGAAGCGTCTGCCACATCTACAACGTTTCTAGATGTTCCTCACCAGCAGGAGGTATGGATACTGACAGCTCCATCGAGCGTCATCATCAGAGCTGGAATTCTTGTCGTTTGATTGTTCTACACAATGTTTCATTCGTGGTTAGCCGTTGATATGTACCTGTGCTGTTGACTCGAGGTGTATTTTATGTTTTCGCAATTGTAATCCTCATTAATGCAAGTACTATGTTTCAGGCAGTTGATGGAGCGTCAACCCCTGCACTTGATGCAGAGCCTGACATTCAAGTATACGAATCGGCGCAACAGCTTTCGGAAGTGCGCACTACATTTGCAACATCCATAGATATTCTTCAGCAGCATGAGGTATGGATAATGACAGCTCCATCATGCGTGATCGTATAACGTGATTCCATTTGCTATACTTTCTTCCCTATTAACACAAGTGCTGTGTTTCAGGGAGACGACGGAGCTTCCACCACAATCACAACATCTCATTTAGATGATGCAGATGTAAAGGAATCGTTGAAATAAGTCGATGAAATGTGATCATATTTGGATTTTCCTTCATTCTTTTGGACAATGCATCTTTCGCGGTTATCTCTTTATATGTACCTGTGCGTTCGACCCCAAGTGTGTGTTATGTTTCCAATATTGTAAACCATACTAATCCAAGTGCTGTGTTTCAGGGAGACGACGGAGCTACCACCACAATCACAACATCTCATTTAGATGATGAAGAGGTAAAGGAATCGTTGAAATAAGTCGATGAAATGTGATCATATTTGGATTTTCCTTCATTCTTTTGGACAATGCATCATTTGCGGTTATCTCTTTATATCTACCTGTGCCGTCGACCCCAAGTGTATGTTGTGTTTCCAATATTGAAAAGCATACTAATGTGAGTACTGTGTTTCAGGGAGATGCGGATGCCTCCTCTCCAATACAACCATTCATGGCAGTCCATGCAGAGCCAGAGGTATGGATAATGACAGTTCCATTGAAATAGATCATCACTGGTCGAATACTTGTCCTTTGATTGTTGCACACAATGTTTAAATCGTATTTGGCTATTGAGATGTTCCTGTGTGTTTGTCCTCACGTGTGTTTTATGCTAACAATATTTTGATACATAGTAATGAAAGTACTATGTTTCAGGGAGACGATGGAGCCTCATTCCGTGCTGTCTATGCGGATACAGAAAATATAGTCCTTGCAGCGCAAGAGGAAGGGAGGACAAGCAGAAACGAATCGGAGCTACAGCGTGCAGATGTTGAAAGTCGAGTCAAAAAAGTTGCAAAGAAAAAAAACAAAAAAGGTTAGTTACAAACAGTTCATAACTTTAAAAAAAATTTTGTGGTGGGGACTATTTTATGTTTTTTTGGATAGTAAGAAAATTGTGAGTTCGGAGGTCGTGCAGGTAATGTACATCGTCAGTGGCCATGGAGAAACTAGGATTTATAAAATCAGTGGAACATCTACAATCGAGGGGGATGCACATCGACCTCATAGCCACGGATAGACACGTTTCAATTGCCAAGACAATGAGAGAGCAGTTCCCACATATTAAACATCAATTTGACGTATGGCATCTTGCTAAATCAATCAATAAGAAAATCTCGGCTGCAGGGAAAAAAAAGGTTTTGAAAGTATTTTGCAGTGGTCACATTCTATCACCAACCATCTTTGGTGGAGCTCAAAAACTTGTGAGGGGTCAGTGGAAATACTACTTGAAAAATGGCGGTTACTGATGCACCACTGTACCAACGTTCACCGCTGGAGAGCAAATGAACATTTCCACCAATGTGAACATGGCCCTTTGTCCCCAGAGGAGGCACGGAAGAAGAAGTGGTTGATTCCATCTTCACCGACACACAAAGCCATTGAGAAGATTGTTTTCGACAAAACTCTATAAAGAGATCTGAGAGGACTGACAGAATTCTGTCACACAGGAGATTTGGAGGTGTTCCACAATATGTGCCTAAAGTACAGGCCAAAGCGCTTGCATTTTAGCTTTCGGGGCATGAAACATCGCACTCTACTAGCGGTCTTGGCCCATAACAGCAATGTCGGACGTGAACAATCTAGGACTAGGGGTAAAGTAAGGATGCCTCGCTACACTAAGGTGTTTTCAAAACGAAGTAAGCAATGGGTGATCAAACCAGTCTATGATGAAATGCAGTTCGACTTTGTGACAGTCCTTATTGTTGCTGTGTTAGAGAAGCACAGATATGGAATTTTGGACGTTTCTGTACAGAGCAGTGATCCATTGCCACCAAACATTGCGACTGTGCCATGCCCACCCGATGCACAGCTGATTGTGAAGTACAAATCCCGGTTTAAATAATTGCAATACGATTGTCTTTTTGTAAATAAATGTTATTGTCCAGTGTACCTGTAAACCTAACCCCTAACTTCACCATCATGGGTGGTGAACAAGCTGGGTGTCATCTTTGAATTCTCTCTATTCACCTCACATATGTGTATGTATATATTTTTCTCATGTCTCATCTCATGTAAATGTAAATGCTGCGCACTGTTAACGGAGGGGAGGATTGCGTATTGCAAATAATAAAACAAACAAACAAACAATAAATCTCACTTTTAACTCAACTCCTGTGGTACTTTATACTTTCCCTGACCTTCCGCCAATAATTAAATGTCTCAATTTGGGCTGCAAAGCTCGCAGACAACGGTGACAAAATTGGGGCACTTAGAACGCGCCAGCCAAGCGGGCCGTGGCATTTGGGAGAGAAGCCAGTTCCCATTTGCACATTGAGGCGCACTACATAGGCGGATTCTAAACTTCAAGTTCTCATAGATGCCTATACTACGTGATGTTGCAAATAAAGAATGCGAAGGACAGCGCCCAGATGAGGCCCACAAGTCGCACTGGAAGTATAAGGGTCTATTGTTTTTTGACCTTGAGACAGGGACCATGCCGAAAGAACTACATTTGAAGGGAGTGCGCAATAACGTAAGAGACGATAAGGCAGAAAATTCAGAAACTAGACCGAGTTTCAGTTTTAGGTCAGTATACGAAAAATCATTGTTAAGAGCACGGTCCGTTTTACAGACTGCATTACGAAGAGACACAATGGAAATTTTAAATATAATGTAAGTAAATCTTTACACGCTTTTATACCGGAATGAAGGTTTAATGAATGGATGCATGAATAAATGAATGAATGAAGAGCTAGGAAAAGCAAGTAAAACTGTTCGTAGTGGGCACATGGGCATGCAGGTCCACTGGTCTCACCGATCTCGCTCCATGGCCCAGCCACTTTTCCCTGCACTACGGGACTGTCTCTGTATCCTTCAGCCCCTTCTCCCGGCATTTACCTTGCACTTGCCACTAGCTGGCCCTATTATTTAATTTGTATTCAACTAACCTTTTACAGCCCATCCCCATGCGCGATCAGAAAGACACCTGGCCTAGTAAGATCGTTGTCTGTCTGCCCTTGTTCCCCACCTGCCTCGTCACGCCTAGTAACACTTGAGTATAGGCGCGTTACAAATGCCATATCATATATCATATCATTCCTCACGCATGTAGACTGTCCTTTATCATTGTGTGTTGGCCTCGATTTATCTCGTTACTTTTCGCATCGATTTTAGAGACGAGCATACTCCATTGAACTACCCTTGCAAACAAATAGTTTCTGATCGGCCGTAATAAATAAAATGAGTAATATTAATGAAGTTCGGCTAGCGAGACTAATTATCATTTTTTTGTTTTCATAACAGGTATTTGATCCCTTACTGCCACTGCCATCTGTTTGAGACACCGGCGGATGGATTCTTCAGCAGACACCTGCAGCTTCGTGTCAACAACTGGAGCACGATCACCATATTATGGGACGATCGCCAAGGGCCCACATGCCCTTACGCTGTACTAGTGGCTAGAAGCAACATAACAACCTTTAGGCTGGACTAGTGCCTATTTGATGGAACAGCCTTGCGGTTCACCGTGCTTCCAAAGTGATTCTTTTTACGAAAATGAACACCCTGTGTACCATAAAGGAACACCGCGTGACTCAAGATGAAATGGAACAGTTATTGCGGATACAGATAAAAGAAAATAAATGGCTTCCGGAGTTCATATGGCAATTGCTGAATATTTCTAAACATTTAATGTCAAATAAATGTACTTTACCAAATGTACCGTGTTGCTGTTTCATTGTAAAGTACAGTTTCATATTCCGAATTGTGGCGCGCTGTGTTGTGAGTTGATCTGTGTTGGTTTCCGGGTTCTGTGTGGAGTCGCGCAGAAGACGACTGGGCGCGTTTGCCAGCACAGTAACGTCACGGGGAGAGGCGGGGAATATGAATGTTTTGATAATGTCAGGCTCAGGGGCGGGGGAATTGATTTAGTGCCGCAAAAGCAGGTCAGCCAGGGCGATCGGGGAAAAGATAGGATTATCAGAAAATGGCGGCTCCCTGGTGCTTGTTTTCGCATGCGTTTAATGGACGAAAACTCGGGTAAGGTCCATAGGAAAGTTTTCTAAAATCGAGCCACTTAGGCTTAAAAAAACATGGCCGACCCGTTGGGACAATAAAAATGTTTACTAGACCATGCCTTTAAATCTAGGTTATACCTCTCACCAGAAACAGAAGACCAGGAATCAAAGGCCAATTCAGAGGATGAGCATGTTTCCAGAGACCAGAGAACATTTGTGTAGAAGTGGCAAATCCAAATGGGTAATCCAAGAGCACAATCTAGGAGAAAAGCAAGGTTCAAAAAAGCCAGAGAAACAAACATACCAAGCGCCAATACAAAAGGGGTATTCCAGAAAGGCAATCCAAGGGCAGGTAGCCAAGATTCAACACAGAACAAGCAACAACAAGAGCCACTTACTGAGTCAGTCTATTAGCCCCGGAGCCGTTGCAAGTCAATGAATATATAGCGAGTCCACAAAACGTTTCCTAACCGAGTCAGGAAGTTGAACATGCAGTCATCATGTGAAAGGAGTCCTGGGAAATGTAGTTCTCACTCTTTAATGATGGGAAGCCCACTGTGTTAGTTTCCAGAAAAGCTTCCACCTTTACAACCTGGCGGGCTGTGATCGCCGAAAAACTGCAGCCCTGACAGTTTTCTTCAAAGTAAACTTCCTTTTTGGAATAGATATGTTATCTGGTCAAGGTGCAGTTTAAGACCACACGGTCCACCCATTACAGGTCATGCAACCAAGAACTTAGCATTGACTTTTCCATCATCCTTTGTTTCACAAATAATAGTTTTCTCTTCTTGGTGCAGTTTTAGACTGCACAGTCCACCCACTACCGGCCACACAACCAGGAACTTCCAGGTTTCTTTTCAGAGTTCAATAATTTGATAAACAGGCAGTTTCTTCAACCAGAGCTTCACAACATGACATATGTTGTTTCTTAATCTTGATTCAGCTTCAAAGTCTCTTTGATTCAGGTAAATGGTTCAGTTTGCCAAAGATAGTGTTTTCACTTAAAATTGTGGCTTTCATTTAATAAAGTAAACCTTTATACTGGTTTCATTCAAATAAATGCCTCCTTTCGTGTTTCATTTGATGCAGTATTCAGTAAGGGTTATTTTTGCTTAGTTTCATTTAATTCAATAAGTTACTTTCACTTGTTTCATTCAGTTCGGTATTCAATAGAAGGGCTTTCACTTGCTTCATTCACAGTTACTATATTCACAGTCTTCTTCGAGCGCCCTGGGTATTTTAAGTGTCCCGACACTTACCCGATCTTGGCAACTCCTGAGGTAAAGCCAGATAGCTGGCCGTTCCTTTAAGCACTCGTCGGCTACTATGCGTAACTTTGCCTTCACCCTCTGGCAGTGCCTGCCGCCCGCCTTCCCCTCTGTGAGAGCTCTGGTCTGCATTCACCATCCAGCGGGACTCCCAGGGTCTTGTTCAGCGTACTGGCATCTTGGCTTCTCTCACTCCTGCATGGCTTCCACTTTCCTTCTCCTTTCTGTTCCAGCAGCTCCTCCTTTTATACACCTGTGTTGGGCTAACAGGCTGCAGGTGTGAGTTAGGATTTTGCATTACCTGACTTGCCTGACCACAATTAAGCAAACTATTGGGGCATGCCTGATATCCAGACATCTTCGTCCCAGTACTTGAATGCGTAAACGAGGTCATCATCATGCCTCCTAGTGGTTTCTCCTCGGTGGTGTTATGCATTTTAAAGGGGGGGTGACGTGGAACACTTTTATAATGACCCAATGAGGTCGGGTGAGCTTAGATTGGTTATCATGAGGATAAGGGGGATACCATGGTTTGTTACAAAGTCTCTCATCTACACTCTTTATCTTCCTCTGTTTAACAGGTCTGGTTTGATAATGTCTTCTATCCTTCTGTGAAACCAGAGAATAAGATGAACAATATCCCATAACCACTTCTGGGATAGGGTTCCTTCCTTTCTGACAGGATGCTATGGAATACTGTGTCTCACCCATGGGCATCCCACTTCCAATCGCTAAGAAACCCCTATCCAGGTGATCCTCCCTCGTTTGTCCACCCCAAGGGCAGGATCCAAAAGCGATGGCATTTCCCTGGCCACCTGCATAAAGGATCGAAAGGGAATAGAATTGAGAAGAACCTCAGGTTTCTCACAATAAGCATACGATTTCAGGATTACAATGGGAATCGAGTTTTGTTAATCCAGTTGGATTTTGTGGAACTTTTAAAGGTTGCCACAATGCCATTGAAAACAAGAGGGGATGGTATAAGAACTATCTATCAAATTGGAGGAGGTTCCATATAGGAACTTAATGGATTTTGGTTGATAAAAGGGTACACTTTTAAAATTAGAACATCACAGAGATTAGAATCTCCTGGACACTTATAGTATGAAGAGCACAACACAAATAGTGTGAACATTTTTGTATTGTTTTATTTATTGTTTGTTTATTTATTGTTCACTTGGTAGGTGCTTATACAGGAAGCAAATACTGTTTCAAAGTTCCCACAGGGGACGATAGACAATATAGACAATGTAATTACAACAATGTTAAATAATTAAATACAACAAAATCAGAAGAGACAATGGGGAGGGGAAGACAAACCTACTATGCCTTGTGAGTGTTCAGAATGTGCAAGTGCAGAGGGGTATTGGTTAGGTGTTGTGGTGCTCATGAAGAGCAGCAGGTGAAGTGCTATGAAGAAATGTAAGTGCAACCTCCAATGGTGGAGGGTGAGCCGAGGTAAGTGCAGGGGATAGACAGCAGCTGGGATGATAAGATGTGGGAGGTCAGGGGCCCGAGGATGCATAATGGCCCTGCAACCAATCAAGCTACTGTGCGATTAGCAGGGGAGAGAGAGAGGGAAGGAAGGTTGTTTTTATGTTTATTTTTATTTTGTACCAACTGTAGCATACCTGAAAGATTGAACATACAACTATTGGGCAGCACAGACAAATAGCTAATCTAGTTGCTGAGTGATAATTTATCATAACATGGGCCCAGTTAATATTATATAACAAAAGAATGCAATGTAACCACCTTTTTTAAATGCTTCTTCATTTTGGTCAAACAGTTTACATGATAGGACCAGTAAATTATGATATTATACCACAGGAAACAATTGCTAGCGGTATTGCAGATTTGGTGAGTCTAGTCGGTCAATGGGCAATTTCACGAATAAGTGAGCATGACACATGCCATAATCACAAACATGAGAATTAATGGGTCTCATATTAAAGGAATAGTGCGCTCAAAAATATTATTGTCCTGAGGGTTCGGGCATGTATTTTTAAGCATACGTTGATCGATCATACAAACATTTCCCATGCACCTTACCATAGTTTTCCTCATTTTTACACATGCAAAATCAGGCAGCAGGGTGCGACCATCTTGTGCTAATCTTATCTGTTGCAGCATCGCCCTAAGGTGAACTGCCCAGGTGGCACTAAATCATATCCTCCGCCCCTGAGGCTGAGAGCACTAGACGTGTACCGCCCATTTCACAACACTGATGCACGTCTCGTGTCAACGTTCTCTGCGCTCCAGCTAATGACGTGTCTCCATGGAAATGGCAGGACGCCTCTTTCCTCAATAAGTATAAACAGACCACTTCTCATCAGACAACGTCAGAGTTGCTTTTTCAATTGTTTCACTGTCTTTTTTTGTGCATCGTCTGCCTCGTTTCTGTGCTCTGTTCAGCTACCTTCTTTGCTTGTATTATGTGCAAACAGATACTAGTACTATCATTACTATCTATTTTTATTTTGTCGCATAATGGTAACAATTCAGCCCTACCATTATGAGCCGGAGTATTCCGAGGCAGAATTACTCGAAAGAGAAAGATGCGAAAACGATGGGGCCTCGGACGACAGTTGGGAGGACAAATCACCAGATCAAGAGCCTGAGCCTAGTCACATGGACGACGTCTCCACCCGGTGTACCTGCAATTGGTGCGCGCTAATGCCAAGCGAGGAGGAGAACTGGTGCTGCTGAGAAAACTCTGGATGCTTGTCCTACATAACGGAAGGCGAGACACAGCCGCAATGCCTTACCGAGCTGCATGACTTCAGGGCAGCCTGTCTCACACAGTCCGTGTTGAGGATTAAGATTATGCTTATGCACAAACTTCACGCAACAGTTCGCCCTCGCAATCCAAGTGATGTCACTTATGCCACTAACATTTCATGGTTGTCTGCTATATTGTCATAACTTTGATCTATCACTGCCAAATGAATGTAGTCTTGCAATTCAATACACCACTCGCGATTTGGGCAAATCATAGTGGTCTTCTTATGTTTATTTCATGTACACCATGAAGCAATATTTCTTTGTGTTCCAAACATAATGGAATGCATAGTCGCTCAATATTCTATTGTGTCTACACTTTAAAGCCCAAGTAGATTGACCTGTGAAGTAACATTTGTACTGGCAACAATGCCATTGGATACAAGATTGCATTTTCAACTAAGGTTTAATACACTTATCTTGTTCATTTAAAAACAGTTTGTATCTTTCTCTTCCACAGGTGGTACAGGCTGGTGGCCTATCGTTCGTTTACATGGTGGCTTCATGGGAGGCTTGGACACAGTGTTCGATGAGTAATACCTGCCTGTGTCGTTGGTGGCATTAGAGACACATTCCCCGTTGACAGCGGTCAGTACAGAGGATTTTCCCATACTGTGCTGCACCCCGAAGTTTATAATGTGTAGTACATTTGTGCCATCAAAATCTGCAACAAAATAAAATACAACTGAACTTTTATCAATGGTTGTTTAAATCTTTCAGTGAATCAAGTGCGTCTCCATTCAGCAGTGTTCCGGCCCTTTCCTGCATGCCTCTTGGCCGTCTGTCCCCCCTACCCTACCAATGACTGTTAGCACATGTGGCCGTGCCCTCCCAAGGTGGCTGGCAGGGTGGGAACAGCCAAGGTGCCACACACCATGTACATTTCAAAGGTATTTTACGCGTAGGGGCCATTGTTCACATGCCCCCCTCAGACCCAGTTTATTTATTTATTTACTTATTTGTAACGCGCCGTAGCTCGCAAGCATCAGGGCGCGAAAAAGACACGAGGACGAAGATTAACAGGACGACACAAAAGAAAGTAAAGAGAGGGGGCAGAAAGATGGCAACATGATTCGGTGTAGAAATTGCCTAGTTATTTGAAGAGAAAGGTCTTCAGATGCCTCCTAAAGAGTTGGGTGTTGCTTTCCAGTCTAAGGCTGCAAGGCAGTTTGTTCCAGTGGGAAGTTGCCAAACTCGGAAAAGCTCGACCGAGACCAGAGGCTTTGCCTGGAAGGCTAGGATTGATCAGTCCTTGCTTGGCTGATCTCAAGCTACGACTTGGCTCATACCACCTGAACTTTTTCTTAAGGTATGCTGGTGCCGTGCCGTAGAGACATCGGTGGGTTAGGGTTAGTGATTTAAACAGGATCCGTTCCTTCACTGCCAACCAATGGAGATCATTTCTGTCCTTGGTGATGTGTTCTCGCTTAGATTTGTTAGTGATGGACCTGACAGAATTATTCTGAATAATCTGGCATTGTTTCAGGCAATTATTGCTAGCGCCAAGCATTAACGCGTTACCATAGTCCAAGCGAGACAGGATGGTAGCTCTCCCTATCGTGGCACTGTTCTTGATGTTAAGAAATGGTCTGATCTGGCAGAGAAGCCTTTGATAATATTGACAATTTCGCTTTAAATAAGCGGTTTGGGCTTCTGCACCTAGGGAAGATTGTAAATAAATACCTAGGGTTTTGACCTTATTTGATACCTTAATGGTGGAGTCTTTTATAGTGAAGGTGGAATAGTCCGAGCCAAGGTTTTTTAAGGCTTTAGCGCTTCCAAAGGTCATAAGTTCAGTTTTAGAACTATTAAGACACATCCAGTGCGTTAACATCCAGTTTTCAATGGTGTTATAGATAATCGATAACTTCTTGTTGTCTAAGGAATGGTTTCCACTCAACTCTAAGATGAGCTGTGTATCGTCAGCGAAATTGGTGAAAAAAATTCCAAGCTGAGATAGAAGAGTACAAAGGCAACGGATGTATAAATTGAAAAGCAAAGGAGAGAAACTGGCTCCTTGAGGGACGCCGCAGTCTACAGGTTTGGGTGAGGTGGAGTGACCTGCCCAGTTGATTTTTGAGTTCCTGTCTTCTAGGAATGATGATACCCAATCTATTGCATCATGGGAGCAGTTACCAGCTGCACCTAGGGCCTCTCATAGCTTCCCATGATCTAACAAATCGAAAGCCGCGGAGAGGTCCAAGAGGATTAACAAACCTGTTTTGCCCCTGTCTAGGATACTCAGCATTTCTGTCTGTAAGTCCAGCAATGCTGACTCTGTGCTATGGGCACCTCTAAAACCCGATTGTTGGGGGTGTAGCAGGCTGTGTTGGTCTACATAATCTTGCAGTTGCTTGGTTGCTATTTTGTCGAGTACCTTCAGAAGTAAGTTACAATTAGTAATGGGTCTGAGGTTGTGTCTCCAGGCAGGCTCCCCTGAAGCAGGCCGCGGCCCTGCAATCCACATAAGTGTGTCTCCATTCAGAAGTGTTCCGGCCCTTGTCTGCACGCCTCATGGCCCTTCCAGTATCAATGGCAGTTCAAACCTGTGGCTGTGCCCTCCCGAGGGGGCTGACAGGGTGGGAACGGCCAAGGTGCCAAACACCATGTACATGTCAAAGTTATCTTACGTGCAAGGTCCATTGTTTACATGGCCTCCCCAGACCCAGTGTCTCCAGGCAGGCTACCCTGGAGCAGACCCTGCCCCTGCAATCCACATAAGTGTGTCTCCATTCAGCACGCCTCAAGCCCCTCCATCTACCCCTCCAGAATTAATGACTTTTAGCACCTGTGCTCGTGCCCTCTCAAGGTGGCTGGCAGGGTGGTAACAGCCAAGGTGCCACACACCATGTACACTTCAAAGGTATCTTACGTGCAGGGTCCATTGTTCACATGGCCTCCCCAGACCCAATGTCTCCAGGCAGGCTCCCCTGAAGCAGACCCTGCAATCCACATAAGTGTGTCTCTCCTTTCAGTGGTGTTCCGGGCCTTTTCTGCACGCCTCATGCCCATCCATCCCCCCACCAGAATCAACGGCAGTTCGCACCAGTGAATGTGCGCTGCCAAAGGGGGCTAGCAGGGGTGGGAAAGGCCAAGGTCCCAAACACCATGTACACTTCAAAGGTATTTTACGCACATGGGGCTTGTTCACATGGCCTCCGCAGACCCAGTGTCTCCAGGAATGCTCCCCTCAAGCAGACCGCGCCCCTGCAAGCACATAAGTGTGTCTCCATTCAGCAGTGTTCGGGCCCTGTTTGCACGCCTCATGCTCCTCCATCCACACCTAGAGAATCAATGACTGTTAGCACCTGCGGCCCATACCCTCCCAAGGGGGCTGGCAGGGTGGGAACAGCCAAGGTGCCAAACACCATGTATACTTCAAAGGTATCTTATGTGCAGGGGCCATTGTTCACATGGCCTCCCCAGACCCAGTGTCTCCAGGCAGTCTCCCCTGAAGCAGGCCGCGCCCCTGCTACATAAGACCACACCATAAACACGTCACACATTCACATACACACCCACTTTTCAAATTCTTTATAAACCCCTTGATATTTATCGTGAGAACATCTGTGAGCACTGCAAGTCAACTCGTGAACGTGCTACCCGAGAACATCTGTGACCACTGAAAGTCAGCTTGTTATCATGCTACCTGTGAACATCTACCTTTTCTCCTGCTACTAACTACCCTGCTTCCTGAATCTAACTGTTTGTTGGTCAAGGTAAGGGCAGGTCACCTAATCATATCTTCTTGAGCACTAATTTTCTACCTATTTCGAACAAATGTACCCAGCAGTGTAATGTTCATTCATCTCATTGCCATTACCATTGACTTGAGTTTAATGTGTTCTGTTCTCGATATATAGCAATTGTCATCAGTGTTCATTAGGATAGAATTGCATCCTTCGCGGACCGTGTCTATAAGCATGTTTCCTTTTGATGCATGATAGTACATTCAAGGGATGAGTAACATGTTATGATTTGCATCACATCAATCAATTGTGTATAAAAGTTATCCTAGAATACAGTCAGCTACGCTACACAGGTTTTGCTTCGGTGACCAAAACATACATTGCATAGAAAAATGTATGATATAATTCCTTCTTTCTCACGCTTTTATGCAAAAGAATTTTTTTACAATGTGGACTTTTCTTTTAACAGAATTTCCAACAATGCCTGTGTCGGGGGGAAATTCTGCCGGGGTCGGCCGGACCGCTCGCAGACCTCCGGGCAGGGAGGCCCCAACTCCTCCCGTATATCCCAAAAGAGATAGAGTATGAGACACACGCAAGAAGCAAGGTGACTCTGCTGTTTATTAGACAAAACGGCAGGGATGGGTCAAGGAGCGTACGCGTCTGTCCTGACACACACACAATCGTGGGGCTCGCAGGCCCTTTTTACCTTAGTATGACGCGCTACTTGCGTCACTTGGAAAGTTTAGCAAAAACCTATCTCCACTCTGGATTGGTTACTCGAGTGGTAGGGTTAGTATAGTGCACATATAGAGAACGGTGTTAGTGGCTGAGGGTTAGTCAGGTGGTATACCTGGGCTGTCCCTTCAATTTGATTCATGAAAGTTGTTACATGAAGACCTCTGAGGATTGGTCAATGTGAATGGCGTCAGTGATAAGAACCCCATGTTCTAATTGGTCTGCTCGCGAGCCTCCCAGTCTGGGACTATCGCTGTTCCCAGCTCGCGGTGCACCTGTCATTTGCAACAATGTTTTAATATGGGTAGGTGTAAACAATGTGAGGATTTATTCATATGTTGGGAGGTCGAATACTCCCACTGCTGCAGATGTCCAAATGAGTCTTTTAATTGTATCTGCCTGTGTCTCGAAACGTGGGATTCAGGCGTCTCCTTCCTCCTGGGCTTGGCATCTTGTCAGGTTTGACACGTGAGGTGGGACCGTGTTTGAGGCAAAATTCAACACAATTAATATTGTTTTTCCTACTGTGTGCCTGGTTTATCTTGCAGGTGCGACCTTGGCGTTGGCTTGCAGTGTGTGAGATTGCAACATCGTGCCCTTGGCGGTGTGCTTTCGCCGGGCTCATTTTGCAGGGTCAGCAACCCAGTTCTTGCTCACTCAATGTTCATGGAAGCTTTTGCCTGCGGCCTACTTGGGCCTGGTGCATAGGTGGAACCGTTTGATGCAGGGCGCTTTAGGTTACGGTATCATATTGCTTTATCCTCAGTATCGTGTCCCCGTTATATTCTTCATTATGATACATGGCTCTTAGAAGAAGCGTGAGCAAGCCTTTTTTATATAAGTTCATGATGCGTCTTGCGTTTCTGCATTTTGAGAGCCTATGTGGAAAATAATAAAGATGTACGTCCGTGAGTATGTCTGTCGCCTACGTCATAGCACTGAGTATATTCTTCGTGTAGATTGGTGCGGGAGTGTCCGGTGTGTATATTTGCACAGGTGTGCTGACCGTTGGCTAGGTCGTCATCGCATCTCTAACGACGTGTAGGTTTAGTCGAGTTGGTCCGTGCCGCAGGTGTCGGCATGGACAGGGCGGGCTGCTGGGCAGGTAGATGGGCACATCCGTATGTTCCTGTACCAGGGTATTTGGTCGTCCGGTAGATAGGCAAACTCCTCTCGTGGCGGGTGTCTGGGCCGTGATCCTCTAGGCCAAGCGCGAGAGGGGAAGGGCGGGAGCCTGTTCTTCCATTCTCCCACTTCACCTGTATGTATGGTTTACGGTTGCCGTTCTAAGACCCATAACAAACCTAAAGGCACAATAATGCATATATTCCTGAGGAATATAGATCTAATAAGAGAATAGGTCAGATATTGCAGATTTGTGCCGAAAGAGTTGAAAGTAGAGCCCAGGATGTCTTGGGGGGACTTGAGGGGTGATCGATTCCACTGCACTTTACCACAAATATGTACGACCAATCGCAGTACACAAAGAAGCATCGACTCAGAACGTCTCATAAATTGCTTCTAATGCAATTCCAACTCTATTCATGCACACGCTGCCTCAGGTGAATCACGGTTCATGATTTAGCTGTAGGCCTTGGGGCAGTGAACAAGTAACTACATGGACGGATTGGTGTTTTAGGTGTAAATGTTCCTTATAATACTTTTCATATTGCCAAGATTGTACTGCTTTATAACTACACCCCATTTTGCTATACATCTGTCCCTGGTTTTAGGAGCATCATAGAAAACTATTTATGGGCACAGAAAACTATGCCATAGTGCCCTTGGAAATAAGCATAATCTTTTCGTAATCGGTTGCTTTACGTGTCAACTTTTTTAGGTTAGCATTTCTAATTCAAATCTAACTTTCCCTTTACAACTCAATGACAATGCACTGAATATGAAGGAGCAAGATTCTGCATCCATGTCTTTCCTGGAGTCAACAACAACTTCGAGCGCATATCAGGTAGTCTTATTTCGTTATTCAGTTCCGGAAATGTATTATGCATGGAATTAGAGATAATATGATAAAGTTTACGTAACCTGTCGTCGTTTACATAATGTTTCATTTATGGGTTTTTATTGATATGTATCATTGTCTGCATCCCATTGTGTGTGTTCAATGTCACTTTTTTCATCCATACTAAAACAAGTACTGTATTACAGGGTGATGCTGGTACTTCGACTACAATTACATCATCCTTTGAAGCTAATCCAGAGCCTGAGGTATGCATACTGACAGTTCCCTTGAATGAAAGAAAATGTATTGTACATATGATACTATTAGACATTGACATTATTATTAACGAGCATGTTTTGCAAAATGCTTGAGTGCAACATTACAATCCGTGGGTTTCGCACGGTGATCTCCGATCGTGTACACTAGCCATCAATCAGGTGAAATTCGAAATGTATATCTTGACTAAATGACGTACATAGTGTACGAGGGTATGTATGTAAGCCATGCGTGCAAGGAAATAATTTGATTTCAAATACGAATGACTTTTTTTATTCAATATTGTATTCTAGGGTTGTATACAAGATTGGGAAATAGAAGAGCAGGCACTTGGATCCGAGTTGGCAGACCAATTTACTGTTACAGTTGTTACAGTGAAGAACACAGTTTCACAGAAAATCAAGAAAGCAAGGGTAACTAACAAACAATTTCGATTACAAAAAGTGTTATGGGCTGGTGTCTTCAATGCTTTGTTTTAAAATCTAAAGTGCTATATACTGTATGTTGGTTTTACATTGAACATGTTTTTACAACCCATCTCTTAGAGGCCCAGATGTAAACGAACTATGAAGACACAGACAGCGACTGAAACCAGAGATGCTGCTTGCCAAACTGATTTCACCATGGAGCAACTATTGTTTGAGGTGCAGAGTGTTCAAATCAATAAGCAGACTTGAGATGCTTATGCCCAATGGCCAGAAAATGAATTGAATGTGACCAGCGAAGCCAGCAAAGTGTTGTTGGACCATTGCTACAATGCGAGAACTCCACAAGATGAAGATGAAACTGAATATAATGAAGATACTTTTGAATTACTCGCAGACCCCTTGACACAATCGACACCAGCAAAAAAAGGGCTACATAACAAACAATTCCCATTGATGTTTTCTCCGATTCGTGTTAAAATAAGACAAGCTGAAATAACAGAGACTGAAGCGTCAACACAATTGACTGAGGAACTAGCCAAAGATCTTGACTACAGTGTGTCCTGTTTGGCCGATATGTCCACCACAGTTGAGTCACAAACCACATTCATGCAGGATGGTCAAATAAAGGAGCCCAAATACATTGTATTCGACAGCTGCCTGGAGGAGATTATACTGATGCTGAAATGTGTCCATCCGGTGAGGGGGGAAGTATGCGGGAAGCCATTGTTGAATGTGACACGTGTATCACAAGGCACTAACTTGAAAATACAAGCCACCTGTTATCTGCTCCATGCAAAATGTTCATGGTCCACTCAACCTATGCTGGGGAAAGTGGCAGCTGGAAATCTACTGTGTGCAGCAGCTTTACTTTTCAGTGGCTCTACTTTTAATAAGTTGTGCAGTTTCTGTCAATTTGTGGGACTCCAGTTCCTTTCTAAAACACAGTACTACAAATATCAACGTGCATATTTATTCCCTGCTATTAGTGAAGTTTGGAAAATTGAACAAATGTCAACTGAAAGGACATTCTCTGACAAACGGTTCAGGCTAGCTGGCGATGGACAGTGTGACAGCCCCGGATTTTCAGCAAAGTACTGCACATACCACTTTCAGGACATGGAAACTAAAAGAATTGTGAGTTCGGTGGTCGTGCAGGTGTCCGAAATGTAAATCCTCAGTGGCCATGGAGAAACATGGTTTCATGAAATCCCTGTAAGATTTCAAATCGAGGGCAATGCACATAGACCTCATAGCCACGGACAGGCATGTTTCAATAGCCAAGACCATGAGAGAGCAGTTTCCAAATATTCGCCATCAATTTGATGTATGGCACGTTGCCAAATCAATCAATAAAAAAATCTCAGCTGCTGGAGAAAAATAACATTTCTGAAAATATTTTACAGTGGTCCCAGTCTTTCAGCAACCATCTTTGGTGGAGCTCCAAAATTTGTGGTGGATCTGTGGAAATACTACTAGAAAAATGGCGGTCACTAATGCACCACTGTTCCAACGTTCACTCTTGGACAGAAAACCATCATTTCCACCAATGTGCACATGGACCTTTGTCGGAGGAGCAGGAACGCAAGAAGAAGTGGTTGATTCCATATTCACCTCCACACAAAGCTCTTGAGAAGATCGTGTTTGATAAAACTCTATCAAGAGATCTGAAGGGACTCACAGAATTCTATCACACAGGAGATTTGGAGGTGTTCCACAATATGTGCCTAAAGTACAGGCCCAAGAGATCGCATTTCGGCATAGACGGGATGCAATATAGGACATTACTAGCAGTTTTAGCGCACAACGAGAACGTAGGGCGTGAACAATCGAGGACTGCAGGAAACTTTGGGATGCTTCGTTACAAAATGGCCTTTACGAAAAGAAGCAAAAAATGAGTGGTCAAGCCAATATACCAAGAATTGGAATTCGATTTTGTGAAAGATCTTATTTTGAATGACTTGGACATACATACTCATGGAACATTGCACACGTGCCCTGTCCACCGAAAGCAGAGCTCGTGGAACAGTTCACTTCCCGGTTCAAACGATTAGCAGCTATTTATTTGTTCAACAATGTTTATATAAAGTGTCCAAATAAAGTGTCCAATTTGTATTTTGAAATCTATTCTCTTTGTCCATTTGTTTTTGCAAGAAGTGCCTTTTGGAGAATGCCATACAGTGTAACGCTGTGCTTTCACACTTCCCGTTTCGGCGAGCTCTTGTGGGCCCTTCACTGATCGTGGGAGAGTCAGACGGATAACAGCATGAAAGCAACATTGGGGTTCTGCAGTTGCCTTACCAAACACTTGCCCAAATAGCTGAACAACTATGCTTCCCACAAAAGGAATGAGACCTAGGCTAGATATGATACTTGCCATGCAAGAACTACTGACTATAAGCAAAGCAATGCATCAAAGGGGGTTGTTGGTGAGAATTAGTTGCATTCTGACCTATATTTTCATGGGGGCATGTGTTAGGGGTCGTTGCAAATGTAAGGAAGGAGTGGGTTGGTTGAGCCACCCCCATACATTCTACGAGAAAGGAACCATATGCTCTTGCACTCGTGGGGGACGCCTCCTTTGCCCTTCTGCAGCCACGGGGAATAAGGCCCTGACATAAGCAGAGGTGGGGCTATTGATAGACACACTTAGACTCCATTTTGTGTACCCTCGACTCCATCTTTGGACTAGGCTGCATTCTGGCATTGCAAAGTCTCCCCTCCCCTCAGCAGCGCCGCGCACAGCGAGCACTGACAGCACTCACCTTTTTCCTCCTGCACCTGTGCCTCCCAAGTCCCTTTCTTACGGATGCGCTGAGACAAGATGTTGCGAGCAAAGAAAGTATTAATTTCCTTCTTCCTTTGAGATCAGTGTCCTGTGTGTGACCGGGCCGAACCATGACTTGTAGTTCATCCATCTCAACAAATCTGCTCCTGCACTTCTCCCACCCGCTGTTGGAAAATTACTGCTTGCTCAACCTTGTGCCCCTCCAAAGCTATTCTTTTAATGTACCAGAAGTGTGACCGTCCTCGCTGACCACCCCAGAGTGAATCCTAATAAAACAAAACCCCAGTCACAGTATATTCCGTTCTAAACTAACGTGTCAATCCACCCCCTTCTGGCTCTGGTGTGCCCGACCTGACAGCTATCAATCCGTACCCCCACAGGTTACCTCAGGGGCAAGAGCCCCACACCCTTCACCTCGCTAGTGACCTAAAGTAGGATAGTACAAACACATGTTTGCAATTTATAGGCCTCTAATATATACTTAAAGGGTATAGTGATGATCATTATTTAATGCATGTCTAGGATAGGTGTGTAGATCAGTGTGGGGAGTGAGTGCCTTCACTATCGGATGTCTTATCACAAGGGCCGAGCTTTGATTTGCAGCCCTTGGAGTCTTACGATTTCAAACGCAGTGGGGGTAGTTGTCGGCGTTACCAGAATATATGAGCAATCCAGAATAGGTATATAGGAGGCGATGTTGAGGTGGTGCAGGGTTATGGTCTGGAAACCAGATGCGGTCAAATAGAACTGGGGTCATGGGTTCAGGGGACCGCGGCCTGGCAGGAGGGAGTTGCAGCAGGGCTTGCTCTGACATTCTCGTACAAGCACATTTTGTCAGGGCTCGAGACTCGCTCCTTGCGAGAAAAAATATTACGTGATTTGCCATGTGAACAGGAGACTGACTGAGCTGACAGGTGGTGTGGGCTGGCTGTGGGAGTCGCTGGGAGAGTGCGAAGTTCTCCAGAGGAACATTATAAATAAGGCATTTGGAAATAAACTAACTGTAACTGTTTTCATTAAAAAAGTAAATCACTAGAAATTTCACACAGCATTGGTGGATGGCAGCAAATAATTCATTTGTTTTTCAAAAATATTTCTAATGCCACTATGGTCTGAAGGGCTATTCGCTCCCATTCGGAGTGAAGGTCAGCGCCTTTGAATTGTGCTTGTGAGCTGAGCAAACCCATGCATCGTACCCAGTATAAGGTTCAATTGTTTTTCGACCTTGGAAGAAAGGGAGGATTCCGAAAGGAATGAATGAAGGGAGGGGTGTAATACCATCAAATATGATAAGGTTCACTGTTCCCAAACTGGACAAAGGAACATGTAATTTCATTTTATGAAAATACGTTGATCTGAACGGAGTCTCTGCATTACGCCGAGAGAATGGAAATGCTGAATATTATGTAAGATTTACTGTAGACGATTTTATAGATGAACGAGTCAAGGTTTCATTAGCCGACCGTTATTGCTGGTTTACATTTTAATGGGTTGTTCTTTGTGGCATATTGCAATGACATGCAAAAACAACTTGTGTGTGTACTTGTCTTTGTCCCAGGCACATGGGCAGTCCAGCATCGAAATGCATACAGTCCACATCTGGGTTCCCCCAGGTTCCACAAACGCCAAATTCTACGCTAATATTTAGTTAAAATGCCATCTATGTGTCTTTCAAATTGCAGCGTCATTGCGAGCTAAACATACTCCATAGCACTAACCTCTCAATCAAATTGTAGACTACTTTCCACAATGTTTTCTCTGTGTTCCCATTGTTTCACATTTGTGTTCATCATTAGTTTTCACACGGTGCAGAATCAATGCAGAATCTATGGGTAAAATGATAAATTATAATAAATAACAGCTACTGAGACACATTTCTGTTATGTTTTCCAAACAGCTACAGCCTGCCTTTCTGCGATTGTCATTGATTCCAGATACCAATTGATGGCTTCTTTAACAGGCAGCTGCAGATACACTTAAATGGCTGGATTACCATTTTCTTTTTAAAATAACTTTATTGGTTTTGAACAAAATAAACAAGACACATCATAATCAATAAGACATTCACAATTGTATATCTGGTGTCTGTTCTTCCTCTTCCACCCATCCCTCCCTCCCCCAAGACCACGGGAAAAGCATTGGTGACCTTCATATCTGCTTACGAGCCAGGGCTGTTGCTTCTGTCTGAGGCGCTATCAGGTGCCCTGGGGTGTAGCAACGGTACCGTCTGCGCTACCCAACGCTGTGACTCTTCACTAGAGTCAAGTCTTTGTTCTTGGATTGTCGTTTCCCAAGCTCCAGTCTCAGCTGTTATCCACTTATTAAGATCTCCCCACCATTGTGTTTCACTTGGGCAATTTGGGCTTTTCCATCCCATGGCTATACGTCTTTTCGCTGTGATATATATTAGGTCTTTAAGTATATTGAGAGGTTTGTTTTTCCTGCTGCGTCTGTAATTGCCCAATATACAAGCCGCTGGCTTGTGTACTTCCACTTCAATGTCCGCCTCAGCAACTCTATCTCTTATTCGGGTCCAAAAATCTAATATTACTGGGCAGCCCCAGAACATGTGAGTCATTCCGGCCTTGGGATCGTTGCATTTGGGGCACACTTGGGTTTTTGCGCCCTTGAACTTTGAAATGGCTTCTGGCGTGAGTTAGGCCCTATTAATAATGTATAATTGGATGAGTTGTAGGCAGGCATTCCTGGAGATCTTCTTGTGGTAGTGGGTTATCTCTTCCCATTCCTTATCTCCAAATTCCAGTCCCAATTCGCTTTCCCATTTAACCTTGCATTTTAGCTCATTTCTGGTCGTACTTTGCATCAAGGCCTCGTAGAGGCGTGATGTTTCGTGGCCTCCTTCAGCGGCGTTTAGCATCGTTTTGATGGTCTCGTGTTCTATAACGGGGTTAGTGGCTTCAGGCCATCTGCCCTGCATGTCCAACATTACTGCCCTATGGAGCAAGGACTGTCCTGAAGGTAGCCTTGTGGCCTCACTTAATTCGGGAAACGTTAAGATCTCTTGTTCATGAACCATGTCTCCCAGCGTAGCTACCCCGTAGGGTTCCCATTGGGTACAAACTTCTATGTGTCCCCATGCTCGTTTTGTCATAATCGCTGCTATGGGAATTTGTGGTGAGTATGGGTCTATTGCTCCGACTTTTTGCATACAGCCACCTCCACCGCACTGAATCGAAAGCTTTGGCAACATCTAAAGATGCGACTGCATATTTTTGAGGTCTTAACTCTGTGCTGTAAATGACATGGTGTAGCCTACGCAGGTTCTCAGTGATGGAGCGCCCGGGGACGTAACCTGTCTGGTCTTGATGGATTAGTCTGGGAATTACCCTGCGCAGTCTGTTCGCCAATAGGGCTGTTAAGATTTTACTGTCCACGTTTAACATAGAGAGAGGTCTGTATGAGCCACAGTCGGCTCCATCCTTACCGGGTTTGAGCAGGGGGATGACCACGGCCTCACTCATGGATTCAGGGAGAATACCGCGTTCATATGCCTCATTAAACACATGGGTCAGCAGGGGGGCCAGGGTCTCCTCATATGACATAAAACTCTCCAGGGAGGCCATCCATGCCTGGGGTCTTCCCAGATGGTAGGGATCTGATGACAACTTTTACTTCATCTAGGGTAATGGGTTCATCAAGGGCCTCGGCCAACTGTGTGTCAAGTTTAGGTAGCTCGATGACGTCTAGGACGTCTTCAATTTCAGTGTCAGTAGGGGGAGAGGTCTCAGAATACAGGTTGCGATAACACTCAGAGAATACTGAGTTAATTTCCTCTTGGGTATGTGCTGTGGTGCCATCGGATTTGAGTATGTGGCAAATCCCTTTTGTAAAGCCAGGCCAAGAGTTTCCCAGGTTTGTCTCCCAGGGCATGGGTCCTTTTGACGTGTTTAGCATAACTTAATTTACCCAGGGATTCCCAGTGTGTTAGGCAGGTTTGTTTCAGCTTGACTATTTTCTGCAGACATTCTGGGGATGCGTCAGCTCTGTTCTCCAGTTCTCCCAGCTCCCTCTCAGAGCTTTCTAGCGAAGTTACGATGGATCTTTGGGCTCCACCTATAGCCGCAATCATCTCTCCCCTCATGACCACTTTGTACGCCTCCCAGGCAGTACTCATGTGGTCCACACTATTCAAGTTCCTCTGCCAGTATTCCTCGGTGTAGTCTCTTATGTGCTCCCGAAAGGCTGTATCTAGCAGGGCTTCGGCTCTAAGCCTCCAGGTAGGCACCGGGGGTCTAGATGGGAACACTTCCCAGGTGACCATCAGCGGGGAGTGGTCTGACGGCACTCTCAGCAGGTATTGTGCGTCACTAAACATAGCATGTTGCTCTTGGCTTGCAAAGAAATAATCAAGCCTAGTGTGAATAAAAGGAATATTCTCGCTGTTCTGGGTGCAATTCCCTCCATATATCCAAAAGCAGCAGCTGGTGAGTAAGTTTAATTAGTATTTTGGCAGGAGGGGATGGGCGGGTGTGCTTGTTATCTGATCGGTCCTTTAGGGGCTTGAGGGTGCAGTTGTGGTCACCTCCCCAGATCATGATGTTGTCTCTATAAGGAGTGAGCTGTGGGTATAGGGAATGGAAAAAAGCTGTTGCGTCATGGTTAGGTGCGTAGGTGCTGATTAGGCATAGTTCTCTGTGTTCAATGGAGCCCTGTATGAGCGCCATCCTGCCCTCGTCGTCAGTTTTGGTGCCTATCAGCCTGAAGGGGATGGACGGGTCGATCCATATCAGAACCCCCCTGGCATATGAAGAGTAAGATGATCCGATCAAGGTGCCACCCCAAGTCTTGGCTAATGTTTCCAGCTTATTCCGGGTTAGATGTGTCTCTTGGAGCATAGCGATCCCAACCCTACACCGCCTATGCATGGATGCGGCACTGCTTGATGAAGCTATTCATACCCCTGACGTTCCACGTTATCACTTTGATTTTGTCAGCCATGTGCATGAGGCGGTCTGGCGCTGGCTCTCGGCGGAATTTGAGGTATAGCAACTGGCTCGCTGTGTGTGAAATTTCACCGGTGTTGGTGTTGGTGTTTCCCGTTTCAATGTCTCAACTTTAATACCAACAACCCATTTCCCACCCCCCAATAACTGTAAACTCCCCAAACTTTGAACAGGTCCAGCGGGGTTTCCCCCGTTATGACTATCCCGTTTCCACTCTGTTGGACCATTCATTGGTCTTCGGGTGCCCTACGGGCGGGTAAGTGTACCCTAAAGGAACAACTGGAGGGTAGAGGGACGATTGTGTGCGGTGCCTCCTTAGAGAGGATCATTCTAGCTGTACTAGGCTTCATCATTCTACAATTGGGCTGTTGTGGGTGGAAGGATTTTCTTAAGCTTGGTAGATAGGGGTTTAGCGTGGCCTCCGTGTCTTGTCTTCGATGTCCGGAAGTTGCTGTCCATCCATCCAATTACGGGCCTGGGCCGGTGTGTCGAACAGGTGGGCTTTGTTATTGTGTATGACTTTCAATCTAGAAGGATATAGCAACATGTATCGCAATCCTGCTGCCTTCAGTCTGGCTTTTGTATATATGAATTGCGCTCTTTTCATTTGGACCTGGAAGGTATAGTCTGGGTAGATGGCGATGTTTGCAGAGTTTCTTTTGATCTGACCCCCCTGATCGCGAGAAAGCCAAGATGACCTCTCGATCTCTGTAGTTGAGTACCTTCGCTATCATTGGCCTGGGCGGGGCGCCCGGTGGCAGTGTTTTTGCAAGGGATCTATTGGCTCTTTCGATGGTAAAGCCTTGGGAAAACCTTTCCGCACCTATTTCCTGTAGCAGGAGGTTCTCGACGTAGTTCGTGGGATCGGGGCCTTCAATACCCTCCGGTAATCCCAGGAGACGAATGTTGTTGCGGCGGGCCCGCCCTTCTGCCTCCTCAGCTCGATCCTCTAGATTCTTAATTCTTTGTTGGAGTTCGTCGACATCGTGTAGGAGAAGGGTTTTGGCTTCTACATTTTCTCGGACCTGGGTTTCCAATGTTTCAGTTCTGCTGGCCAGGGAGCGGACATCTTGGCGGAGGAGGCCCAGGTCGGTGGCGACAGCATCTATTTTATTTTCCATTGTGGCCTGGAAGAGTTTAATAGCTTCAAGAATCTGGGTGTTGCTGGGTTCAGTATCCGCTTCAGTAGGGCTAGGATGTGTGGTTTCCGCAGTGGAGTGCTCAGGGTTCACGGGACCACCAGCCGTGAAGGTGTCGATGGTAGTCTGGCGCTGCTTGGATCATGCTCCCTTTACAGACATCTTGGCCGGTGCGGGCGCATCCTCACCCAGGGGGCCAGTGGCGTGGTCCAGGGGTCTTAAGCGAATGAGTTGGCGCTGCGTAGCGCATCAGCTGTTGCCGTCCTGGTTGTGGTGGCTCTTGTGCCGGGCTAGATTGGTATGTGGGATCCAGCGGATAGCTGCGAGGCACTTGCAGGGGGGGGGGGCACCTAGGTCTAAGGTGCTTCACATTCCATCGCCTACTCAGGCATCCGGCAGGTTTAGGATAGCTGATTTGTGCGATCTGCGGTCTGTCCCGCCTGGGGAGCGTACTTATGCCTTCCTTTCTCGTGTGTGTCATCTTGCCAGGTGCAGGTGCTATGGTGCACCGGAGAGTCCCACAGACCGGGCTGTAGGCCTGCAACTGCGTGCGCACAGTGTTTCCAGTTCCTGAGGCGTCCGGTGCAGCAAGGAAGGAAGATCAAGGGAGTCCGTCCTTCAGATCTTAGGTGGGGGGCACTAAGGGGGCAACAGCCGGCAGTCCAATTGCTTGATTGTGCCCCTTATACAGTGGTGATAAAAAAAAATTAAAAAGGGGGGGAGGGGCAGCAGGCTTTCCAGACTCTCCTCGTGTATCAGCTCAGCTGAGCTGTCCTCCACGTCCCCTCGCTTGCTTGGATGATGAGTGAGACCTGGGGAGGTGGGGCCTGCGAGTACGCCACAGCACAATTGGGTCCATGCGCTCCCTGCTGTGAATGCGCGTTGCGCGGGTTTCTCCCAGGGGTTGTGGAATTGTAAGGTAAGCAGGAGGGGATCGCCCGTCCGCCCACACAGGCAGACATCCGCGGCGTCTGGGGGGGGGGAGTACTCAAGTACGGGCCGCTCGTGCCCTGCGATGACCACGGGCCTCTCGTCTGACTCCCCTTCCTCCCCCTCACCTCTCCGGTGCCAAGCCACGCCAGGCTTCACAACAGCCGGTCCGTTATCCACAGATGGGACCGCCGCTCCCCCGCTGGTCCTCAGGCTCAGGAGCGCCCAGTCAGCTCACACGGTGTGGTCCGGGGGCGCAGCGCCACCTCTTCTTCGCCGCCCAGCAGCACCTTCAACCCACCAAAACCTGCACGGCTCCGGGCTCCAGGGGCCCCCCACACCGGCTCCCGGGCAGGCGAGTCGGCCTGGCACTCCAGTGCCGACTCGGCTTCCTCCGATGAAGTCTGCAGTTGGTGTCAGGCAAGGGCCACTGCAGTGCTCGATTGACCCGGCCCGGCGAGGGGGTCAGCGCGCCCAAGCCGCCATCTTATTCCCGCTCGCTGATACACGGCGGGCAGCGGCGGGCAGCGTTATGGGGTCATCAGGCACCTCCGGCACAGCAAAAAGGGTCAAATGGCATCCAGATAGCATCCAGAGCCGGGGCTGGGAATTCCAAAGATTAGAGTAACATTTAAGCCTTGTTAGGTCAGCTTATGATGGGCACATCAGGCGGAGTACACCAGAAGCACGTCTTACACACATGGCAGTTAGCCACGTCCCCTGGCTGGATCACCATGATGCTGTTTTGTGTGATAAGGAGCAACCTGACATCGTTTACGGTGGCCTAGCGCCAAGCTGATGCCGAAGACTTGCGATTCACGGTGTGTCCAATGCGCTTCTTATACCCAAAAGGAACACAGTGTGACTCACGATAAACATTTGTGGATCGAGAACAAAGAAAAAAATTACCCATTTGCTTGAATATGGCAATCGCCAGATGTTTATTGTGAAATAAAAGTACATTACATATTGTAGTGTTGCTATTTCCTTTAAAAGTATAGTTTTATATTCAAAATTGGGACGCGCTGTGTTGTGAGATGATGTGTGTTGATATTCCGGGTCATGCGTCAACTGACGTTAACACGTAGGTGATGACTGGGCGCGTTTGGCTACTCTGCCGAGTAACGTCATGGAGATAGGTGGAGAATATCACTAGGTTTGGTGATGTCAGCCTCAGGGGCGGCGGATATGATTTAGTGCCGCCAGAGCAGTTCACCTTAGGGCGATGCTGAAACGGATAAGATTAGCACAAGATGGCCGCACCCTGCTGCCTGATTTCGCATGTGTAAAAATGAGGAAAACTACGGTAAGGTGCATAGGAAATGTTTGTACGATCGATCAACGTATGCTTAAAAACACATGCCCGAACCCTCGGGACAATAATATTTTTGAGCGCACCATTCCTTTAACCAACACAGTTAGGTTATCAAATGGGCACACTGTGGTGATCCCGACGCAGTTTATGCTATATTGGTCTGGTGGAGAATGCCTTTGCTTTGCTGTGGCCAGTCACAGAAGGAACCCCAGAGCCGTGGCAGTAAAGCAGAGGCTTCAGAGCCTTCTTTGCAAGGTAAAGTCCGGGCGAAGGCCAATGAGCTTGCTTGTAACAAGCTCACCGACCCTCACTGGGTACTTATGTTGAATATTGTTTATGACTCTATATTAATGTAATTTCTGCATTCTTGAATGTAAATTATATACATATACTTCTATGAAAGTAAAGGATATGTCAAGAGAGTGTGCCATAAGTAGTGCAACAGTCTTGAGAAAGATCTAGGGGTTGAAACACGTGCCAAGTAGCTGAGATTTATAAGAGCTACTTCATTTTGTGTACTGATTTGTGATAAAGCTCAATCACTGGGAATATCATTCCATAAATCACAACTATTGGAGTAGTGCAATCCTTACAGTTGATGTGATTGTTCATAGTCAATGAATACATTTCAGAATGCGCCTTTTCTCTCGCTTCATTTTGACATTTTTCTGGCCAAAAAGCCTGCAGCATCCTTAGTCCGGCACACCACTGAAGGCTTGCAGATTACAGCCGGCCCTCCAGCAAAGCAAGTTGTGTATCCCTGTTCTAAAGAATGCGCTGGCGCCGACTTGGTATTGACCGGCGGTGTCTACACCGTGCGGAACACACGGCTCCCCAGCTGTTATACATACAGGCTTTGGCTCCATTCCACTACAATGCACCAAACCAACCACAGTACTGTGTCTACCTGCACTGAGCACCACTGAGCCTAAAATAAAAGCAAATCAATCTTGACAAGCGATTACAAGTCATATATGTTTTAAACAATTGCTGACCAAAACAATCCAAAATAACACATTATGTAGATATAATTAGCAGGGAGTGGGATCACACATGACAAAAACGTGGAAGTATGGCAGCCATGTTGGAAAGATACAGAGGACTTTTGGACACTATTAGTGGACAATAGGTAGAGAGAGAAACAACAATAGCGTTTATGAAAGCAGTAGTTTTTCTTTTTCACAAATATATATGCTTTTGCTGCTGTGGAAAATAAGTGAAAAGGGAAGTGCGTAATAGGGTTCCTTCATGCCATGCCATATGTGAAGGCATCATGAAGCAAGACACAGACAACAGACCGAAAGTTCAAACAGAACCTGCCCCATGCTAAGGTGGGTTTTACCTACCTGAACAAAACTAAGGATAGTCTGAGTCAAAGAGTTCAACTTAAAAGTCTGTCTGTGTCAGAAACCTATACTTGCCCTCACAACTAAAGCTAAACAGTGTGCAGGGATGTCAATAATCAAAGGTCTGAGCTTCTTCTTCAGCTCCCCTTCTCCAAGTTCCAGACAGTTTCACAAAATGGTTTTAGGCTTTACCTTGTTCAAGTTCAAATAGTTCCACAAACTTCTCCGGGCTCCCTTCCCAAGTTCAACACAATTCAAACAAAAGGGTCTTGTGGCATCGTCCTAAAGAGGATACTTGTAGTTCATCAAGTCTTAGGTTTCCCTTCCCCAAGACTTCAACGTAGCAACCAATATGAAACTCTGTCTTTTAGAGTTTAGCTTAACACTAGGTCAACCTGACCCTTCTCGTTTGCCTCACCAGTTCACTTGCATCTTGGTTGGTTCCACCATGTCTTTATCTTCACAATGCAGGGCTCACTGGTCTAGGCACAGTTATCAGACCACAGGGACCACCCATCACAGGTCGCGCAACCAGGACTACTTTGGCTATTCAGCCTACACAGGTTCCTCTGCATTTGCCCCTGTGTACAAGGTCACGTTCCTTATTGGCCTCTTGGCTCTTTGTGCAATATTTTCACTCCTCTGGATTCTCCTGATTAGCCTCTTGGCTCTGCCATAATATGTTGTACATCTCTGGCCAGTCTTTGGCCTTGCTGCACTGCATTCACTCACAAAGGTCACTTGGTGGGGGTTGTTAGAAACCTAAGGGTATTCTCACTCCTACTCCCCTTGGATCCTCTGTGCAGGTGGCCAGGGAAAGTCCATCACTTTTGGATCCTGCCCCTGGGGGTGGACAAGCGAGGGAGGATTACCTGGGTGGGATTGGGAGTGGGTTGCCTTTAGGCGAGACATGGTATCCCCCTTATCCTAATGACAACCAACCTAACCCTCTCCTGACCTTTATGGGTTACTGTAGGTCAGCTCTGCTTCCCCCCCCTCTTGGAACACCTGATAGTACTGAGATGAGGAAGAGACAGCTGAGAGTAATTAATGCCACACACTCTCACCACTTAGGTACTGGGCGAAGATGATGCCTGCAAGGTATGAAGGTCAGGCATGCCCTCTAAATCAGAGCCAGGCCGAATTGAATAATGGAATACCCCTGCAGCCTATTGAATGACCACAGGTGTATAAAAGGAGAACCTGTGAAGTGGAGAGAGGGAAAGACTTGGGCATAGATCATTAGGAAACCCTGGGAGTCTGGAGGCAGCCGTGATAGGTCCTGGGGTGAAGACGCGACACACCGGCCGACATCCCCAACCCGAGGGGAGCCTCCTTTATGAAGTGGGAGCAAACATAGCTGTGTTGAGGCCAGGGAAAAGATGACGCTGTGTTTGGCCCCGCAGAGGTATTGAAGCTGCATGTGCCAGCCGAGATCCAGTCCACATGCGATCGGGGCTCGCAGAACCTGGAGCAGGAGTCAGAGCGAAGGAGGAAAGCAGCGAGAACCGCTGGAGGAAGATGCCTACGACCGGTGAGTGGTGGGGGAAGTTACCCAGAGACTGGGGCGCTACGGACAGGCTGCCAAAGTAGTGAACAGCGCTGAGGGAATAAATGCTTCCGTTACAGATGGGAGTTGTGAGGGTATATGAATGAAAGAAAGGCAAGCGGCACAAGGCATAGCAAATCTGCTAATATTGAATCACGCATGGAAAGAAAATACTAAACCAAGTCAAATTAAGTTGAAACAGTTGAGGAGCCTTTTTGGGGGTACCTTGTGGTGGACCTTGGCGCCCTGTTTTTAAATTTTTAAGATTACTTTTATTCAGGTTCGCATGAGAAAGGGTAACAACGAAGTCTCTGGCGCCTCAACTCCGTTAAAGTAGAGAATTATGTTTGCAGTTACACTAACAAGTTACTCATGCGCCCACGCTTTTCTGAAAAAGAAGACAAATTACCTCTTTTTCAGTATTTAAATGGTTTTTTATATAAAGTTGACATTGCCCTCTGTGATAACATGTGTTTCAACGGCACTCCCATCTTTTTCAAGTCACGGCTAATTATAATGATCATTTTAAGGTGGAATTGCCATTTTTTAGAAACAAAAAAAAACACCATTTTTGTATAATATGAGTACATGTACATTCATCAATAATTCTAAAACAATTCTGAAAATCGGCCATGTCCGTGTGTTTCATAATTATAATATTCATTACAAAGCCCCAAAGAAATGCAAGTAAAAGCAAAATAAGTGGCCGTTGAGGGAGGGGCAAAGGGTAGGAGTATTGGGTATTGCAAGAAAAAAATAAAGAGAAAAGAGAAAAAACAAGAGAGCACATTGCATTAATGTATTCGTATCATTCATAAACTTGCAAGATATGGTATGTATGGTATTCATGCACAATACAGATTTTCCACACATTCGTTACAGAAAGTCATGATTCTATTAAAGACTTGGAGGCGAAAGATTATGCTCTGACTTCTCTTTACTAACTCGAGCAGCAACAATTACAAAACAATAACATGGAAAACAATGGCAAAAAACTACAAATTCCAACAGAACCCAGCAATTTTGTAGTTCGTTTTCCATAGGTTGTAAGAAAAAACCACGTGATCCTCTCCTCCAATCAGCATCACTTCTCCCTTATAACATTCAACAACCCCAAAGTCCTTCCTCTTTCTTTCGCTGAACTGATAAACTCGCGCCCCAACCGGTAGACGACTTGTTCCAGTTGATCTTCTCAAGTTGTCGCTTTCTGTTCCGCTCCTGAAACAAACATAAACCGTTAGAAATCCCATCATGGACGGGTGGGCAATCGCATAGCAATACCATTATTATCACAAGACAAGATTGCATTATTTCCAAACAAGATTGCATTATTTACAACATGACAACATAACTTATATCACAGCGATTGAAATTGGGTGGAATAATCTTTTGCCTCTGAGTCTTTAATAGAATCATGACTTTCTGTAACGAATGTGTGGAAAATCTGTATTCTATGTCAAGACTTGGGGGCTCAGATTATGCTCGTTTAAAGCTTACCTACCACCAACGATGCTACTCGCTCCACTGGTCTAAAATAGAAATTCTTAAAGGTCTCCTCATTAGACCAGTCTGCCGCCTTAGGACATCTTCCAGACGAGGCCCTGCCAGAAAGGCAGACGATGCCATAGCACCTCGTGTAGAATGAGCTCCGAACTGTCGCACGTCTGCCCCTGCCTCGGCCATGCACCACCTGACCCATCTAGATAAGGTGGCTGATGCTACTGCTCTAAAAGGTTTCCTAATCGCTATCAGTAGCTGGCTTACTCCCGCAGGTCTCACTGCATTCGCTTTTTGATCGTACACTTTCAAGCACCTAACTGGACACAACTTAGGCTTGTCCGGGAAGGCCATGTACTCCACAGATTTAATATTCGTCTTTGTTCTCCTCGCTATGAAAAATATTACCCCTGAAGGAGAAAAAGATTTTCTGTTCGCTTCTAAAGCTCTCACGTCCGAGACCCTTTTACAAGTAATAAGACACAGAAGGGTAGTTAACTTGGCCCACAGTGCTTTCCGAGACAAGAATTCATTGTCCGGCCAACTTTCAAACATCCTTAATACTATACTCACATCCCACAACCGAGAGTATCTGGGAACGGGAGGTCTCATACACCTAATGCCCTTCAGAAGCCTACACACCAAGGGATGCTCGCCTACAGGCTTATTTTCTATGTACACATGGCCTGCTGAAATCGCCGACCTATAATTATTAATGGTCCTGTAGACCTTCGCCTGCGCTGCTAAGAAATTCACTATGTGTACTACATCTGTATATACGGGATCAACCTGTCTCTCCATACACCAATCACTCCATCTATGCCATGCCACTCTATATGCCTTTCCTGTCGCCGGAGCCCAAGACTCCCTGATGAATTCCTGAGCTGTGCCTGAAAGTCCTGGCTTAGACCAGTTCTCCCTGAAATCGTCCAAGCCAGAAGACTCAAGCTCCCTGACCTGACCAATGGATGGATCTCTCCTGCCGGACTTAGCAATATATCCTCCCTGGCTGGCAGCCGAATAGGGGCTTCGAACGACAGTTCTAGAAGATCCGGAAACCAAGCTTGGCCTCTCCAGTCCGGCGTTATCAGGATCACTGTCGCTAGCTGACGTCTGACCTGCGCAACTGTGCGCGCTATCAAGGAGAACGGGGGAAACGCATATTCCCTTGCTGGTCCCCAGACATGGAGAAAAGCGTCCGTCGCTGTCGCTTCCGGATCCGGCCTCCAACTGTAAAATCTGAAGAGCTTCCTGTTAAGCCTGGAAGCGAAGAGATCCGTCTGACAGGGACCCCTGCGGTGCATTATCTCCTGGAATACTGAGTTGCAGGGGAGTTGCTAGGTCTGGAAAAGACCCGGGGCTAAGCTGATGTCGGAACTGTTGGGACTGGGGGCTAGCTAGTCTTTTGGCTGTAGCTCCTGAGATTCTCTCTGGGGCTACAACCAAAAGATCAGGGGCTATAGCCCCCTTAGCCTCCCCCTAGCAACGCCCCTGCTGAGTCGTCCAGCTGCCAGTCGCTGGAGTCCCTCAGGTATCTTGAGTTCCAATCTGCTACCAGATGGAGCTCCCCCGGCAAATGTTCCGCTCTCACGTTTATTCCCTTCTGGAGGCAGATCTGCCAAAACTCCTTGGCCATCTCCGTCAGCTTCTGCGACCTTGTTCCGCCCAGCCGATTTATGTATCTGACTGCCGAAACGTTGTCCATCTTCAAGAGAATGGACGATTTCGCACCTTTCTGTGTCCAGCACTGAATCGCGAAGGAGCCCGCTAGAAGCTCCAGGCAATTGATGTGGAGACCCAATTCCTCTCTCGACCATCTCCCTCCTGTCGACTGGTCTCCACATCTGGCTCCTCATCCCCAACGGCTGGCGTCGGACTCTATCACCAGATCCGGGGATGAGCCAAATATCGCCCGGCCATTCCAGGCTTCCATGTGGCAGAACCACCATTCTAGCTCCAGTTTTGCTTCCTGTGATAGCCTGACTTTCTGTTCGTAAGAAAAATTTCTCCTGAGATGGTTGATCTTCAACCTCTGCAACGCTCTGTAATGCAGAGGCCCTGGGAATATCGCCTGTATCGATGATGACAGACGTCCTGTAAGCCTCGCTATTTCCCTCGGGGAAACCTCCTGCTTCGCTATCATCCCCTTGATCTCCCTCTTGACTGAGTTGACTTTGGCTAGCGGTAGTTTGAGAATGCCCTGCGTTGTCTCTAAGCTGAACCCCAGAAATTCCATATCCTGGGCTAGTTCTAACTTTGACTTCTCCCAGTTTATTAGGAATCCCAGCTGTTGTAGTAACCCCATGGTTAACAGGACCTGTCGAACCAGAATTTCTTTGTCCTGGCACATTAAACATATGTCGTCCAGGTAAATAATCAGCCTGATCCCCTGCTCTCTCAGGTGTGCCACCACTGGTCTGAAAAGTTTGGTGAAACACCATTGCGCCGACGTTAGCCCAAAGGGGAGACATTTGAGCTCCCACTTCTGTCCCTTCCAAAGGAACTGAAGGAGTTTTGTCTGTTCTGGCCGGATAGGAATCGTTAAATACGCATCCCTGCGGTCTATCCTTGCTAGCCAGTCTCCTTGCTGGAGAACATCCCTTAGAAGATGGATGCCTTCCATCTTGAAATGCCTGTACACCAGAAAGTAATTCAAACCCCTTAGGTTTATCACTGGTCTGACCTTGTGTCTCTTTTTGACCAAAAACAGATTGCTTATGAAAACCCCTGGTCCTTCTGAAGCTGGACCGATTGCATTCTTTGCCCTTAGCAATTCTACCTCCTTGTCTAGAAGGACCTCGTCTTCTCTGCTGAATTTTATCTGTCTTGGCTGCACTACCTGATATGGCTCTTGCCAAAATTGTAACTGAAACCCTCTTATGGTCTGCCTTATCCAAGCATCTGAAGACAACTCTTCCCATATTTCGACATACAGTTTCACTCTCCCTCCTACTGGAGGAATACTTGCATTTGAACTTTCTATGACTTCCACATCTCTCACCTGAGGGACTCTGGTGCTGTTGCCTTCCGTTGTTCCTCCAACCTCTACCCCTGCCTCTTCCCCTAGAAGGGAAGAAGGGGTTGGACCTTCGGTCTTCCTGTCTCCAAGCTCTGTCCTTGTAGGACCCTCTGTACTGGCCACGGCTGGACGAGCGGCCCCTTCCTCCTCCAGCCTTGTCGAAAACTCTTCGACCAAAAATTTTCTTCAGGGAAGATTGGGCCCTGTCCATCGATACATAAGTACTGGCGAATTTCGCCATGTCCTTGATGAACAAGTCCCCGAAGAGCTTGCCTCTCGCGGCTGTGGCCTGCTCGGATGTCGCCATCTCCCCTAGCCTGGAGTCCAGTTTCATTAGGATCGACCTTCTTCTTTCGGTTGCTAATGCTGTATTTGCGTTACCGAGCAGGCAGATAATCCTCTGAGCCCAGCCAGATATGATGTCCAGGTCCATGGGCTCTCTCTTGGCCTTCGCCTCCTCGGCCAGTTGCCAGATCTTGGTGACCGGTCCTAGCATGTCCAGCACCTTGTCCTGACAGGACCGCCAGGATCTGTCGATGCCCCTCTTCACGTCCTTGCCATACCGGCTCAGGAACGTCAGGATTCTCTCGTCGATTTCCGGGGTCTCTGCTACCCCGTCCGGGACTCTCGGTCTTGGACACTCTGACTTCAATTTAGATCTGGCTTGTTTACTTAAAGGTGCCCGCAGGCGCTGTCTCAGATATTCCGCGATCTTCTCTGGACGGTCCCATTCACTGGACCTGGGGTGAATAAGCTCATCAGGGTCGAACTCCTCCCTGAGAAGATCCTCCTCTTCCCTCCTGCCTTTCTTTTTAGGTTGGCTTTCCTCCTCTTCCGGGGAGGTCTGGTCTTCTGAGGAGGTATAAAACTCAGATCTTGAGCTGCTCTTGCAGTAGTCGTCGTCCGACTCGCTCAAGCTAGTGCTCCGTCTCTCGCGGGATCTCGCCTTCCTTTTCCCCGATCTGTGGGGTGAACCCGGGGGGGTCTGGGCGCTACGGCCCCTGCGGGTTTTGTGCTTGCTTCCCCCTCTCTTTTTGCGAGCTTTGCCCTGGGACAAAGCCGCCAAGCTTTGCAAAATGCCCCTCTCTTCCTGGGGCCTTTCGGCACTCTGCAGCATCTGCACTGCCTCGCTCATACGGCGTCCACTGACATGAGGGCCGTCAGAGTCGTTGGTGTAATCGCTCATGTTTTCACCGACTCTGTAAACTATCAAGGTGCCTTGCGCAGTTTGCTTGGGCGCCCCCGTCAATAAATGTATTGAGAAGCTAGGCGAGTCCTCTTATTAATATCAGTCTTACCTGGGACTGAGCCCGTCAAGTGGAGGCCGTAGCCTCTTTCACCTCGTCCTCAGTGGCAGAATGAGGGTTAAAGTGCCTGTGCTGACTTCGCAGCTCACTGTCTCTGAGCAGGTTTCCTTGCCTGCGGTACCAGATTCAGCCACTAGGTGGCGTTCACAACTAGGATACAAGCCGGTGTCTCCTCACTATACACACGGCTGTCCGCTCCAATCGACGGAGCTTTGTGAGGGCCAGGGATTAAAATAGTATTGTGCGAGCTCCGAGGAGCTCTGTAGACGGTCTCCGACTCCTGACACGCAAGCTCGCAACGGCGCCGGAACTCCCGAGGTCCCGTTGCGCCGTTGCGAACTTCCGTGTCTGCAGTGCCTCCTAACGAGGGAAACGACGCCGGAACAAAAGTCCCATCGCGTCTTCCCCGCGGATATGCTCCGCCAACGCCCTGCGCGCTCGTCAGCTAGTCGCGCTGTGCCTGTAATCTAATAAACCCTTAATACACGTTCCAACATTAATAAAAAAACAAAGGGTACTTATCTCAGCTGCTCGAGCAGCAAAGAAAGAGGAAGGACTTTGGGGTTGTTGAATGTTATAAGGGAGAAGTGATGCTGATTGGAGGAGAGGATCACATGGTTTTTTCTTACAACCTATGGAAAACGAACTACAAAATTGCTGGGTTCTGTTGGAATTTGTAGTTTTTTGCCATTGTTTTCCATGTTATTGTTTTGTAATTGTTGCTGCTCGAGTTAGTAAAGAGAAGTCAGAGCATAATCTGAGCCTCCGAGTCTTGACATAGAATCTGATTCTGCTTACCCGATTAGTGGTTGTTTGTATGTTAATCTTAAAGTCTTTGTTACAAGTCTCGGGTTAAATCCCAACCTAATCAAAGAGAAAATCACATAATTGTGTTCGGACCTACAACAATCTAATCCATGTACATGTTATAAAGCCCAAAGATAATGGTCCGCTATTCTTGTTCGTGCGCAAAATAAAATGGTCAAATGGTAACTTGCAAAATGACAATTTTGTGAATTTGGCTCATTAGCTCTCTATATCATGCTGGGGGCTGTTTTAGCATATTCCCCTCGTTTGGTAAAAATTCAATCATAGGACTGAAAAGTATGTGTGAATATTGAGCTTCTGCTTCTCTCTGAAAATAGATGAAACACAGTCTCTGTTTCGGGCGTGTTGTTTATCCCTTTCAGTGACGAATGTTCGATCTAATAAACGGCAAATAATGCTAATAATTTTGTTTTAAATTAATGGATTTATACCCGCACTTCGCCGTTGGTATATCGACGTGGGCAAATCACTGCGTGTGGATACGTGTGCCCGTGCTCATAATATCTGCATGGGGGGCTTTTCAGCAACGCTTAACTCCATTTTCTCCGCTTCGTGCAGAAATGTCATCGTTCAACACGAGTCCCTGTTGGGGGCTGCTCCGGATCACCGGGCAGCCCCATGCTCGGGTGGCACCCGACAACACACACACTTAGGCGGCGCCCATGCCGCATACTCAGGGATGGGGGTTCTGCCCACCCCGCTCCAGAGCACCGGAGCTACGCACACGTGGCCAGGTCCACCTGGCCACCGCGGCCCCGGCTCTGGGGGCACCCAGGCCGGGGTCGCATCCCCAACCCGCCTCACATGGCTGGGGGACCCACAGGGACGGCGTTGCCCGGCAGGGGCACCGTCCTTAAGCTGGGCCCCGTCCGTGGGCCCAGCACCAACAGCGCAGCACCAGCCTGGTGCAGCAGGAACGACGCTGGAGCCAGAATGGGAGTGACTGGCGAGCCGGAAGCGGCTCGCCTCTTTTATTATGTTGGTTGCGTGGCTACTGCCACGTGACCCATTACAACATCCTGGGAGCTACCATGCTCCCAGGAGGGGTTCACATGCAACACCACTCCATTTTTTAATAAACAACAAAACAAAACACATCCCGCTAATTACCCACTACTACTCCTACAGCCACTCTACTAATACACCCTTTATTAACCTGGGTGAGTGGTTTCACTATTGCTGAACGCCGCCCTTGTTGATCCCCCCTGGCACCATTTAAAGCATGGCCACAATATGCAGGATCACAGCTTCCCACCGCCACTTGAATGGGCCGTTTTAAGCACGTCCAGGGTCTGCAGGATCCCAGTCTTCATGGGGGTGCCTACTGAGTCCACATTAAGCAACTGCGGGTCTGCAGGAGACCAGTCCGACATCATCCATGGGCAGCTATTCAGGACAGTTCAGTTCACAACTTAGGGCCGGCAAAGCCGCACCTGGGAAAACCCAGGGTCCACATCGGCCAAGTCCAGAGTCAGGGGGCAAACCCGCCCTTTTGCACCTCCCCTTTCACATGGGGGTTGCTGGCGTTGTGTTTGGCCAGTATCACAGTTCTTCCTTTCACCGCCGCGGGCCCAGTTGTTTCACTGCAGCCACCTCGCTGCTCTTTGCCCGGGGTGGTGGAGGGGCCGACGGCTTCACTTCTTTATTGCGGCAGAGCCGCACCTTCCTCCTCACAGCGGGGCAGGGACCATCGCGTGCGGCTCCTGGCAGTGGGGGGTAAATGCAGCTCCCACCCCAGGATGGGTAACGTGCGGGGCTCGCACACAGGCCGCCTTCCTTTGTTCTTTTCATTTGCAGGCCCCGTTGGATTCGTTCGGGCCTGCAACATCTCACTTTTTTTTTTTTTTTTCGCGCGGGCCCAGCTGGTTTTGGGCCCGCCTCATGTCTCCCTCTACCGCGGGCCGATAGGGGCAGCCGCGCTGTGGTGGGCGGTCTGCTGGCATGCTGGGGGAGAGGCCGCTCACCTCTCCATCCGGAGCGACATCGCGTGTGCTGGTCCGGTCCGGGTGCCGGCAATTCCCTTCCTGTTGGTGGTGGGGGAGGGGTGCAGCCACCCACGCGGCCTATGCCGCGAACATCTTCCGTCTCCCTCAGGGGACGGGCGGGCCGCTCGCCCACCATGTTTTCCTTGCGGGCCCAGCTGGTGTTGGGCCCGCCTCCTTCTCTGTGCGGCCGACGCCGCAGGACACTGTCACTCCCCTCTCTGGGGGGAGGGGAAAAACGGCCTCCCTCGATATGCGGCCGATGACGCGGACCTCTCCCTTCCTTGGGCCAGTCCTCCCCCCAGATGGGAGGGGGGGCAGCTCACGCGGCCACCGCCGCACATCCTCCTCCCTGCGGGGAAACAAGCAGCTGCTCCTCTCGGGGCCACCTCCCGTTGTTGTGGCCCGGCCGCAAACTCCTCTTGGCGGGCCCCGTTGGAGATGGGCCCACATCCCTCAGTCATGTGGCGCAGCCGCCGACCCGCTACGGCTCCCGCGGGGGACAGGGCGGGCAGCTCACCACCCTCCGTCTCTGCGGGCCCAGTTGGAGATGGGCCTGCCTCACCATATCTTGCTGGAGCGCGCAGGGCCCCTCTCTTCATTGCGGGCCCAGTTGGTGATGGGCCCACCCTTGCACGCGATCCTCGGGGCACGCAGGGCCGACTTCCTCATCGCCATTGTTGGGGGCTGCTCCGGATCACCGGGCAGCCCCATGCTCAGGTCGGGTGGCACCCGACAACACACACACTTAGGCGGCGCCCATGCCGCATACTCAGGGGTGGGGGTTCTGCCCACCCCGCTCCAGAGCACCGGAGCTCCGCACACGTGGCCAGGTCTACCTGGCCACCGCGGCCCGGCTCTGGGGGCACCCAGGCCGGGGTCACATCCCCAACCCGCCTCACATGGCTGGGGGACCCACAGGGACAGCGTTGCCCGGCAGGGGCACCGTCCGGACGGCGTTGCCCGGCAGGGGCACCGTCCTTAAGCTGGGACCCGTCCGTGGGCCCAGCCCCAACAGCGCAGCACCAGCCTGGTGCAGCAGGAACGACGCTGGAGCCAGAATGGGAGTGACTGGCGAGCCGGAAGCAGCTCGCCTCTTTTATTATGTTGGTCGCGTGGCTACTGCCACGTGACCCATTACAACATCCTGGGAGCTACCATGCTCCCAGGAGGGGTTCACATGCAACCGTCCCGGTCGGACTACATTTTATTGTTGCCCTTGTTACCTAGCAACATAGTCCTACCACGCTCTCTATTCTGGTGGCCATACTTTGGGCTTATTGACATTTTAGGTTACTGACATAACGTTTTCTACAGTGCCGAATCTCAAGTTTGACCAAATGTGTAACAATGGGTGGATTTCTATTTAAATCTGTATACATTAGTTGCTAAATGTAATTTCAACCCCGTTTTTATGTAAAAGACGGTTGCTACGTTGCACTTGGTGTGCGTTTTTCTATGTGTGTGAGATTAGTAAAAGTGCTGGCCTGACAGGCACCTATCTGCGCCTCGTATATTCATTATGCTATAATCTCCAGGTCTCCTCCTAAACACCCTTTGCCTTTGTGGTGGAAATGACATGTATATATGCGTCCCATGTTTATTAATGGCCATTGGGTTTAATGCTAAGACCACTAAGACACAGTTTGTTGTTGCCATGCTTGCATCAATTGCACAGAATACCATACATTGCCATCATTTCAAAAGAATATGTTTACCGCTTTGTAAGTAAATATTACAGAAGGATATTCACTGGTTACAAAAAAGAAGCCATCTCATTGTCTGAATTCAGACCCCTCTCGACTGAGTGAAATTTACAGATCGGTTTGGCTTCTTCTTGTCTTAATTTCGATTCCTGGTCTTGATCCTAGTGTCACTTTTTTGAGGCCGACAAATCTCAGCAGTCTCTTGTCGCTCCACTGATGGTTCTTTTGCCAGTGTTGAGCTAATGGTAAATTAATGTCTTGGCTGCCTATGGCTGATAGATGCTCTTGTATTCTAGTTCTCAACTCTCGCATGGTGCTCCCTATGTAAATCTCTTCACAGTGGCAAATGATAGCATAGATGACACATTTTGTTTAGCTATTGATGTAGTCCCCAATCGTGTGTTTGATTCCATGTTTGTCTTTAAAGGTTAATGTGTTGTCTAATGCATGTTTGCACATCGGACATGCATACATGCCAACCGTCCCGATTCAGGCGGGAGACTCCCGACTTTTCAATGAGAAATATTGCTTTTTCTCACGTTCTCCCGCCTAAAATAATTCCAGCGCCAATACATTCCTATGGGAAAAACGACGTCTCCCGATTTTCTCTCTCAAAACTCCCTATTAGGTGCGTCTGAATGTTGGCATGTATGAACATGTACCACATTTTCTGAAGCCCTTTGGTAATTGTGGTAGCCATGTTGTGGGATTAACAGTTTTCATTTCTGGAAGTAGAGAAGAATTCAAAATATTCTTGATCGTTCTTGCATGTTTATAAATCAGAGATGGGCTTTCCTCAATGAAACTATTAACCTGTGGGTCCAATTGTAACAGGTACCAGTTTTTCTTCAAGATTCTTTTCAGAATTGCATTGTCCGCACAGTATGTGTCATGAACCGTCGCCTGTGTCCATTCTGGACTTCCTGGTCCCTGACCCAACATGGCCGCTTGATACGGAACGCAGCTTGCCAGTCTTTACGTGCCACGCTCAACGTTCTACTAAACAGACACGCCCCCACGGCTCTGCACGTCTCAATGCTACTGCTCTCTGTAGTTGGACGTGTGTTGCTGGAGTTCGCTCGGGGCTTTCTTCTGAATCCTGTTTCCCGATTCCTTGAATCATCCTCCTTTCCTTCACTTTCCTCGATCTTTCCTTCGTGCTTCTTCCTGGATCTTCGCCTGCACTCGGGTCACGGTGTTCCGTGCCTACGAGCACAGACATTGTTCTTTCCTGGTTCCCGTCCTGGACATCTGAACGTCTCCTGGAGTTGGATTACTATCCTCACGCTGGAACCCGAAGATCAGCACACGGGTTTATACAAATCCCGGAGCGCGCAAAAGAAATCAAAGAAGGACGCAAGCAAACAGGAAAAACAGGTGAGAACTGGAGAGACTTGTGACTGATTGAGACGCCTAAAAAACTATACGGATACAGAGATGGAAGCAGCGGTTCAAGACCTCATGCGAGGTATGCAGGAACTAACCACAGAAGTCCAGAACCTTAAGGCAGAGAATGCTGCTTTAAAGCAGTTAGTCTTGTCTCGTGACTCTGCAACTAAGGAAAGTGTGTTATTGGGAGTAGTGGACAAATATGATGGATCTTCAAAGAACCTTCGTGCCTTCCTTGATTCATGTTTGGTGCACTTCACCTTCAAGCCCTACTACTTTTCCACCCCAACAGCAAAGGTGGGGTTTATGATCTCACACCTCACTGGTAACGCCTTGACCTGGGCAACCCCCCTAGTTAATTCGGGCGACGCCCTCCTGGATGATTATGATGGGTTCGTGGAAGCCCTAAAAGCCATGTTTGATCATCATGAGCAAGTTTACAGCGCTCAACATTGACTACTTGAATTTCAACAAGGATCCCAGGATATGCTTACCTATGTGATCCGCTTTAAACAACTTGTGAAGGAGGCTGATTGGTCCCAAGAAGACAGCTTCACCCTCTTTCGAAGAGGCCTGAATGAAGATATAAAGGACGAGTTAGCAGGGTAGCTCGCCGATGCTCCTTCCAGGCCCTCATGGACCTTTCCCTACAAATCGACTTTCAAATCCAGGAAAGAAAGGTGGAGAAAAAGAAGTCTAAGTCAACATTCCAAAAGGCTGCCACAGGCCAGCCATACAGACCAGAGCCCGCAGCTTCTCCAACCTCGGATCCAGAACCCATGCAACTTGGGGCCTTCCGTGGACCCATTACCCCACAAGAAAGGTTGCACCGGATTCACACTGGTCTGTGCATGTACTGCGCCTCCGATAAACACCTTGTGAGAGAGTGCCCTATCGCTCCTCCTCGGCGTCCGGGAAACGCCAGCTCCTGATCCTAGATGGGGCACAGTTTCGGGAGAAAGGTGTCTGCTCCACATAAATTCCTTCCTTGAACTCTCTTGGACAAAATAATCTTGTGATTCTACAGGCATTCCTATCATCTTCCAAG
This sequence comes from Ambystoma mexicanum, assembly GCF_040938575.1. Lineage (NCBI taxonomy): Eukaryota > Metazoa > Chordata > Amphibia > Caudata > Ambystomatidae > Ambystoma > Ambystoma mexicanum. The sequence goes on from NC_090936.1 coordinate 572,142,428, forward strand.
AAAGAATCTTACCCCATCCTGGCATTAGTGGATTGCGGAGCCATGGGCATATTCATAGATCATGATTCGGTCACTACTCACAACATTCCACACGAAACACGAGAGACTATGCAACCTGTCGAAGCTATTGATTGGAGACCCCTGTCTTTAGGACCCATAGCCCTTCAAACCAAAGAGATTCTTCTTTCTATAAATCACCACCAAGAGAGGATTACATTTGATATTATAAGATCTGCCCACTATACAATGGTTCTAGGCATGCCCTGGTTACAGAAGCATAACCCCTACATCAATTGGGCAGCAGGCTCTTTGTTTCTTGGTTCAGAACATTCTATGTCCCACTGTTTGTCCCTAGACACCTTACCAAGGTCCTCTGAAGACTCTCAAGAAACTCAGCAAATTCCAGTCACCGTCTCTAACATCATCCGGATTCCCAGGGCATACCAGGCTTACACCGATGTATTGTCAACAGCCATTGTTCAAGCTCTACCACCTCACAGACCTGAGGATTTTGCCATCGACACTGAACCTTCAGCCGTAATTCCTTTCGGAAGAATGTTTATTTTGTCAGAACATGAAAAAAGGGCCCTCCGGGAATACTTGGATACCAACCTGGAAAATGGAACTATTCGACCATCCAAGTCCCCGGCAGGCGCTTCCCTTTTCTTCGTTCCCAAGAAGGATTGCAAGGAGCTTAGGCCATGTCTGGATTACCGTGGCCTTAACCAAATCACTCTCAAGGACCGTCACCCATTGCCTCTCATCTCGGACATTCTGGAAGCAGTCAGAGGTACAGTCATCTTCACAAAACTAGATCTCAGGGGTGCCTACCATCTTATTCGGATAAAAGAAAGTGATGAATGGAAAACAGCCTTTGGAACACCCTTCGGCCATTTTGAATACTTGGTCATGCCCTTTGGACTTGCTAATGCCCCAGCAATCTTCCAACATTTTATGGATCAGGTGTTTTCTGATATGCTGTTCCTCTTCGTCATTGTATATCTAGACGACAACCGGATCTACTCCAAGGACCATTTGAAACACGAAGAGCATGTAAGGGCAGTCTTACAATGTCTACGTGAACATAAGCTCCTGGCCAAACCCGAGAAGTGTCTTTTCCATGTATCTACTGTTCACTATCTCGGATTTGTCCTTAGCCCAAAGAGGATTGGAATGGACTCTTCCAAGGTTGACTCCATTCTATCTTGGCCTGTTCCAACCACTGTAAAGCAAATTCAATCCTTCCTGGTGTAATGCTCACCTGATTCTCGCAGAGGCGCTGGTCTTGACTGGGCGACTACCGTATCTTCAAAAGTGATGTGTAGCACCCGGTTGGCTCTTTGGGCTGGACCTCTGTGCACTGTATGCCTGACTCGAAGAGTAAGATGTCTTAGGTAAGTGAACGCCGAGCACTCCATCTGCCTCGGGGCAGGGTGCTGTAACCAGTTTCTTCACTGGATAGGTAGCGCAGGCCTCTTGACTTCAGAGGACTGCTGTCCGTCGTTTACTTCACGAACGGTGAGTTCCGAGTATTTCAAATGTCTTTAAAAGTCTTTTGTAATGCTGTCTCTTATTTTGCAGGGTTCCGGCGATGGCGGTTGACTGGCTGAAGTGAGTTGAGGATGGACCCGTATGCGGAATAGAAGCGCCTGGAAGCGCGTAAGTAAGCGCTTGTTGCTTGCTTCCCGATGCGCACTAACTGTCCTTTTATTTTGCAGGTACCAGTTCGGAGCTGCTGAAGGATGCCGGAATGCCCACTGAGTTCGGCGTGGATGGAGTAATGGCAAGTGAGTATTTAACGTTACCCAATGTCTTTAAACGCACCTTCTTTGTCTTACAGATGCGGGATGCAGCGCCGAAGGCCTCCGGAGCGTGCGAAGAGTTGGTAAGCTTTTGTCTTTCAGATGCCGGAATGCAGTGCGATGACCTCCGGAGCGCGTGAAGAGTAGGTAAGCCTTTGTCTTTCAGAGGCAGGAATGCTGCGCGAGGCGTTGATGACAGCCGATGGACCAGGTAAGAGATGCGCTGTCACTGAAGACCGTAGTGCTAACCTTTTCTTTCTTGTCTTTATAGATGTTGCTGAAGACTGGATTCAGGATGGTAAGCCTTTTTCCTTTAGGCCCAGGATCAGATGCAGAAGACACGATGAGCGTTCTGCTGTAGAGGATGCAGAATAACGAAAAGCAAGATTCATCCATCGGGTGTGGTTTAAATAGCCTCCTGTAGTGCTTAGGTGTCTCCTTCCACAGCCACGCCTAGGTAAGAAAAGAGTTCCTGCTTTCCAGAAGAGTTCCAGTGTTCTGAACCTAGGGAGTGGCTCCTGCCCCACCCAACAGGAAAAGTAGTCCCAAACAGAAGAGGATCAGGGGTTCAACTGGCAGGTAAGTAAGCAGCATGGTCTGCTGCAGGTAAGTCCACCCAAGCATTATGAGCCCGGCGCTTGCAGCGCTGGGACTGGGCATATTTATGAGCCTGGCGCCACTGGCGCCAGGACAGGGTCCAAAAGGTCCCAATTGGGACTGGCTGGCACTCGGAACCTGGGTTATGGGTCTGCTTCCAAGGGAGTTGGGTAAGTCCTGGCCTTTTGGAAGCAGAGATCATGACACCTGGGGCTTGCTAATTTCTACAGGAAATTTATACCAATATTTTCTGAGATTGTGCACCCTATTGTCACCTTATTAAAGAAAGACACCCCCTTTCCGTGGACGTCAGCCCAAGATTCGGCATTTCAACGGTTGAAGTCGGAGTTCACACAAGCTCCCATCCTAGCTCAACCCGACATTGATTGACCTTTCCGTGTCGAAATTGATGCCTCCAACTATGCCATTGGGGCAGTCCTGAAACAGGAACTTCAGCGACAAGCTAGAACACCCCATCGCCTATCTCGCCAGCACCTTGACTCCCAGTGAAACTCCTTATTCTGTCCTGGAGAAGGAATTGTTAGCCATTTGTCAAGCCTTCACTGATTGGTGTCATCTCCTTCTGGGAGCCAAACCCCCGGTACAAGTCCCCACGGACCACCGGAATCTTCAAGTCCTACAATCCCTAGAATGTAGAAACAGTCGCCAGGCCCGTTGGGCCTTCTTTTTTGCCCAATACCAATTTCAAGTCCATCATTTCCCTGGAACACATAACATTATAGCCGATGCCTTATCCAGACGTCCTAATTACGAACCCCTTGAGGATCGAACCTTTCCTAAGATGTTTCCCAACACAATATTAGTTGCTCAAGCAATTACTCTCCTGGAGGATATTCAAATCCAAACTCAGTCCTCTGAACCTTGGAAGGAGTTTAAGAGAAATAACCGATGGAATCTCAAAACAAAAGACGGATATCTATTCAAGGATAATCGGTTGGTCATCCCTACTCCTGGACTGAGACAAATGATCGCAAGTCTATGTCATGATACTTTCCATTCAGGACACCGTGGCATCACCAACACCCTCCATCTAATACAAACTCAGTTTTGGTGGCCAAGGATGAAGGATGATATCAAGATCCATGTCCAGACTTGTGCAGTCTGCAATCAGAACAAACATGACAATAAAAGACCAGCAGGTCTCCTGCTCCAACCAGCACTACCAACAAGACCCTGGGAAATCATTGCCACGGATTTTATCGTGGAACTACCTTCTTCCAGGGGCTACACAACTATAATGGTTACCATTGATTTGTTCACAAATATGGCTCATTTTACGCCTCTATACAAACTACCATCCTCATCTGAACTTGCTGGGATTTTCCTAGAACACATATTCCGGCTTCATGGGCTACCTTCCAAAATCATTTCTGACCGAGGACCCAAGTACATATCCCAGTTCTGGAAACAGCTATGTTGTATACTGGGAATCCAACGTGCATTGTCTTTGGGTTATCATCCTCAGACCAATGGAGCAACCGAACGAGTAAACCAAACCCTGGAACAATATCTTCGTTGCTTCGCCACCAAAGTCCATGATGATTGGTCACTCTTAATACCTGTGGCCGAATTTGCATACTACAATTCAGATCATTCTGCTATCAAGACCAGTCCCTTCTTCTGCAGTCAAGGATTTCATCCTTCAGTCCTACCGTCCATTCTTCCACATCCTACCCCAGTTCCTGCGGTTGATTCCTGGATTGAAACACTAATCAATGTGCAAAAAGAAGCAAAGGAACACCTAGAAAAGGCCCGAAGAGATGTAAAACATTATGCTGACTCCAAAAGAAGGCCTGGGCCTTCCTATTCAATAGGCGATAAGGTCTGGTTATCCTCGAAACTCCTTCGTCACCTACGACCAAATAAATGGGCTCCCAGGTATTACGGGCCCTTTCTATAAAAGAAATCGTCAATCCAGTGGTCTTTCGGCTCCGACTACCAGAGTCATGGAAAAGGATTCATCCAGTCTTCCACACTTCTCTACTTCTCTGTTAAAACCATGTGTTCAGCCCTCCCGAACTGCTCCAAGATCTACCCGAGTGTTTGTCAATGACCAACTCGAATACGAGGTCTCCAGAATTTGTGACTCTAGGTACCGACATGGTCAACTACAGTATTTTGTCGGATGGAAAGGGTATCCTCCCAGTGAGCGCACCTGGGAACCCGTGTCAAACATGAATGCCCCCTGGCTGATACGAAGATACCATCTCATACATCCAGGCAAACCCGGAGGAGCTGGGCTTCAGAGGAGGCATACTGTCATGAACCGTCGCCTGCGTCCATTCTGGACTTCCTGGTCCCTGACACATAGAGGACTGAAGGCCCTTATCCTCCCAACATGGCCACTTGATACGGAACGCAGCTTGCCAGTCTTCACGCGCCTCACTCAACGTTCTACTAAACAGACACGCCTCCGCGGCTCTGCATGTCTCAACGCTACCGCTTGCTGTAGTTGGACGTGTGTTGCCAGAGTTCGCGCGGGGCTTTCTTCTAAATCCTGTTTCCCGATTCCTTAAATCATCCTCCTTTCCTTCCCTTTCCTTTCCTTGAACTTTCCTTCTTGCTTCTTCCAGGATCTTCGCCTGCACTCAGGTCACAGTGTTCCGTGCCTCCGAGCCCGGACATTGTTCCTTCCTGGTTCCCGTCCTGGACATCTACACGTCTCCTTGAGTTGGATTACTATCCTCACCCTGGAACCCGAAAATCAGCACACAGGTTTATACAAATCCCGGAGCGTGCGAAAGAAATCATCAAAGAAGGTTGTAAGCAAACAGGAAAAACAGGTGAGAAGGGGAGAGACGCGTGACAGTATGTAGTTACGAAGCTGATTCTCTCCATTTCATTTGTTCCCACTTTCTTGGGGATCAGGGTGGTTTCTCTGTTCAATTTATTTACTTTGTCCTGTGCTCTGGCTATGGTTTTCTTGCCATAACCTCTTGCCTTGAACCTGCTGGTAAGTAATTGACATTCCTTTTCAAAGTCTCCCTGTTCTATACAATTCCTACGAGCTCTAACAAATTCTCCATTTGGTATGTTTCCAATTACTGGATTGTGATGGCAGCTCGTAGCAAATAAGGTGCAATCCGCCTTTGTGTCTTTTCTGTTGGTTTATGTCTTGAGTGAGTTCTGTGAAACATTGATATTCAGATCCAGAAAATTGATCTCGTTGACACTTGAAGTTCCAGTGAATTCAATTCCCATTGTGTTCCGATTAGCTCTCTTCCTGAAATCTTCGAGTCCCCCTTCTCCTCCTTTCCAAATCAACAGAACATCGTCTATGTACCACGTCCATAAACTACATTTTGATTATATGTTTCCTCTTGGTAGATATGTTTGTCCTCATACATGGCCATTACTAGATTTGCGAGGGCTGGGGCATATTTAACCCCCATTGCTACCCCTATGGTTTGTTTGTAAAAATCACCATTGAAAATGAAAACATTGTTTTGTAGAGTTAGTTGTAGATAACTTTTCTTTGAGCATGCTCACTGATTGAAAATTGGATGCAGTTTCCTTGGAAAAGGTGTAATCAATTGCTTCTATAGCTGTGTCGTGTCTGATAGATGTGTACAGGGATTTGACATCCCAGGTCGATAGTATGTAGTCCTTGTGCCATTTGACTGCAGCCAGTTTGTTTATTGCCAAAGTTGTATCTTTCAAATAGGATTTGGTTGTAATGACCAAGGGCCTTAATATGTTGTCAATGTAGTCTGCCATATTCATGGTGGCCCAACCTATTCCACTCAGAATGGGTCTCCACTCAGGGATTATTTCATAGTCCTTGTGGATTTTCGGCAAAAAAATATATGGTGGGCAGTATTGGTTGTTTCATGTCCAGGAATTGTTTCTCTTCATCCGTGAAGAGTCCTTGCCTGTGCCAAGTTGTAATGGCATCTTTTAGTTCAGATAGTATATCCAATTTGGGGTTGGTTCTCAGTTTAACATAACAGGAAGGTGTGTTCAAATGATTAATTGCCATTGTTACATAATCCTCTCGATTCATAACAACTATCTTGCCTCCTTTATCCGCTCCTTTAATAACCAAATTATGATCTTGTTTTAAGTTGAAAAGGGCCTTTCTTTCCATATTGGTCAAATTGTCATGTTTAAACTTGAATTTCTTACTGCTGTTTAATCTGACATCTATGAAGTCATTAAGATCTTTAGTAACTGATTTGTAAAATGTGTCCACTGGGTTATCCGGCATTAGCTGTGGTGTGAATTTAGATTTAGATGTAATTTCCTTGGTCACAAGGCTGGTCTGTCGTATTTGAAGTTCATGCAGGGTCTCGTGAACAGGTCGTTCCCTTGTCTCCGGTAGTGATCTGAGCAGATGTATGTTGGTCAAGTCTTCAATAGTGAGGCTGCCCTTTTCAATTTCTGGTTCTTTTGTGCAATATGCTGAGATTTGTGTAGCAAAGTATATTTTTAATTTGAGTTTCCTCACAAATTTAAATAAGTCTATATGTACCTCTGTATAGGTCTCTTCCGGTTTCAATTGATGATTAGATAAATTGAGTACTAGGTCATTCACTTGTTCCTTTTCGCTGCTTCTCTCGCACCTGCTCTTGTGAGGCGTCTGAAATCCTCTAGAACATCTGGGTTCCCTGTGTCTACCACTCCCCCACTTGCCCCTCCTCCTGCGGGTGGCAGTTGTTGGTTTGTCTGTTGTGGTAGTAAAAAACGAACTTGTTTTTGGTAATTGATTCTATTGCCTTTTTTGCACCTCTTAATTTGATTTAGAAATCCTTGTCCTTCAGTTGTTTTATCTGTTTGTTCTGTATCTTTGTCTTGATTCCCTTCTGATTCTGCATCCGAAGTCCCAGATGAAGTGTTTGGAGTACTTTCTTGTGAGACCAGTTTGTTAAGTTGTCTGTATTTGTCCTAAAAAGTGTAAACTTTGTCATCCTGGTAGTCTCGATTATCCCTAAAGAATTTCCTCATCTTCCTTAATTTAATCTCATCCTGCTAATCTTTGAGAATTTCGAACATTTTCTGATAGTTTTTTTTCTTTTGTAACTTCTAATGCTTTAGCCTCCTTGATTTCCTTCTTAATTGCTTCTATTTGTTGAGTTATTCTTCTGTGTTCTCTTGAGGCATGTTCTATTAGATGTTCTAGCATAGTGTTTGAACTTTGATTTAAATTTTGTTCCCATGATTCGGCAAAGTCCTTGTCTTCATCCTTGGTAAAATCCGGAAAAATTAATATCCTTAGTCCTCTTGGTATTAGTTTCTTGGAAACGTAGTTCATCAGGGAAATAATTTCCCAATACTTATCCACTTCCTTGCGAGATGCTTTTTCTAATTTCACAAATTTGTAACAAAGGTCCTCTCTTGGCTTGGGCAAGTTGGATGCAAACGCATGTGCATTGCTTCCTTTCAAAGCAAAGAGATTCACAGCATCTTCTTCCCTATTCTCTAAATATTCTGCCATTGTGGCTGAATGCTCTGTGGGTAAATCCCGGTCTGCGAGGTCCTAGGTACCTGTCACACAAATTGAAACAGTTGAGGAGCCTTTTTGGGGGTACCTTGTGGTAGACCTCAGCGCCCTGTTTTTAAATTTTGAATATTACTTTTATTCATGTTCGCATGAGAAAGGGCAACAACGGAGTCTCCGGCTCCTCAACTCCGTTTAAGTAGAGAATAATGTTTGCAGTTTCACTAACGAGTTACTCATGCGCCCCGGCTTTTCCAAAAAAGAAGACAAATGACCTCTTTTTCAGTATTTAAATGTTTTTTTTATATAAAGTTGACATTGCCCTCTGTGATAAAACGTGTTAGTGTAACTGCAAATACACGTCAAATTAAGGACTATGGGCCTCATTCTAAGTTTGCCGTTCTGAAAACAAGGGTGCTGGTAAGCACACCAGCACCCTTGTTTCCGGAACAGCAAACTCTTGAGTCTGCAAGCCGTGGCCGCTGACCCTGCCGGGCGCAGTGGCCACGCTAGGCAGACTGGTCACGGAAGCACCGGCACTGTTGCTAACAGTGCTGTTGCTTCTGTGTCCCCTATGGGAATGGGGACTTACAATTTGCTGGCGCCTGAATTCCCGGGCTGGTAAAATATTACGGGTCCAGCGACACCCGGCAATAGCACCGGCAGGGTTACCACCGGACCTGTAATGAGGCCCTATGACTGCAGAGTTGAAGTCATGTCTGAGAAACTATTTGTTTTTGACGCTACATTTGAAAAACGATTTGTTTGTTGAATATCAAACTGATAAAAGAGAATCTAGGGTTCCTGTTTGCAAAACTTGTGATGGGTGGACCGTGTGGGCTGACAACTGCGCCAAGACCAGAGAATCCCTACAAGCTGAAAAGGAATCCTACTATTGTGTCAAAAAGGAAAACTAGTATAGGTGCATTTAAAGCTTGGGGAAGGGAACCCTGAATTATGAAGAATTGTTGGAACTTCTTTTAAAGACGGAGCCTCAAGATGCTTCCTTTTGTGACAACTGTTATATTGAACTTGGGGAAGGGAACCCTGAGACTTGCTGCAATGAAACTGCATTGAACCTGGGGAAGGGAATGTTGACATTTAAAAGGTGTGGAATTACTTACCTTAAATCCAAGAGAAGGTAACTTGAACACTGCAGTGAACTTGTTTGTACTTGGGGAGGAGGAGCTGATGAATAAGCCCAAGCTAGAAATAGCTCAGAGCTTTACTTTTGGAACACTCTTTAGTTTATGGTTGACATCCCTACACATTGTTTGTTTTAGTTGTGGGGGAAAACACAGACAGACTTTTAATTTGAACTTACTGATACAGACTATCCTTAGTTTCTTTAGGTAAGGAAATCCCACTTTCACATAGGGCAAGTTAGGCCTTACACCATCCTGACATACTTCTGTTACATTACATCTATTGTCTGTGTCTCTTTCAATGATGCCAACCTCACTGGATCGTGTTCATGCCCCACCTTTGGTTGCACTCCTTCATACTTGTTTTCTTCACCATAGGTTGCCTTCATATGGGCATTTTCCTTTTTAGTCCTTATTAGCCATTTGCTTTGTTTATAAAGTTTATACTTCCTTTCAATCTGGTTTAAATTCTTGGGTTCTCCATTAATTCGGTATTCAATCTGCTTGGGGTAGCATTGTTTTTAAAACTTCCATTCGGTTCAGCATTTAATATGCGTTGCTTAATTCTGTTTACAGCTCCCATTCAGTTTGGTATTCAATTTATCAATTTATGTTGTTTTTTAAGGCTTTTTTCAGCTTCCATTCGGTTCAGTATTCAATATATATATATATATATATATATATATATATATATATATATATATATATATATATATATATATATATATATAGTTTTAGGGCTGTTTTCAGCTTCCATTCAGTTCGGTATTCAATGGGTATAGTGTAGTGCTTACGTTCACCTCCATTCAATTCGGTATTCAATATATACAGTGTAGCGGTATTTAGAAACTTCCATTCAGTTTAGCATTCAATATGTACTTATCGTGCTTTGATGTTTTCAATCATACAGCTATTCGTTTGTTGCACGCAGCCCGCCTGGAGCGCCCCAGTTTCCGATTGTCTTTCCCCAACACTCACCGATCAGCTGCGTCCTACTCCGGCGGCTCTTGCTGCTTTCTCGGCCTTCCCAGGCTGGCGCTCTGAACTCTGCGAGCCCCGCTTGCATGTCACTTCCACTTCTGCATGCGCTGGCAACCCTGTTGCCGCTGCATGGATGTGGCCAGCGTCCTTTCTCTCGCCTTTGCTCGTTCGCAGCTTCTAGCTGCTTATGCTCGGTCACTGAGTCTCGCACACCTCGGGATTGTCCACTGACGTCCTGATCACACTTCACGTCCCACCATGACTTTCTCCTCACGGAAAGGGTCACCTGGTCTCTCCTATACAGGCCTCCCTGTCGCTCTCCCTCTCTCCTTAATGGTCTCCCTTTATACACCTGGAGCTCCTTGACAGGCTGCCGGTGTGGATGTCTAACTAGACTTGCCTGACCGTAAGTAAGGGGACTTGCCTGAATTTACAGGCATCCTTCTTGTCTCAGTACCAGAGTGATAGAATTAAGGTGTAGTGTTCATTACTCTCTTATTTATTTTATTTCTAGAGCGCTGAGACAGAAGGCCCTGAGAAATAAGGGCACTAACAGAACATGCAACAAAGAACAAGTTAATCCGAGAGGGACTCGGAAAAGAACCAGGGAAAGGAGCTCACAGAAGGAAAGATATTTTATTCAAAAAGAAAGGTTTTTAGGTTTTGTTTGAAAAAAGGAAGACTGAGACAGAGCCTCAGATCAAGCGGGAGGGCGTTCCACAAAAGAGGAGCTGAGATTGGGAAGCAACACCTCTGTACCAGCACCAGTTTGGCCTTTGGTGCAAGAAGTAGACCACTGTTAGATCTCAGGCTGCGTCTGTCCGGAAGCCATTTCAGCTCTACGGCCAGGTAGGACGGACTCTTGCCATACATGCAGCAGTGTGCAATACAGTGGGAATGAAAAAAGATTATCTTTGCTATGGGAAGCCAGTGCAACACTCTCCAAGCAGTTTTTTTTAAACTCTTTTTTATTAGTGGTAACAGAGAGGCCAACAGCACCATTGTACAGTACATTTCAAAGATACAACTGGAATAAATGTGGTCAATGCAGTTTCACATAACAATATTATGGTGACATCAGTAATCATTTTGCACAGGTAGAGTCTGAATGGGCCCCATATGTCTTTGGGTCTGCACATCGAAGGTTGGGTCAAAACAAATTGCTCCTCCAATTCATTAACATGTGTCAATTCTTGTAGAAATTGGTTCATGCTGGGCGGCATGGCGCTTTTCCATTTCAATAAAATACATTTTTTGGCAACCGCACATGAAATGTTGAATAGTCTTCTGATTTTTTCTGAGTGCTTGCCTATGTCCCCAAAAAGATATTTCTGGAGGGGTTTGATCAGGAGGAACCTGAGTTATGCCTTCCAATACTTCTGCTACTTCCCTCCAGAACCCCTTAACCACCGGACATTCCCAGTACATTTGAAAGGAATCCGCCTGAGGGGCATTACATTTAGGGCAGGCCTCCGAAGAACCCAGTGCGAATTTAGCAATCCTGGCCGGCGTGTAATGTAATCTGTTAAGAATTTTAAATTGGATCAACCTCAGGCCAGAATTAAGCGAGATCTTTTTAGTTAGTGAATAAAATCTGGCCCATTGCTTTGCATCGATGGGAACTTGTAAGTCTGCCTCCCATAGTTCCTTTATCTGATTCACTGTGGGGGTATGGGCCTGAACTTCACTGTATAGCCTAGAAATTCCCAGGCCGTTTTTGGCTGTTACCAGTTGTACACGTGGATGCGGTGGAGGTTCATCCGGGAACAAAGGCCACTTTTTCTGAAATGCAGCTCTCATGCAGTAATATTGCAACGTTTTCAGTGGACCATCACCCAGCGCCCTCAACAGCAGTTCCAGGTCTGAAAAAATGCCATTGACAAACATATTGCCGAGCTTCATTTCACAGTTAGGGTCCCAAGACACCTGTATGCTCGTGTCATGTGTAGGAGGAATCCCCGGAAAGTTCCAAAGAGGTATCTCAGGATTGTAGGGGGCCTCCAGTCCAAGCCTTTTGAATATAGCCTCCCATGCCCTGACTGTGCAGCTAAAACGCTCTCCAAGCAGTTGACACATGATCCGTTTTACGCACACCCATTAGAGCCCTCACTGCGTTGTTCTGTACAACTTGCAGGCGATTGAGTTCTCCTTTACCCATCCTGCTGGCACAGTGATCCAGTCGGCTTCCAAAGATAGACCTGGCCAGGGAGGCACAGCTGGATACATCAAGATATGGCCTTACTTGTGACAGAAGTTTGATATATTGAGAGCTCTTGGTCAATAGTGACTCTTGAGGTCTTTTGTTTTTTCAGGGTGGGGAGAAGGCAGTCTGCAATTTGGACGTATGAGTAGGCCTGATCTATAAGGTGCAATTTAGTAACAGTGCTCAAGATTATAATCTCAGTTTTGGAGTTGTTCAAGGCTAGACCGTTGTGCGCCATACAATGGTGAATTTGGTTATAGGAGGCATTGATAACCTCAGCGTCTTTAGTGTAGTCACCTGAGAGCGGGAAAAGACACCGAGTATTGTAAGCATAGTTGCGTAACAGATGCCGTCAGCATCCAGTTGATCAAACAGAGTGAGCATAAATAAATTCAACAAGGCAAGAGATAAACACAAACCTTGGGGTACACCGCATTGTAGGGTAAAACCCCCTGACATAGCGTCTCCATGGAACGTCTCCTAGTCTCATCTTCCTCGTCCCAGTACTTCCAAGTGTTAAATGTGGGGAAATGAGGGGAGAGGTCTTGCAATAACCCATAAAGGTCAAGGGAGGGCTAGGTTGGCCAAGATTAGGAAAAGGGGGATAGTATATCTCGCCAGAGGGTACCCCACTCCCAAACTCTGAGGACCCTCCACCCAGGTGATCCTCCCTCACTTCTCCACCCCCAGGGTCGGGATCAAAACACGATGGCCTTTGCCTGCCCACCTGAGAAGAGGATCCAGGGGGTTTAGGGGTAAGAATAACCTCAGGTTTCTCACACGTAGAATACTATTGTTTCAATTAATAATAGCAAGAGAATGGGAAAATGAAGCGCCACTTATCAGTTCACAATGGTATAATTAATTATTGGACCTTCCATGTTTATATTAAAGAATATTGTGTCAACAAGCTCGAAGCAAATTATATCAGATAAAAGAATGCAGGATAAGTGGACTAAATTATCTGATGTTTGCCCTTTGCATAGCACTTTGCCATTTAACATTGGGTTTTAGCTTAAACTACGTTTGAAGACTGCCAATAAAACATAATTTTGCTATGGTGTAAATATTTAATATTGTCTGTATAGGGATTTTGGTGTTGCCCTTTGTAACGATATTTAAACTGGTTTGAGACTGTTTTATCGGGCTTGTAATTGTAGGCTGTTTGATTACAGGGCTCTCTGCTATCACCATTGCATGCTCGATTATAGCATCCAGTCCTGTCTTTTTTCTTTGCATTCTGGAACTTGCAGTTTTGCTTTTCTCATTTTAGAAACTACAAGTCCCAGAATTCAAATAATGCACGATTGGATAACCTACTCACGCATGTAGGGGTACATTTGAGAGCTCTGGTGCTTATTATGAAGATTTAAATGAATTGTGTATAGCTCTCAAGTTTCCCCATTTCGTGTGTGGGAAAGCAGCCCATTCCTGTTTTTTTTTCCTTAGAATTCGGGAATTTGCTGTCCAAGATTTAAAATGGAAAAGACAAAACTACAAGAGGAATAAACATGACTAAACGGCTCAAGCATGGAACTGGTAAACGTGAAAGCGGATTATGCACAGCAAAAAAGAAAAATAGTACATAGATCACGCTCATCCTCTACATTCCAAAATGCCCCGTTCAATTCGAGAGATGATAGTGCATTCCTGGATTCATCTATGCAACACGTAGTGATGAACTTTCCCATTGTAAACCAAGGACTACAAGTCGTAGAATGCAATTTAAAACCTGGATTAGTGTAACATCTCCCAACTGGAGTAGGGCATGTATGTCACTCTGAACATATATGTGAACATTCAAACAGAATACAACAAACATAAACGGAAAGCTCAAGTTTGCCCTTGTCACGAGTGAGAAGGCCGTTCATCCAGTCTTGTTTTTTCTAGGGTGGTCAAACGTCCCCTATTTTGCAGGAGTGACCCGATTTAAAGGGTTGTGTCCCGCGTCCCACACACAGTCTGTCCATGACAGCAAAAAGTCCTGACATGTTGTCCCTGTCCGTTATCAGCAGTCCAAAGCCTTCCTGCTTCTGAGCTCACACGTTTTCGCATGACAGTTCAAAGCACAACGAAGCCCAGCTGCTCCCTTAAGGTCTTGCTCTTTGTCAGCAGAACAGCATAATAAGAGAAATTGGATGCTGATTGAGGGGAAGGGTGGTAATGATTGTTGAATAAACGGGATAGCTGCCTAAATCTGCATACTGTGTGACATAATGACTCGCACAGATGATTTCATATTTTGTTCTATTTTCATAGACGTAAATACAGTTTTAACACCCAAAATACATATGGTTGCAGGATGCTGCTGTCATTTTCCATTCAGGGTGGTGTGAAAACCCAAGGGCTTTTCCCTATCAACCCCATTGGTATCCTCTTCGGGTGTGGCTAGGGAGGGTGAGTGGACCAGAGAGGGAGGAGGAATCCCAAGGTGAGAGATGGTGTCCCCCTTCCTTAACACCTACCTACCCGCCATTCCCTCCACCGCCATACATCATTATGAATCCTATACTGTTGCCGCCTCTCCAATTACAACAGGTAGCAAGACAAAAGGGAGACGTAGGAGAACTGGGAAAAGGAAGTTACACATATCACCCAGTGTCCTAAAGCAACAGGAGTATCCCCCTTTTCCTGACAACATTCTACCCGATTTACCCATAATCAGTAGGAAGCACATAATTCCTCCCCACTGTTTTTTCCTAAAACCACTGAGACAAAGAAGAGGCATGTCGGAGCCATGAAGATTGCCCATAGGAAACAATGGATCATTTCATATGGGCAACTTCCATTGTGTCCTGTTAACAAGGTCAGGCAGAGTCAGGCAGTGCTGGACAACAACTCACACCCGACTCCTGTTAATTCTCCCAGCCAGTATAAAAGGTGGAGCACACAGGCAAACTTTGAGTGAGCTGGGGATGCTGGAGGAAGAACAGAGGCCAGGAGGAAGTAACTGCAGCTGGAGGAACCCTGGAGGAAGAAGGACTTCCAAAATACTGAGTCTGCGAGTACAGGGAAGGCTGCAGTATGGTGAGGGAGCCAAACCAGGGGCAGCTGGGGTTACCTGGCAGTGCCCAAGCCAGAGCTCCTCCCCTGGATCAGATACTAAAGCCCAGGCCTTTGAGGGGCAGGTGGTGAGACCCTGACCTCAGGAAACATCCTATTTAAAACCTGCAACTCCCAAAACCGCCGGAATGCTATTTTAGGGGAGCTGGCGAAGTAGGTGTGAAATAAGAATATTGCATTATGGTACCTGAAGACCAGAGACTTTTTTTATGGTTGAACTCTTTGTGCAAAGCGAGGAGGGTCCGGGCCTGGCTGAGGGAGACCTGTTTGAGAAGGAAAGTAGGGTCCAAACCCGGCTGAGGGAGATCCGTGTGAGAAGTAAAGGAGGGTCCGAGCCTGGCTGAGGGGGACCCATGTGAGAAGTATAGGAGGGGTCCGAGCCCAGCTGAGGGATACCCCTGTGAGAAGTAAAGGAGGGGTCCGAGCCTGAATGAGGGAGACCCATGAGAAGTTAAGTGAACGAACTGTGATGTTAAAGATACCAGGCATTCTGCCCGGTGAACGGCAGAGTTGGGGATGTTCAGCGGTAGTTGTGGTATTAGCCTTGACTTCAGGATCAAAACCACTCAAGACGAAAATGAATTAACACAGCCGGGGACTTGATGAAAGCAATGAAAGTCCAGTCTGTGTTAAATGAAACTTGATGGCAACAGGATCCCAATGAATGAAGGTTGCACGTGTGCTGATAAGACACGATAGAAATCAAAGCATAGTAAAAAGAACTGTAAATTAAAGATACTAACTAACAGAGTGGTCTGTCGAATGAAGATTGCCCAATCAAAAGTCTCTGTGAAACGTCGGATGCCGTAGAAGCGGCGGGAAGAGAAAGAAACTGAGATACAAGATCCTGGTCGAGGGAAACCTGAATGTGAGAGCTGTCTTTAAACTGTTAGGTTTGATCCTGGCAGAAGGAAAACCTGGATATGAGAGATATCTCCGAACTTTGAAATAAGTACTGTGCTTGAAACTACATTTACCAAGAGGCCTTGGTGTAGGAGAGAAAAAGTGGCGTTTGAGGTCGAAGTGGTCACGCCGAGGTAGGAGCATAAGCCTCACAGTTTCGAAAGTCTTCGACACTGGAAGGAAAGTGAAAGGGGGCTTGAGCTCGACTGAGGGAAGCCTATGAAAGTGCAATCGAAGCTTGGGGAAGGGAATCCCTATAAATTGTGATTTTTCAGCCCGGCGCAGGGAAACCTGTACTGAATTATGGTAACCAGAAGGAAACAAACTTTTGTTGAACTGTATTACAAGACTTTTCGTGGAAGGTTAAATGGGCCTTGGCCCACAAAATGAACTGCATACTTGTGTCCAAAGTCAGTGTGTCACAAGGTCCAATTGTGCCACCTTACCCTGCGCTACAAAACGTGTCAAAGCGAGTTTTACTTAGCCATACTGACTTTTCTTTTGAACACTGATTTTCCTTTTTGCATTTTTGCAGTACGCATTCCCTTTACACATTTATTGTATTAGAAAGAGGGCAGGCATTAGGTTTATTAGTATAGCCCATTTTCTTTTGGCTTAGGACTGTAATTTCTTTTTGTTAGATGGTCGAGAATACTACCATCTTAGTTATAGGGCAAGATAGGAGTTTTCTAACCCCTTTTAAACCATCAATAAAATTTTTGAAAGGTGCAGCTCTTGTGTCAGTGTCTACTTGTGATACCATGCCTCTCACACAGTGGTGAAAATACATCTATAATCTATCAATTTGCTCGACATGTGAATTGCTTGTGTCATTTGTGTACTTTTCAAGGCATTGCTTTAAAACAAATTATCATTTAAATTCTTCAAACGGAAACCTTAGCAAATACTTATATAAACTATAGCTGGGAAGATATGTGATCAAGTGCTTAAATCAACCGAGACAAAATCCTGTGTGATCTTGGGCAAATCATTTCATCTTACTGTGTTTTATCTGTCAAATTTGTGAGTCTCTAGAAGTGATGAAATTTGTATCTTTTGCTATTAAAAAAACAACCTCTCTAATGGTATGCTAACGAGTTCTTACATACATCAGAATAGTAACCATTCATATGCTACACATCACAAATGTTGTCTCTTCACTTACACATGGAAACGTTATTATCATTACCAATGATGCTGTAGAGTATCAAAGACTGATGACACTCCTTAAGTTACACTGCTGCCAAGTTACCTGCTTTTATATGTGACACTGTTAGGTAAGAATTTGTAGAGTCAAACTGGTGCTGGGCTTTACAAGAATTATCTCTTGGCATTAGGTAAGCCACCTTTTAATATAGGCATGTACTACACAAGTTGGCAGAGTGACTGAGCAGGCAGGCTCATCTTAAGAGGGGTAATGTGAGCTGTAGAGATGTACAATGTAATTAATAAATACAGGTATCCAACTAAACTCTTACACACTTGGAAATTATAGTATAAATATTTATGTATATATACACACAATGATAATTAGACAATCTTTAAAAAGCAGCAACTAATAACATTAACTCAAAAGTAGGTGAGTACACTGTTCTTATGCTAAACATGTTCTAGCAGGTTCATAGTAATTTTTTTCGAATTCAAAAATGTCGAAAGTCATTTTTTCGAAAAAATAATGTCGAACATTTTTTTTTTAAATTCAGTTTTTATTCGAAATGGGGGGGTTCCCCCTCCCCAACCCTCCCTTTTTTAAAACAGTTAGGTTCTCCCAGAGGGATGTAGGCAGTCTTTTATCCCAGCAATAATAGTGTTCAACAATTGAAACCTGTGAGGGAATAAGCACTGCCAACGCCAATAGGTTCAGAATAGGAGCCTTTAGGGAGCTAGGACAGCCAAAGTCAATGGGCCAGTTCAAAGTTCTGATGTTCTCCCTTTAGAAAATGTTTTAAAAGAGTCAGTAGAAAAATCACAGAAGCTCAACAGTAGCCACCCTGAAGAAGCACAAGCTGGGAGGCCAGTGCAGGTGAATTGAGGTCCACTCAAAAGGGTTTAAAATCGTACTCCCCAAGCTAGGAAGCAGCACAAATGGCAAAAGGTAGATGCACCCCAAACCCCACAGTACCCCAGAATTGGTTCCAGCTGGATGCCTTCCTGTTGCAGTGTAGCAGACCCTTGTTCCTGCTCCTTGGCCGTGGTGACTAAAGGGAGGATGCCTGGCAGGGTACAGCGGCAGCTTTCGACAGAGGGAATCTGTAGCAATGGATTCTCCTGGATTCAGCAGCCTTTTGTGCTTTTGGTGAATTTTTCCCAACGCCAAAGAAGAACGAAAAGCACTGGTTCAAACTTACTTGATCCTTCGGTCCTGGACTCTGGTGATGGGACTCTGGGTGATGATTTCCTGATTCTGTAGGGTCATCTCGAAGCCCACAAAGTTTTGGCTGGATTTGCACTTCTGAAGACAATGCACGCTATGATGATCAGGGGTCCCAGGGCATTGGGATACTGCAGCTTTGGAAAGTCACAGCAAGTCGAGGGTTGGGCCAAATTCAAGCGTGTCTCGAGTCTAGTTGATCCCCACCAGCCCAAGGGAGGAAGTCATCCCTTGCAGGTCTTCCCAGTCAAAACGGAAATGGGGTCAGCACAGCTGCAGGGCTTCACTGGGAATTTCGCGGTCCAGGAGTGTGCTGCTGGCGTCTCTTCACATCTTCTTCGTTGGATGTTGTCCTCCAATGGTCGACTCTGCCTCTAGTCCCCAAAACCTTGCCTTTTAAGCAAGTTCCCATTCATTCACAGCCCTACGGCTATCAATCACCCAGCAGGGTGGCTGTCCTCCCGGACAGCCAGCTGGCCAATCAGAACTGGTTTCATTAAGGCACACCTAGAGACAAAGGACAGGGAGGTTATGGGACCCTCCCTCACTTCCTGCCTTTCTAGACACACTGGAGCCTGGGCAGCTCCAGGGCTGAAGCCAAAATGCACAAAGGACTCAAACAACTGAGTAAAAGCCCAGAAGGAACTACCTGACAAGAAATGGCAAAAAATAGAAGACCGAGGCCATTTTGGAAAAATGGTCACCGTTACGTGCTGTACTGCAGCT
This sequence comes from Ambystoma mexicanum, assembly GCF_040938575.1. Taxonomy (NCBI): domain Eukaryota; kingdom Metazoa; phylum Chordata; class Amphibia; order Caudata; family Ambystomatidae; genus Ambystoma; species Ambystoma mexicanum. Next base: position 572,161,677 of record NC_090936.1, read on the forward strand.
GAGAAATCAGCCTCCAGATACATGGCACAAAGGTAGTAAAAAAAGAAACCACTACCAGCCATTTAAGTTAGTTAGTTTAACAAAATGTTACATGAGAAGTGGGATAATGAGTTACTATGTAACCCCTCCTGCCCCCCACCAATCACTCCACATAGGGTGGTGTGTGCTGGACCCACAAAAGAAAGGGTAAGTAAGAAAAGTCATCTCACTAGTCTTGGTAACAGAAGTTCACCCAAGAAAATGTATTTAAACATCAAAAGAAGTCCAAGGGCACTGCACATAAGGTGATGTGTGTCACTGTGCAAAAAAGCAGATGCCTATGGAGTTTACCAGACTCCATTAAACAGTAAGGAACCAAACATCCTAGTCAGAAAAACATACAATGGAATGGGGGGAAAACGTCCCACTCAGAAGTAAAAATTAAAAAGTCCTGAGTGCAGCAAGCTGGGGGTTTCTAAGGTTAAAGGGAATTGGCACAGAAACGAAAATTCGCCCTAACAGACACCTCAAACCAGTCCTGTTTTGCCCACATGCTGGGACTTGTAAGCTCAGTCTTACAATGGAAAAAGGAAACAAGTTCCAGCATGCAACTGGAAAAACAATCAGGACTGGCTTGAGGTGTCAACACATGTAACTGGGAAACTTGGCAGCTATGATGTTATTTTCTGTGATATCAATACATATGCAAATCAGGGGTTCTGTACAGTAGCTCGGTGGCAATAATCATCTGCCAGCAATCAGGAACCTGTCCAGAGCCAGGTAGGTACGTGGAACTGGTCTGTGATGTACAAAAGGATGAGAGCAACACATGCCATGCTAAAACGTGCTTGAGGAATTTAAAAACTGGAACTCGCTGCCCCGTTTTTCGGAATTTGGGCCAATCCGAAATGTTAGCTTCGTAACATCCACCTTTGAGGGCAGAGAGAGACACGATGGCAGAGTCCTGGACTCCTGGTACCATAGCTCTCAACCATTTGTCTTGCAAAGGCGGGTGAAAACACCCGATTTTCTTTCTGGCGGGTGAGACGCCCATTGGAATGAATGGGCGTGCAGGAGGCCTGGCGGGTGAGTCAGCCCTTTGCAAGGCGGGTGACACCCGCCAAAAGCGGGTGAGTTGAGAGCTATGTGGTACATTGTGTTCTCTATGCTTCAGTCTCTCCTACTTCACTTCACCTCTTCCTTTTATCATCAGCTATTGATTGAAAGAACGTGCACAACAGTAACTTCTGTGGGGACTCTCCCACAGTACCTTCAATATCGGGTTTCACTTTCAAGTCGACTGAGCTGCCGCATGACGTCATCGGCGTGCGCACAAGCACAACACGGCAGATTTGCGGCTGCGCAGAAGAAAGATTTTGATTGGTCGAAGAGGGGAATTCGTCGCGAGAAACCCTTCTGCCTACTGTGCTGCAGAATTCGGTGTGCGTAAACCGAACGAGGGCGGTCAGTCATCGACCGGAAGGACCCTGCGTGCAGAACGTACACATTAGCCCTGGGGAGAGGTGGCAGCGCGAGTCTCCCTCTGAGAGTGAGTCTGGGCGCGAGCCGTCAACCCCAAAAACATGTCTCTGACCTGCTCCAGTAAGTACCACGTGACCCTCGATCATTCACATGGAGGAAATACTTTAGGATGTTTATACTCCGGCTCACTGCATATAAACAGTACTCTAGCCCTATCCATTCACAAAAAAATTGTCACGTTGATAAACACGTTTGCATCTTAGTCAAACCTTGAGCCATGATGAATATCTGCAGACTATGTATAGATGAAGAGAGTTTGTGCTTCCACCTACGTATAGATTAAATGCCACTGGCAATCGCTTTCTGTCACATCTACCAAAACAAAATGGCAGAGTAATGCAGCGTTTCTAGACAGACTGTACATCCGCTGCACTGACATTTAATAAAGGACGCTTTCTCCACGATTGTAGTAGGGTTAGCACCTTAGCTTAGTACAAACGTGGACTAGTGGACCTTACCAGCATTAAATGGCCCCGCACATATTTGCATTGTCCCCTTCCCCCATTAATGATAGTTTTGTTTTTGCGCTTGTGGTTTTGAATATTGCCATACGGTAAGGACTGACTACAGTGTCTAGAAGGGAGGTGGGCTTCACCTGCCTGACGTGGGTCTAGTGGAGTGGCATGTGAACCCCACCCCTCATGCCCTTTCCCAAATATAGAGAATGTTGTATTTTACATTTGGAACACGTTTACGCCTTAAATTGGAAACCAATCCAGGTAGTTTAAGCAAAATCAAAATTGTACTTAATTGCACAGTTGCTGTTCTAGAGGACTTTACTAACAGACCGTAAACCGCCACATTTTGTCATCTTTATGCTTAACCCTAGTGTGTCCCATTGTATTGTATTTGCTTATTTACATAGCATTTATTTCCCCATTTGTATGGCCTCCATGCACTTTGTGGTTGGAACGCCCTTAACCGTAGAGTTTTTGATTCGGAGATGCACGTGTGCATTTTCGCCGGTCTAGGACTTAGGTGGCCGGCTAGGCTTAACTAAGCAGCCCAAAATGGTCAGGTACGTGGGTGGGCGATGTTGGCAGTTAGCGATAGAGTACTATTGTTGAAAAGAGTCGATGTGTGGCCAGCTATACCCAATTTATTTTCGTTGGTAGTCGCTGTATGCTAGTGGCAGAGGTGTTGAGGTACGTCTGGTGTTTCAGTGTGGACGGCTATGTGCGCTGCTTGATCGGATGAGCATAGCCATAGCTGCATTCTACAGTGCATGGATGTCCACAGACATGGTGTAAGCCGGTATACGTACCATAGGCTTTGATGTTGTTTGGCTGCAGCGATCTTTGTCCAGTGAGGGCGGTAGGGTGTCATTATTCATGGTCTCTCTGGTGTGAGAGTCTGAGCGGTCAGGGCGAGTGAGTTTATTGCGGTCTGCCACAGCGAAAGCTGCTGGCTTCCCTATTATATTTGTCAGGTAGGAATGCTGTTGTTTATGGGGTGGTGATCTTTTGGGGTGAGCCGCTGCAAATGCTGCCGGCATCTGTGTTTTAATTTGTGTAGGAATGTTGCATTCGGCAGTGTAGTTTCGAGAGGAGATGATTCAGGAGGATATTGGGAAGAGCCAGGATGTTGGGGCCTTACTGAATTTCAGGTGATTTTCAGTGTTTCGAATGTGTAGGCGTAGGGAGTTTCAGATGATTGGTGCTTGGACAGAGAATGAGGATCTGCCCAGCATTGAGGAGTTGTGGGGTGGGACCACTGGGCGATATGCTGTGCGAGATCTGAGATTCCTTGTGGGCTGGTAGGGAAGGATTTTGTTTCGAAGGAATTCCGGTGTTGTGGATGGGGCGGTGGGTGTTGCACATGGCTCTAAAGGTAGTGCGTCGACCAATCGGGAGCCAATGGACGACTTATAGCGTAGGGCTGATGTGTTCTCTGGCGGGTAGGTTAATGAGCAGGCTTGCATCGCGTTTTGGAATCTTTGGCGTTTCCTTAGTTGAGATGTCGGAGCGCCTAGGTAGAGGCAGTTTGCATAATCTAGGCGGGACATGATGATGGAGTTGATGGCCGAAAAACGGTGGGGATAGGTGATGTAAGGGAAAATACACCTGAGAATCCATAGATGAAAAAAACAGGATTTAGATATGGTGGTGGTGTGCTGGGCGAAGTGAGTCCAATGTGCAGCCAAGGTTTTTTTTCCATGTTTGAAATTGCTGGTACTGGAGGCCACAGGTCTGGGTAAGGAGGGCTGTTTTCCCGCATACTAGGATTTCCGTTTTCCCAGAGTTGAGGATGAGGCGGTCAGTTGTCATCCAGTGCTCAATATCCGAGAGGCATGCCGACGGGTCCGGACTACCGGAGCTTTGATATTTTGGGATTTTAAGGATGATCTGGGTGTCATCTGCATGGGATCCAGTTAATGTCGAATTTATTTTTCGACATACCAAAATGTTGAACCAAGAGTGCCGGAATTTATATTTTCGAATTTGTTTTTATTTTATAGTGTTTTGTTTAGTTAGAAAAAAAGATGTTTAAAAAAAAAAATAGGGCTTGGCGGGGGGGATCCCCCCTCCCAAAAAAAAGGCATTAGAAGAAAAAAAATTCACCAGTTTTGGTTCGACATATTGGTATGTCAAAATAGTGACTGTCGAAAAAGTCACTATAAACCCATTTGTATAGTTGTAGCAAGTAAGATTGTAAAAGCGGATGATTGTAGGCAGTGGATTTAGGTAGAAATTGAAAATTAGGGGAGACCTTTTCTTGCTGGTCATGATGTGGATGTGAACCGTTGGAGGTGCATGATTTGTGATCGATTTGAGATAAGAGGAGATCCATGAGAGGGCTGTGTTTCTGATTCCTAGCGTTTGTAGCCTGTCCAGAAGGATAGTGTGATCGAAGGCTGCACAAAGGTTCAGTAGGATGAATACAGCGCAACACAGCTGTTCTTTTTAGGTCGTCCCAGATGGAGACTAGGTCAGATTCTGTTCCCCTGACTGGCCTGAAACCTGATTGTGCAGGGTCTCGGAGGTTGTTGGCTGACAAAGGTTCTCATAGATAAAGATTCCATACAAATTAATTTCCTTTTGGCCTCCACTTCTCATTGGACGGAAAGCAACAGAGGGGTCAGTAAAAGCACGGAAGGCTTCGCAATACTGGGAATGGAGGAGGAAGAGGCAGACCCAGCGAGAACAGGGTAGGGTCATCCCAACATAGGACAAGGCTATAGGACTGATCCACCGCAACAAGGAAAAGAAGCGATAAACTGAAGGGCCCCCAACGGAAACAGAGAGAGGAAGAAAACAAATAAAGTGGATGCAAGACAGCCAGCAGGGAGGGCGGGGAAGGAATATAACCTAATACGTGGAAAAGGAGAGACCAAGAAGAAACAAGCTCTTAAAATAGGCCAAGCGCAGGACTGAGAAGGCACCACTTGGAATCCACAGAAGGCCAATAGACCAAAAATCTTTTTTCTGGGGAAACGCAGGCCGGTTCCCAAAAGAAGTTGGTATGTATCGCAAGATACCGAACCTTGACCGGATAGGGGTAGGAAGGACCAGGAATGGGAGGGGGGAGGTTGGGAAGGGAGGGGGTAAAAGACGGGGGTGGAGGGCAGTGTCTAAAGCCATGATGTAGGCGGAGCAGGGATCCGCAATTAGATAACAAACCTACTCAGAAGTTAGACACCAGGTTACCGAAGCTGGCACAGGAAGGGTGGGGGAGGAAGATCAATGGGAACGCAGTAGAGATACATGCGGAACCACATGAGGTTACAGTAGGACCGAACCCAAAAGAATCCGATCCATGGGTGGGGGAAACTGCTGAAAATACTATCACACAAAGTTTGAGGCCTAAACAGCCCCAGGAAGCGTAAAACAATGGAAGCCCAAATTAACAAAGGGGAGGCAGAAATGTTCCTCTTACAAAAGACCCACATAAAAAAAGGGGGGGAAGTTCTAGAATTCATCTACATCAGTTTGCGATAACCTATCGAGCTAATGACAAAAATAAAAACACTGTAGTCCTGATAGGATTTAGGAACTTGCGTTGCTCCAAAGTAGTACCTTGGCAGATCGATCCCAACGGTAGATGTCAAGTCGGATCTGGATAAATAGATAGCAGGACATTCACGATAGGCACAGTATATGCCCCTAATACGGGACAGGAGACTTTCTTGCAACAAGTCCTAGGGAAATTTGAAGGCTTTGCAAAAGGGGAGGTTCTACTGACAGGCAACTTCAACATGGCCTGGGACCCCGACAAAGACGGGAGTAGTCGAGGTCCCACTAGGGGGCTCGGCCCATTTAATACCCTAAAGGACACATTCACAGAGTTGGCATTAAGGGACCTATGGAGAGCAAAAAAGAGGAACGCAGTGTGATACACCTGCTTCTCCCCTGCCCTCTGCACATTCTATAGGATTTGCTACGCATGGGGAACCCCATAGATTCTAGGAGCAATGTCGGAGATAAAGGTAGACCCGATCTCCCTATCGGATCATGCCCCCATATGGCTCCAGCCGAAAGGGATGAGGCCACAAAGCCGGGTTTGGGCGTGGAAGATACCTAGGGAGGTCTGCCATGATGCAGTAGTACAGGAATTATTGAGGGTGAAAATGAAAACCTACTTTGAACTTAACACCACAAACTGGGCCCCATTAGATGTAGTGTGGGATGCCTTCAAGGCAGTGTTCAGGGGAGAAATTATCTCTCTCTGCGCACAAAAATCAAAAGTGAAGACTAGGTAAGAAAAAGATCTAGAGGAGGATTTGAAGGAGGCCCAAAGACAACTGGCGGCGACAAAAAACAAGACAGGTTAGTATAAAGTGAAAGACAGTATGAGACAGTTGGATCTCCTGTGAACAAGTAGCGCAGAGAAAGCGCTTCTAAATCTAAAACAGAGATACTACATCAGGGCTAATAAAACGGACAAAATGCTAGCTAGACTCCTGAAACAGAGCAGCAATAACAACATAGATGGCATCACATTGCCAGATGGCTCAATCTCTACTGAGTCTAATGACATAATGGACTCCTTCTCGACCTTCTACAAACAATTATATTCCTCAGAAAGACCAGACCATTTAATCATACAAAATAACTTCGATATGCCCAAGTTGACACATGAATATAGAGACACTCGAAAGAGAAATAACAGTAGAAGTAGGCAACATTATCAAACACCTCCCAGTAATAAAACACCAGGCCCAGATGGATACTCTGCATTTGTCTCCAAAACCCTGAGCAAGGACATCACACCATTCCTTACAAAATTATATAACCTGCTCCATGCTGGAGGCGAAGGTAGTACTTTTTGGGAAAGCATATAGAGACTTAGTCAATTGTGGCTCCTACCGACCTATAGCGGCGTTGAAAATAGATGCTTAAATATACCCGGGGTTATTGGCGGGTAGAATGAAGAATATATTGCCAATGACGCTATGCCAGGACCAGACCAGTCAGGTTTTATCTCTGGAAAGCAAACATGGGACAACACTAGAACGGTATCAATTTTTATAGAGAAGGGGCTTTACCTATTAGGGTAGAATGGCCGTACCTATTCCAAGTAATGAAACAAATGGGTTTTGAAACAAACTATATTCAGATGGTGCAAGTGAACTATAAAGGCCCATTGATAACTGGATAGATAAGGTCATGTTGGTAGCAATGAGTCTGATTCTTGGGGTCTGGAAGACAAGGAAGAAACCTGTTGAGTACTGGTTAGTGGATTTACAGGTTTTGTCTAAGTAAGAAAACATATCATTAAAGGCTAAAGATGAGGACGAATACCTTCGTTATGGGGACCATTTCATGCCTTGTATGATTGAGTATTTAAGATGCTAGATGCCAAAAGAATTAGAGGAGTTTGGTACAAGCAGAAACCCAGGTGATGTTAAAAACAAGACTTCCGTTTAATATTGAGATGGGTGTTTCTTAACGATTGTAAACAAAATTTCAACTTTTGGAAGATTGTTGCACAAACGGTGAGAATAATCCACTGGACGCAACATTTTTTTTCAAATTTTCTTTTGACATTACATTTGACTTCTAAGTATAACACTATGGTTCTCCATGTGCATTAACGGAGCAGGGTGTGCACATCACCTAGTAATTTTGAAGGCTCTCATTGTTGCAGGAATTCCCACTGCAGATAAACCGCTCAAAAAGAAGTAACAATCACCTGTGGAAAAACATAAATGAAATGCCTCTATTGGCTATGCTTAAGAAGGCAGCAAGCCCTTTCGATACCTGCATAATTTGTTCCGTGTTGTGCTAAATATGGCTTCTACTTCACGCAGTGGGCTGGAATGTTATTACAGGGTATCTCTTCTGAGAAGCTGAATTGGGTAGATGATCTTTAATTGAATGTTTTTAGCGATTGAAATTGCTAAGAGCTGGAAGCTATCTACCTCCTGTTAATGTCTTAGGGGGGCCTTTTTGGCTTGACACCAACGCTTCACGGGAGTTTTTTGACTCTCGAGGCCAATTGGTGCCACACAAACATTCTAAAGTCCTACATGTCATTAACTCTGTTTGGGACTGTTTATAAATGAGCATTGCAACACATCTGGAAGACATATAAAGTGTAAGTTGCACATCTGCATTGTTTCCTGCATTGTGGTGTGTGCTTTTCTATTTGGGGTGCATTGTTTGGTTTTCTGTTTTCTTTCCCCGGCCTAGTCTTTGTCCCGCTCTCCCTTATATGATATAAGTTATTCATAACGCGCTTAATGCCCAGAGGTTTCTAAGCGCGGAACCCGGGGATCGAACCTGTGGTGCTCCGTGTCGTCTTGCTTCCAAGGCAAGCACTTTCCCCCTGAACTATCCTCCCGAGACATGATTGGCTTCCTCTCCGGCACACGTGGCCCAAACACCTTCATTGAGGGGCCCTACCGGGGCAGCCAGCTAAAGTGCTAGAGCAATGGGCTGCTCCCTTTCCTTGTTGGTCCATGTTCACCCATGGACGCCTGAAGTAACATCCTACAGCGCAAACTCGGGTAAGGTGTTGCGGGCAGAGAGCACATCCATTACTGTGCCCTGGTAAAACCCTTCCACTTTTGTAATACTACCTGCTCCTAATACTGTGCTGATTTACACTGTGCTCTTTAGTTTCCACTGCACTGCCACTAGATCGCATCTAGAGGCTCTGGTAGGGTGACCAAACTGTCATGCTGGGGAAAGGGTGGAGGGTAGGTAACGTGGTGAACCTGGCAAATGTACTGATTTCAGGTTTACTTTTACTCGTTTATTGTTGGATCGTTTCACACAGTGTATGTTTTGAATCCAAATTTTTCCACACAGTGTAGGTTTTGAATCTTGCAGTACTCTTCACAAATTGTATGTTTTGAATCTAGGTCTATCTCCCACATAGCATATGTTTGAACCTGGCTGTATTTCTCACACCTCGTTTGTTTTTTAATCTAGGCGTATTTCCCACACAATGTATTAGAACATTTGCCATTGAATTGTATTGAACTGTGCTGCGCTCTTGGGTTGGCCATAGTATTGAACTGTGCTCCGCTCCTAATTTGGCCACTGTGTTGAACCCCACTTTACACAGTGGCTGCTACTGTGTTGAACCCCACCTTGCACTGTGGTTGCTACTGTGTTGCGCCTTTAAGATGGCCCACTGTGTTGAACCCCACATTACACTGAGGTTGCCACTGTGTTGAACTGTGCCGCGCTTAGTTGGCAACTGTGTTGAACCTCACCCTGCACTGTGGTTGCCACTGTGCTGCGCCCCCGTTTGGCCAATATGTTGCACTCTGCTATGGTCTGAAGTGGCCACCACTGTTGAGTTTAGGGGAATTATTTGAGCAAAGCCATTGTCGAATCTAGGTGAATTTGCACAACTCGGGTGAATCATACAATATAACCAGGTGAAATACCAGAGCATAGCCACCGTCGAACCTATATTGAATTCTTACAAATCAGCCACTGTTGAACTCATATATGAACTTTACATAAGCAACTGTTTAAATCTCAGCAAACTCTTACAATATAGCCACTATTGAAATTAGGTTAAATATTGGAAAATAACCACTGTTGACTCCATGTGAATGTCATACTATAACCATTGCCTGAACCCATGTGAATTTCTAAATATTGCAGCTGTTAAATCCAGGTGTATTCCCAGAATATAGCTGCTAATGAACCCATGTGAGTTACATAGCCACTGTTCAACCTAGACAAATTATTAGAGTATAGCTACGGCCAAACCTGGGAAACTCACTAGAGTTCAACCACTGTAGAACTCTTCTGAACTTAATAATAAAGCCACTACTGAACCTAAGAGAACTTTTGGAGTATAGCCACTGAGGAACCCATGTGTATTTACATTACAGCCACCACAGTATCTAGACTAACTATTAGAATACCGTTTCCATATATTTGATCGAATGCCATTTCTACAGATAGATTCTTTCCAAAAATGACTTACCCTAGACATACTATTTATTTGAAAATCTTCTTTCCCCATTTCCTGCCACCGGATTATTCCTTGTAAGTAAACATTTTATGTTTTCGTCTTGGACTATATTTCATTCGTAATTTGAAGTATAGAATAGTAATTTTTCTTTATTTTATTGCACCAGAATTTCGTGGTACTGTGGAAAAGGCAAATTATTTTCTTCCGACTAAAGGCAGAAAGAAGCTTAATCATTTGGGTTACCTATACAATCTCGATTGCAGTAAAAATGATTACTGAAAGTGGGTGCAGTTTTTATTTTTTTGGTACAGTAATACTAAGATTTTCCTCATCGGCACACCTGCTCCCTCCTTTCCTCTCACTCTCTGGCTGGCCTCCCTTGGCCCTCTTCCTGCTCCCACCTGTGAGGCTAAAAACCATCTTCGACTCCACACTTTCCTTCTCTCCTCACATCTCTGACGTCTCTAAGAAGTCGCATTACCAGCTGCACCTCCTCAGATGTATTCTTCCATTCCTCTCCGTCCCCCAGAACTCACGGTCTCCAGAGCTCTGGTTCTCTCTAGGCTGGACTACTGCAACAGCCTCTTTCGCAATCTACCTGCCTCTACTCTCCGCCCTCTGCAACTCATCGAAGACAGGACTGCGGGACTTGTCCTTGGCCTCGAGCCCAGGGATTGTATCTCTCCAGGACTGAAATCTCTGCACTGGCTCCCAGTGGCAGCAAGGTTTAAGTTCAAAACCCTCTGCATTGTCCACAAGGCGTTCTGGGGTCTGGGACCAAATACCTTCAACTCGCTCTTCCTAAATATCTTCCCTCTCTAGCTCTTCGCTCATCCACCTCCAATTCCCTCAAGGTCAGTCACTTCTCCAAGCGGCGAGTTGGTGGTAGATCTTTCTTCTGCTGGGGCCTCCCTCTGGAACAGCCTCCCGGCCTCTCTGAAACTCGAGGAGAACCATCTCCGGTTCCTGAAGCACCTCAATACCTTCCTCTTTGCTTCTGCTTTCTCTCCTCCTCTTCCACTGCTGATCTCCTGGCTGAATCTGAAACTGCACTGGTTACCTCGGGCCCAGGTCCCCTCCCCGCCAGCACACCGGCACTGGCAACTCTTGCATTAGGGGACCGTTCTGTACCCCTAATGCCCCGACTAGCACTTGACACCTGATGGCTGCACGTTTATTTATTGTCTTTATTTATCTTACTTTTATCCTATGTACTACACTGTCCCCTCCGCTCTCCCATCGTACTTTTCCCCTTCCCGCTCCCCCTGCACTTGCGCGATCTCAATGTCACCTGGCCTAGTAGGATTGTTGTCTCTGTCTTCCCTCTGTTTCCCCTCCCAGGCCTTGTCGCGCCTTGGAACATTTGTGTATAGGCGCGTTATAAATGCCATATCATATCATATCATACTCTTCCCAATATTTCGAGATTTGTGTATTTTAAGGTAGTTGGAAATTTTGCTTGCACACATTGAAAGAAAACATTCTTTAATCATTTCAATCTTGTATGTGGTGCTGGTGTCCTTCTGCCGGCAGGTTCTGCATGCCTTCTGTGATAGGCTGCAAAGTGTTTACCGGTGCACGTGTTCCTGTGAGTTTGCTAAACCACATTGTGCGTGTGTTATGCATCTGTGGCTGATGGGCGTTTTCTTTGCTGAAATTGCTTCTCAGCCACAAGAGTCGGCATCTGTATGTGCAAGTGAATGGCAAAGGATGATCGCCAAAAGTGACAGTGAATTCAAATGTCGCATTTCCGACAACAGTAAGAAGGATTGGTGCATTTCCACCTTTGCCAATATTTTCGAACATATTGTTTTTATCGGTAATGTTTCCATGACCATTTTCAAATATTTCTCCTTTTTGAATTATTTTCAGTAAAATCACGTACATCCTTAGAATACAGCCCATGGTGAAGCCAATAGAGCCATTAGAGTATAGCCACAGTTGCACCCATGTGAACTTCACACCCACCCCTTAAATCTAACTACGGTAATGTACCACTGAGACTAGTAGTGGTGGGCTACACCGCATTGAAGTGCATTTGGTCCCACAGCTTTTCCTCCCACAGAACAACTCAAATGTAAGATAGGCAACACCTAGTAACTATCAAGAACCTGGCCACCACAGGAAGGCCACCGCCTCTGTGAACCGAAAGCAACAAAAAACTGCAGGACCCATAAGGAGAGGCAGCCACACAGGACCCCACAAAGGAAAAAATAACCACAGGTTACCAAAAGGGAGGCTTTCGCCATGGTGGAACCTGATACAAATGCAAACCTATGAGAATCCACTAAAGGAGACAACCATACAGAACCACACAACGACTACATCACCACAGGAAGGCCACTGTGAACCCGACACAACTAGAAAACTAACGGTCCCCACAAGCGAAGATCAAACCAATGGGTACCACAGGGAGGCATTCACAGCTGTGAACCTGATACAAATAAAAAACTGCCACAATCAACAAGGATAGACACCCCACAAGGGAAGATTTAACCACAGGCCACAGCAGATGACCACAGGGAGACCCTCCTTGTGGGGTGCATGATACTGGTAGTTTACTACCCAAGGGATATCCTGGTGCGAAGAATAGTTCACTCGAGACAAGCCCCCGCCCCACCTAGAATACAAGCCTTCTAATACTAGAAACCAGTACCATAGGCCACGCACCAGAAAAGACAGACCGACGAGGACAACTCAAATAGAGCAAACAAAATGGAACAATCGTAGAACACCACATCTGAAAATAGATGCTCACCAAGGGATAAAACAGCTTGCTTGACAGAAAAAGACCATTCACTGAAACCAGACCAAAATTGCTTTACCTAACACTGTGCATGCCAACACACCAATCACTCGTACAGCCGATGATTCCAATGTACCTCAAGCACATTAACGGGATAAAGGAACACCAAGGAGAAAGACGTGAAAAGCCCACAAATCAACCTTAAGGAAACAACACCACCCCGCCATTCATCACTAAAAACTGGAGCAACCATAGACACCATCAATGTCGACAGACGACCAACCCAATATGGAACCTGACTGAACTTCTCAATGAAGGCCCACAGACCCAAACATGCAATCAACCAGTAATAATGCAACACCAACATGGCCACCAAAAGGCACAGCCAAACACAAAACAGACCACAAAAAAACACAAAGATACATGTCCAAACACACAACAGAAATCTACGATCTGCTATGTGATGGAGGGATAGACCAGCTATTCATCACTGAAACCTGGCTAACCCAAAACGACTAGGCCATAGTGCACCTCTGCATACCCAACAACTTCAATCTCAAGCAAGCCAACAGACCAGGAAAAAGCAGGGAAGGATCGCCGTAGCATAAAAGGACCACCTAAAAATAACTGGACCATTAAACATCACAAACTGTGAATCGCTCATCATACAACTTACCTCAGAACTTCAAACCGATGTAAGGTTTATACTTGTCTACATGCAGCAACGTATTACCCATTCGTAGACCCCTTTTGTAGAAGCTGTCACTAGAATGCCAATTAAGAACGACCACTTGATCATTCTTGGAGATTTAAACATCTGGTTAGAAGAAGAGAACATCAACTCGCCCAAAACACTAAACAATCAACTAGTGACAATGCATCTAAGACAAATGGTAAAGGGAGCAACACAAACAGCAGGCAATATACTAGATACAGTCTTTGGCAACAAAAAACTGGTCCCAATCGCACCCCCAAAGCAAATCCTCTGGAACGACCGCCTTAGTGTATACCCTTTGTAATCCAACCACCATCAAGGATACCTGATATTCTCCCTAATAACCCACCAACCCAGAAAATACATTGGAAAACCATCAAACGTTTAGACCAAACGCGACACTGGAATCCACAAAACCATCACAAACCGACCAGCATAGAAGAAAGGACAGTTGAAATCCTAAAATGGATTGCAATAACAATAGATAACATTGTACCGGGAAAAACGTTTCCACCCATCACGAAAGAAAACAATCGCAAGATTGTTCATGCCCCATCTGAAAGCACCGGGAACAAAAAGTAAACTAGAAAAAGAATGTAGAAAAAACTACGACGAACAGAGAAAAAACTGCAAACCACACAGAGTAAACTATACAAAGCTGAAATGTTAAAAGCCAAAAAGACATTCCACATTGAACGGATCACAAAAGCAGGAAAGGCCCAAAAAGAAATGTTCAAGAACATGAGCGAGATGAGAAACCCATCTATGTGCAACAACGCACTGATACCCCTACACAAAAACTATGCGACAACCTCGCTGACCACTTTAAGAATAAAATCACTAACATTCAACTAATTATACAAAGCAAGACAAAAAGTCCCACAGACCACCTCAACTAGCCAACACCAGCGCCAACTACCAGACTAAGCCTTTTCCCACCTATCTCAACAAATACATTCAGCAACCCGGTGAGCAAAAGCAACAGAGCGGGCTCCCCTGCAGATCCCTGACCGCATGATGTCTACTGAACAATCCTCGCTCAGCATACACCGGCAGAGTACTACCTCAACCTCTCACTAGCAACAGGATCAGTGCCGCAAGCCTTCAAATCGACCTACATCAAACCATTCCTTAAAGATACCTCACTAAATTTGTAAAACCTTGCCATTTACCGACCAATTTCAAATATACCATACCCGGCAAAGCTACTAGAAAGCCACGACTATGAGCAAATCTTGGAATATGTCGAAAACAACCAGCTGCTGGATCAGGCACAAGTAGGTGTGATGACTCCTGCTGAGTCATCACAGAATTCCAGCCTGAAGTCTCCCATGTGACCAGGCAAAGGCAGACGCTACCTGATCCTAACCCTAGGGGTGGTCTGGGGGGTTTAGGGGGAGGATCACATGGGAGGAGAAGGTTGTCATGGGAATGTGGTCACTCCACCAGGAGAGACGCCGTATTTATTCTCTTCTGAGGATGAGGGTTCCCAATGCCTGAATATTTGATGGCATGTTGCCACAGTAGGACCTCCTCTCCTGGGTTTACCCAAGGTATCAAGCATGCTATCCCTTTTTGTAACCTTGGAAACAACTATAAGGGACACAAAGTTAATACAACTGCTTTTAGTAGTTCATATTCTACATTTTACTTGGATGATAAATCCCAGAGAAAACAGTTGCTGCCCTAAACCCCCCCCTTAAAAGTGCTTCCTATGAAGTACAAGAACAAAGTGGATTAAATGATTTCAAACTAAGAACATTATGGACTTCAAGACCCATGATGCTCTTAGTACTGGGACTAGGAAGTGGGGGGTCCAGAGTTGCAAAACTCTAGTGAACCGTCTAGTGTTTATAATGACCCACATCTGAGCAGGACCTTTAAATATTTAAAGGCCTTTAAGTTGCTGGAAGAAGAGAAGAAGCGGCAGCAGGAGTTAGAGCTGCCACATTGCCAGTAGTGGGACTCCATGCCGAGCACTTGGCAGGGGTCAGGGGTCCAGTCGGATACAGAGGATGCGCACCGGGAATCATTGTGGAGGCCAAGGAGGCAGAAGCTCTCTGTGCCCTGCATTTTGCTCCAGTGTGAGACTCACCTGAGCGTGCGTGCTCCACTGATATACACTGCGAGCAGAAGAAAGCTGAACGGGGCTGTCAAACTTTCTGGAGACCCCAGCTTCTGAAGAAGTGGAAACAGCGAGTCAAAAGGAGACGCCAGGACATACCAGTGAGTTGGCCTAATAGAGGTGACCCCAGGGAGCTCCGAAGTAGACTGATGTGCACAAGTCTACATTTTGAATACCGAACTGTTTAACAAAAGAAAATTTGAGGCAATTTTCCTAATGCGAGATATCGAACAGGAGAACTTTGTGATCTGCATTGCCAGAGGCAAACAGATCTGATAAATGAGCAAAGTGAATGTAATGCCCCAAAAGGGAGAAGCCAAATTGGACAATACTGTAACCTGCATTGCCAAAGCCAAAAGAGGGCAAGAATTAAACAAAGTGAATACAATTTTCCAAAAAGGGGATGTCCAACAAAGGGATATTGTAAATTGCATTGCCCAAGTCAAACAAAACTGACGGAAACATCAGGGCAATTTGAATGTAGTAGTCTCAGATACCGTGTGGAAGAAAGTTGTCAACTACATTGCCAGCAGCCAATAGGTTGTGTAAATAGAAGACAGAGATGGCGGGTGAAAAGCCCTGCTTGTAGAAGGCATCAAGGGGGAGAGAACAGTAACATGCATTGCCTATGGCAAACAGATCAGTGTGAGAATCGTTGTCCATGTGTACAACATGTTGGTGAACGAAGTTGCCCAATTGTGTTAAAAGGCAAAATGACTTGATTGCTCATGATCAAGCTTGATTCCTGCCCCTCCCCTCCACCCCAGGTGAGGCTGTGGAAAGTGGACAGTGAGTCCGAAGTCATTTTTATGATGATGGGTGCCCCAGGAGTTTGGCCTAGAGCTTGGGACCATCTTCCTGAGTGTTCGCTTCCCTTAGCATAATTAACAAAAATGCAGCCAGGACGTTTTGTGAAGTTCTTTGGAATCGGAGAGATACCATTCTGAAGCACTACTCGGAAATATGAAGCTGACACTGAGGATAGCAGTTTAATATATTTTTAATATCGCAGCTATCTCTTACAAACTCGAATTTGCATTGCACATGCTATTACAAAAGCAACATTACCATACATATGAGAAGAGCTGTGGTGTAAGCCAGCGGTATTCAAACTGTGGGGCGCAACCTCCCAGGGGTCCGCGGGTGCATCCCTGGGGGGGGCCTGAGAACTCGGCATGAAATATAAAAAAAAAAAGTACGTTTTTTTTTCTTTTTTTTGTTTTTATTTTAGATGTACCGCCATAGTGAGCTCGCGGGTGCCTGACAGCCCGCCAGGTCTGACCTAGCCGGCCGTGCGGCACCCGCGAGCACCGGCACCCGCGAAAGGGCAATTATCAGGTCCACCTAACTTGGCATGACCCGGTAATTGCCCATTCGTGGGTGCCGGACCTGGATGCAACTCCGGCGGCAGCCGTGCCGGTTTTACCGGCACAGCTACCGCCAGGGTTGTAATGAGGCCCACGGGGGCCAATAGTACCCAAGGGGGTGCTTTGTGTTAAAATGTAAGTAAATTGTGATCTATTCAGCAACAATGGTCAACATTACTAACTGCATAGTTAAGTTGCTCATCAAACTGGTCCACATTGGCCAAAATGGTGGCCCATTTTGACTGGCCCACACTAGCATTTTACATTTTTGCTACAGACATTGTCCTATAGGCCAGTCCGAGCCTGGCGGCTCATCCATAATTACGAGGGGGCGCCCACCCAGTCGCCCCTCACCCATTATGGAGGAGCTAAGGAGCCAGCCCAGTGAAACTATGAGCACTCACTCAGCTGCTTTTTCCAGCTGATGGAGTGCTCCTGGGATGGCTGAACTGTCCTTTGACAGTTCAGTTTAGTTCCCCAGCCGCACATGCTCACTGAGCCCTGCAAGTGCTGGGGTGTTTTGCTTCACCAGCATTGCATAGCTCATTGGAAATGCTGGCTGGGGCACTGTATGTTGAGGGGAGCTCCTGCGCCTCCTCGCACATACGGACAGAGTAGCCCGCAGCAGGGCGTTTCAGCACCCACACGCAGGCCAATGCAGAAGGTACGTTTTTGTTCATTGTTTTTATGTAAACATGTATGGATGCGTGTATGCTTATGTTATGAGTGAGTGTATGGTGATGGATGCTCGTGTGAATGATGGAGTGCTTGCTGTATGAATGTGCAGTGCCTTGCATACACACATAATCATGTTCATTGTGTTAGGCCCAGTGGGGCCCAGGGGACAGGGATGGTATCTTTTTACTGGACATCTATCATAGATGTCCAGTAAAAAATGTCATGCCTGCCCCCTCGGTCCCCCAGCCCCAATTGCAAACTGTTTGGCTATTTACCCATTTTTTTGTTAAAAGTATGCTCTACAATGCAACATTTTAACCCATTATTTAAAAAAAATTCACAGGAGGAAACCCCTGAACCCTGCTTTACTGGTTCGGGCTCCCTCACTATGCTCGGTCTCTATGCCATTTTTGGGGGAAATAGTTATGCCCCTCCACTTAAAAAAATCACCAGCCGCCACTGACCCTCAGACTGTGGTGGGAACGGGATGGGGGGAACCCAGGGACTATGGTGGGAGCACAATGGCCGGGAACCATGGGATAGTGGTTGGAGCAGAGTGGGGAGAGCCCAGGGTGTGTGATGGGGTGGGGAGAGACCAGGGGCAGGGTAGTAGTGGGATGAGGATGCCCAGTGACTGTGATGGGAGCAGGGAGCACGCAATATATACTGTCCATTTGGCATTTCTGGGGGGTCCCGACCTGGCCAAATTTTGCTAGGGGGGAGGGAGGGCCTGGACAAAAAAGCTTGAAGACCACTGGTGTAAGCTAAGAGCATGGTTTACATTAATAGAGAAAAGAACAAGTAATCATTTTAGTTTAGCAACTGTGAGTGACATGAGATTTATGTTATGTTGACCTATGCTATGGTATGGTGTAACATACCAACGTCTAACATAACACAACGCCCTTGGACCCAAAATGCACACAGCAAGACTTCCACATTTAAACTCGCGCTTCAGGGAAAGCTGTGCTGCATACGAATCAACCACAGCTTCCTGTCAGTTGGGCCTGCGTCTTCCGCTGCTCTGGGACCTGCGATGCTCAATCTCTTCCCAGCCCCCAGTGCTTGAGTTCTGCTGATTTGCATTGCCTCTCCTCTGCCCGTTTAGCTCGCCTTTTATATGTATAAAGGGATCAGACTTGAGCGTCACATCCTGCCATATGGGAGCTTAAAACCTAGCGCTTAAGAGCGTTCCTTTGCTTGCACATACTACGGGCATGTGATTTTATGCAATCTTTGATCGATCGTAAAGACATTTCCTATGCACCTTGCCTTAGTTTTCCTCACTTTTAAACATGCAAAATCGAGCAGTGGGGAGCGGCTTCTTGTGCTAATCTTATCCGTTGCCACATCGCCCTAAATTGACCTGCCTTGTGGCACTAAATCATATCCCCCGACTATTCCTAGCGATATTACCTCTTTTCATGACGTTAGTGGGCAGTGTAGCCAAATGCACCCAGTCATCACCTACGCCTTAACGTTAGTTCACGCAGAACCTGGAATATCAACACACCCATCCTCTCACAGAACAGCGCGTCCCAAATCGGAATAGAAAACACAATTTTTTAAAGGAAACATAAATACTATGCAATTTATAATGTGCTTTTATTTCACAATAAACGCTCCGAGAACATCCGCAATTTCCATATTCAACCAAATTTTTAATTTTAATTGTTTTTGAGCATCAAATCTTTATCATGAGGGGCAGTGTGTTCCTTTCGGCAGAAGCGCATTGGATGCATCTTGAATAGTAAGACTTCGTCATCAGCTTCTTGCTAGACCACCGTAAACAATGTCAAGTTGCTCCTTGTCGCTGGTACCGCCAAAGGGCACATCTGTCCGGGGCGATCGTCTCACATCAGTGTAATTGTAAGTCAGCCAATTAGGTGTATCTGCCACTGCCTGTTAAAGAACCCGCCACTGGCTATCTGGAAACTGTGACATTCGCAGAAAGGAAGGATGTATCTGTGTAGAAAACATAACAGAAATATATCTCAGTAGCCATTCTTTATTCAATTTATCAATTTACCCTTTAATTCTGCGCCGGGTGAAACCTAATAATGAACACAAACCAGAAACAATGGAAACGCAGAGAAAACATCGTGGAAAGTTGGAGTCTACGATGTGTTTGAGAGGTTAGTGCTGTCGAGTAGGTTTAGCTCGCAATGGGATACGGATGCGGACGGAAGAATTCGAACGACATATAGATGGCATTATAACGGAATATTAGCAACTAACTTGGCGTTGGTGGAACCTGAGGGAACCTAGACATGGACTCCATGCATTTCGGTGCTGGACTGCCAATGTGCCCGGGACAAAGAGAAATACATACAGGTTGTGTTTGCGTGTCATCACAATATGCCTCAGCCAGCAACCCATTAAAATGTAAGCAAGCACTACCGGTCAGAAAATGAAACCTTGACTCGTTCGTCTATAAACTCGTCTACAGTAAAACGTACATTATATTTGGTAATTCTTGGCTGTCGAATACAATGTATTTATGCTCCTTAATTAGCCAATCGTCCGGCATGAATGTAGTTTGTGACTCAGCTGTGGTGGACAAATCACCCACACTAGACACTGTAGTCGAGATCTTTGGCAAGTTCCTCGGACAATTGCGTTGAAGCTTCAGTCTCTGTTAGTTCAGCTTGTTTTATTTGCATACGAATTGGAGAAACAATCAACGTTGATTGTTTATTGGGTGGACCTTTTTTTGCGGGTGTAAATTGTGTCAATTGGTCAGCGAGGAATTCAAAAGCATCTTCATTATATTCGGTTTCATCTTGTCGAGTTCTCACATTGTAGCAATGGTCCAGCAACACTTTGCTGGCTTCGCCGGTCACGTTCAATTCAGTTTCTGGCCATTGGACACAAGCTGTCTGCTTATTGACTGGACTACGCTGCGCCTCAAATAGTAGTTGCTCCATGGTGAAATCTGTTTGGCAAGCAGCATCTTTGGTTTCATTTTTTGTCTGTCTTTATACTTCTTTTCCTTCTGGGCCTCTAGGAGATGGGTTGTAAAAACATGTTCAATGTAAATCACACATACAGTAAATAGCACTTTAAATAAAAAAAAACATGCTATGAAGAAAACACCAGCCCAAAACACTTCTAGAAAATGAAATTGTTAGTGACACTTGTTTTTCTTGATTTTCGGTGAAACCATGCTCTTCTTTGTAACGACCGCACCGCCAAGGTGGTCCACCACCCTGATCCATGTACCTCCTCTTCTAATTCCCGACCTTGTACACATTCCTTGAATAGAATATTAATTAAAAAAAAACAAAAGTCAAACGTATTTGAAATTAAAATCTTACATGGCACACATCGCTTACATAATTACCTTTCTACACAGTATACGCCATTTAGTGAAAATATACCTGATTGATGGCAAGTGTACTGTATCGGAGATCACGTGCAAAACATACTAATTGTAATGTTGCCCTCAAACATTTTGCAATGTATTCTTCATTAGGGAGGAAGTGTAACATTAGAACTGAAATGATAAAAGTTTGAAACGCTGCATGTTTATATGAATGTAACTGTCTAATAGTATCCTATGTAGGATTTACTTTCTTTCATTCAAGGGAACTGTCGGTATGCATACCTCGTACTCTGGACCAGCTCCAAAGGATGATGTAATTGTAGTCGAACTACCAGCATCCCCCTGTAACACAGTACTTGTTTTAGTATGGATGAATTTAGCGAAATGGAACAGAGACAATGTTACATATAAAGAGAAACCCATAAATGACAGTGTAAACAACCAACAGGATACATAAACCATTTCATATTATTTTAAATTCCAAGCATAATGCATTCTCGTAATTGAAAAGTGAAATAAAATTACCTGATAGGCGCTTGAAGTTGTTGTTGACTCCGGAAAAGAAATGGATGCAGAATCTTGCTCCTTCATTTTCATTGCATTGTCACTAAGTGGTAAAAGGGAAAATTAGATTTGGATTAGATATGTGGGAAGATCCAACTGTCGATAATTTGAACTTCTGCAAGTCTGTAGGGCTCACCATTGGTATACTGGAGATGTCGGTGGTTTCGTCATTTGCGAAGGTCTGTGCTTCCGCCAGTATGCTCCCCTAAAGAAAATGTACATGTCAAGCAACCGATTACAAAAAGATTATGCTTCTTTTGAAGGGCACTATGGCAGTGTTTTCTATGATCATAATTACTTTCTATGATGCTCCATAAACCAAGGACAGATGTGTAGTAAAATGGGGTATTGTTAAAAAGTAACACAATCTATTAAATATTCAAACTTTAGTAAGACACATTTACACCAAAAGCACCAATCATGTAGTTAGCTGGAGCCGGTGGGGTACTGAACAGGTAATTCATCATCCGGGACTCATCTGAGGCAGCGTGTGCATGAATAGAGTTGGAATTGCATTTGGAAGCAATTTACAAGACGTTCTGAGTCGATGCTTTTTTGTGTACTGCGATTGGTCGTACATTTCTAGGGTAACGTGCAGGCTGCAGATGCGGAATCGATTGGCCCTCAAGTCTCCCAAAACATCCTGGACTCTTCTTTCAAGGTTGTCCACCGGAAATCCACAATGTCGAACCCATTCTCTTATTAAATCAATATTCGTCTGGAATTTATGCATGATTGTGCCCTTACTTTTGACATGGCTCCTAGAACGGCAACCGAAAACCATACAAGCAGGCATTCTTGGAAAACCTGTATAAAAAAAAGTACACAATTACAACAAAAAAAATATTCTACTGAATGCATGAGATTGATGGAATTATATCAAAGTTTTCTATGCAATGTTTGTTTTGGTCAAAGAAGCAAAACCTGTCTAGCGTAGTCGAATATACACTGGGATAACTTTCATACAGAATTGATTGATGCGACGGACATCGTAACATGTTCCTCGTCCTTCAAATGTACTTTCATGCATCGAAAGGAAACATGCTTATAGACATGGTGCGAGAAAGATGCAATTCTATCACAATTGACACAGATGAAATTTGCTATATATCGAGATCAGAACACTCTAAACAGTAGACGATGGTAAAGTCATTGAGATGAATGAACAATTGACAACTGGTAACCTTTGTTCGAAATAGATAGAAATTTTGAGATCAAGAAGATATGATTAGGTGACCTGCCCTTACCTTGACTAACAAACAATTGGATTCAGCAAGCAGGGTAGTTAGTAACAGGAGAACAGGTAGCACGATCAAGAGTTGACTCCCAGTGCTCAGAGATATCAAGGGGTTTATAAAGGATTAGAAAAGTGGGTGTGTATGTGAAAGGGGAGCCTGGAGACGCAGGATCTGGGGAGGCTGTGTATACAATGGTCCCTGTGCAGAAGATACCTTTTGAAGTGTACATGGTGTTTGGCACCTTGGCCGTTCCCACCCTGCCTGCCCCGTTCGGAGGGCACGGCCAAAGGCGCAAACTGCTATTGATGGTGGATGGGGTTGGGGCGTGGATGGGCATGAGGAGTGCAGAAAAGGGCCGGAAAACTGCTGAAGGGAGAGGCAGACCTATGTGTATTGCAGGGGCGCGGTCTGCTTCAGGGGAGCCTGCATGGAGACACAGGGTCTGGGGAGGTTGTGTGTACAATGGCCCCTGTGCGGAAGATACCTTTAGTTTACATGGTGTTTGGACACCTTCCCTGTTCCACCCTGGCAGCCCTGAGCGTGTCCTTGATTCACTGAAAAATTGAAACAACTATTCATAAGATTATTTTAATTTTGTTGCTGATGGCGCAAATGTACTACAAATTGTATACTTGGGGTTGCAGCACAGTGTGGGAAAATCCCCTGTACTGACCGCTGTCACTGGGGAATTTGGCTCGAATGGCACCAACGACACAGGCGGGTATTACTCGTCGAACGCTGTATCCAAGCCTCCCATTAAGCCACCTGTGGAAGAGAAACATACAAACTGTATTTAAATTAACCTGTACGAACCTTAGTTGAAAATGCAATCTTGTATCGTGTGGCATAGTTGCCCGTAAAAATGTTACTTCATGGATCATTCAAATTGGGCTTTAAAGTGTAGACGCATTACAAAAGGGAAGGCGCATGCAATCCATAACGTTTGGGGCACATAGAAATATTGTTTCTTGGTTGTACGTGAAAGACACATAAAATGACCACTATGATTTCCCCGTAGCGCGAGAGATGTATTGAATTACCAGACTACATTCATTTGGCAATGATAGATCAAAGTTACGACAATATAGGAGACACACATGAAATGTTAGTGGCCGAAGTGACATCATATCTGGAGTTTACTTACTAGTTACTTGGATTGCGAAGTGTTGCGCGAAGTTCGTGCATTAGCACCATCATAATCCTCAACACAGACCTTGTGAGGCAGGCTGCCCTGAAGTCATGCAGCTCGGTAACGCATATAGCGGTGCTGTCTTCTTCCAATATGTAGGCCAAGCTTCTAGAGTTTTCTCTGCAGCAGCAGTTCTCCTCCTCGCTTGGCATGACCTTGCACCGATTGCAGGTACACCAGGTGGAAACTTCTTCCATGCGACTAGCGTGAGGCTCATGATCCAGTGTTTCCTCTTCCCAACTGTCCGATGCCCCACCTTTTTTGCATCTTTTTCAACTAATTCTGCCTCGGAACACTCTGGCTCGTACTAGTAGGGCTGTATTGTTGCCATTATACGACAAAATTCAAAATGATATTAATGCTAGTACTAGTATCTGTGCGCACAGGCTATGAGCAACAAAGATAGTTGAAATGAGTCGCAGGATCTACAGGAAAAACAAACTGTGAAACGATTGAAAAAGCAACTCTGAGAAGCGGTCTGTTTATAATTATTGAGGAAAGAGGCATCCTGCCATTTCCATGGAGACCCGTAATTAGCTGGCGCACAGAGAATGTTGAAACGAGATGTGCATTTGCATTATGAAATGGGCCGTACCCGTCTAGTGATGTCTGCGTCAGAGGCGGGGGATATGATTTAGTGCTGCAAGGGCAGTTTAACTTAGGGCGATGCGGCAACAGATAAGATTATCACAAGATGGCCGCACCCCGAAGCTTGATTTCACATGTGTAAAAGTGAGAAACTAAGGTAAGGTACATAGTAAATTACGATCGATCACAGTTTGCTTAAAACCACATGGCTGAATGCTCGGGACAATAACATTTTTGAGCGTACTATTCCTTTAAGAGACAGGTGCTGTCTGTGACCACTGGTTGTCTCCTTTAGAGTGACTGGGCTTCTGCTCGGGGAATGAGCAAAGCGTGCCATTTGCTCCTACACAACTTCCAACTCCATTATAGTAACTGAGCTTCTGAAGAGGTAAAAAGCGACACTTGCTTTCACACACTCTTAACTGTGTGCATGTATTGGGTGCTTCCTGTTTTATCAGATCTAACTGGTGTAAAAAAAGAAAGGCATCTCTTGAACTCGCTATATGCCGTTTAAGACAGGAAGCTGCCACTCGTGGTTAGGTTTCTTCTGCTGGAAAGAGGAAGCTACCATTTCCTGTTCCTCGCCTTTCACTACAGCCCAGCAGCAGGTTATGCATGTGTTCTTTGCTGGCCACATGTTCGTTTTTTATTAATGGAACCTATATTATCTGATGCATGTGTCTATGCTTGGCCCTTGAAAGCAGCTCCTGCATTATGTGTAAGCGTGTGCTTTCTGCTCAACAAACATTTGTAGTCTCTTGCTGTTGTGTTGCTAAAAGTCACCTGATTTGAGCCAAATTGTCTTCTTAAAATAAATAAAGACTTAAGAAGCCGTTGTTGGTAACAATTTGTGTGTAAAGTTTGTAACAAACCACACCAAAGAGTATGAGTAGTAGTAGGAGCTTTATCCTGGCAGGCAAGTACACCAGGAAAGGAACAAGTAGTGTGTAGTTCTGGCAGGCGAGTGGACCAGGAAGAAGATGATTTGAAATACTGTGGTATAAGGTTGTGGTGGAAAGAAGTGGCATTCCACTACTGTGTTTGAACTGTTGTACAACCATCCTGACCGATTCTGATTTAAGGTGTTGCTTATGAAGAAGAAATTCAATGTGACAAAGTGCTTGGTCTTTTGAGAAAATAACTTTTTACATTGATTTTTCAACTTGATAAATGAAGTAAGTCTGTGATTCGCCAAGTAGAAGGTTGTGAAAACGATGTTGTTTTAAGAGTGAGAAATCTGTTTGAAACTGAGTCACTTTGCCAAGTGAAGAACATACTAGATGAAACGTACTGTGTATTCTACTTGAGGTGGAACATGGCTAGTGAAAACAACTTTCTTGCAATTGAACATTGGTCTTTGAAACATCCTGAATTGATCCAGGGGAAGGGGATCCAACCCTGG
Organism: Ambystoma mexicanum; assembly: GCF_040938575.1. Taxonomy (NCBI): domain Eukaryota; kingdom Metazoa; phylum Chordata; class Amphibia; order Caudata; family Ambystomatidae; genus Ambystoma; species Ambystoma mexicanum. The sequence continues at coordinate 572,187,514 of NC_090936.1, forward strand.
TCGCAAGGACTCCTATTTTCTTTGTTTTGAATATGTTATTATGTGAAGTTGAAACCACCATATGATTCCTCTGAGTTTGTTGTATGTGTAAGTGTGAGGCACAGATACTTTTGTACATGAAGTCTCTTTCCTTTAGCCTTGATAGGTAGGGAATACCCTGTTAGGTTAGGGAAAGATAGGCATGTAGCTCACCATTTTATACTACAATAAGGCTTATGAGAAAACTCCACCTATGTGTCAGTCTGACTCCTCACATAGGCTTCAAACCCATGAGCGGAACAAAGACCAACACAGACTCCAATGCTACTCGATCTCTCAGAAGCCTTTGACAGAGTCGCCATGATGATCATCAAAAGACTAGAAAATATTGGTATTGGCAACAGTGCTCTTCTCTGGTTAAAATTCTTCCTGACAGAAGAACAGAAACAGTCTGGCTAGAGCCATTCAAATTAACACAACTTGGAAAACACGTGGAGTCCCACAGGGCTCATTGCTTTCACTGTTGCTCTTTAACATCTACGTGAATTCCACTGATCAACCTCCTCAAAAAACACAGCCTCACCTGCTAGAACTACGCAGACGACACCCAAATCTATAAAATCAATGCCAATGAAGAGCAAAAACCCAACACTAACCAACTGCCTCATTGTGCTAAACTAGCGGATGAGCACCAACAGCCTTAAACTCAACCCGGACGAAAACAAAATCATGATTACGTCAAGCAACCTGGCAAATAACGAGCACATTCCATGGCCTGCTGAACAAGGGAACTCGCCAGAACCGTCCAAGGTGGTCAGTAATCTTGGAATCCTAATGGACAACGAGCTAACACTAAAACCAAAAGTCGCAGTAGTCAAGAAAATCCTCTACCACCTATAAACGATAAAGAAAATACTTCCGTTCTCCTCCACACAGAGAACGCTTGCCATCATCTCTCTCGTCATGTCAAGAATAGACTACACCAACAGCATCTACATTGGAATGCCAGAATTCCTATTGAGGAAGCTACAACAAATACAGAACGCAGCTTCAAGACTACTCCTTAAACTTACAAGAAGAGAACACATCACACCAGCAATGAGAACATTGCGTTGGCTGCCAGCAAAAACACATCTTCTTAAAAACGCTCTGCATAACACACAGAGCGATCGATCCATGGCCAAGGAGCGGACTGCATACATGAGAAAATCATCTACAAACCAACACAAACCCTAAGATCAAGCAATTACATCCACCTCAAACACAAACATTAATCAAAACAAACATTTTGGGATCAGCATTTTCCTGCATAGTGGTGAAACTCTGGACCTCGCTCCCGAAGGAAATACAAACAACCGAGTTCAGGGTTAAACGCTCAGAGCTGAGAAACTTCAGAGCGACAAATGATCAACCCATCGCACAAGAGAACTCCACGAGATTGGACCACTCAAATGCCAGTTCCAAAAGTACCAGGAACAAGACTAAGCGAAAAGGCCAACCCACTGCAACAAACCCAAACCGCTCGACCAATCCTACTAATAACTCTCTAACCTTCTAACTCTTTGCATACCTACCACATTACATAACCAACTTGACATAAACCTCAGACATGAAACTCCCGAACTACAAACTCTTCCATCCCTCCACAACACCCAGTGCACAGGAATATTCGCATACAACACACACATGCAGGCACCCAACATCATTGAGCTAATCGGGCTCCAGCCACACCACACCCTGAAATGTGAGTTAAGGGGCTGGGCTTCCGCACATAGCTTTTTGTTAGAGGGGGAGAGAAGCCTTTCCTGAAACTGGCGGCTTTCAAGTGTTACTGTGTCTTTTTTGCACAAAACACAGCAAGACTTTAAAGCTGCTAGTTTCAGGAAATGCTTCCATCGCTGCTCTGCCTTACCAACATCAAATTCACACATCAGCCCCCTCGCCACAGATGCGAGCAAACATATAACAACGTTATGTATTCTTTCACATCAGAGGGGATGGGGCTGATGTGCCTTCTTGCTTTTTGTTAAGCAGAGAGGCGAGGAAGCCTTTTCTGAAACTGGGAGTGTTAAATGGTGTTGGATGTTGGCTCATTCTGTATGTGTGCAAGGAATGTGTATGTAATGTATGTGTGAGCTTGGTGAGCATGTGAATGAGCGTGCGCATGATAAATGGGATGTTTGTGTGTTACTATCCTTGTGCAGACCTGGAAATGAAAACACGCGCACGCTCTATGTGCTTGATTTCTCTGTGGGGAATTTGTACAACTTGTAAAAATAAATTCCTTCTCGGGACCTGTGTTTAAAACTAGGACTTTTCTCCTCTTTTTAGGAAAGTCGAATCCGGGTGTTTTTCGCATTGTATTTACCCCCCAGCCCCCAACCACTGTTTCCCTTCCTCGCTGTTCCTGCATTACCCCTGAGCTGTGTTACCTGCTTGTGCCCCCCTGTGTGTGAACCCACCCCCTCCAGTGCTTCCTGTGCTGCATGGCCCTGGCTGTGTTTCTTCTCTCCCCTCTTGTCCCCTCGCACCTTCTATGGTGCTCTCCGTCTCTCCCATCTTCTGAAACGGCTACTCCTATCCTATCCTATCCCTCTCACTAGGTCTGGACAGAAAATGTTCAAGAGGGTTATCCTGGTCTCCAACACAGCGCTCCCTATCGCTGATACCTACACTAGCGCTTCCTACAGACACTCTCACTGACATCCTCTGTTGTTCCCTCCCAGACCTGTGGACCCGTCATATGGTCTCTGTTCTCTCTTTTATCCTCCTCCTCCCATTAATTGTGGTGACCGGTGGGAGGTCCTCATGGCCCCCTTCCAATCCTCCATGACCATCATCAATGTCGATCTAATTGGTACCGTCATGGTCCAGGGTCCTCAGCCCAACCTTCTCCTTCCTTGATAGGTGTCTCCGCATTTTATCAACTTCCTCCATCTACTGCTACTTATTCTATCACCTCTTGGGCCCCTCTGCCACGTCAGCTGGGTGTTCCTCACTCCTGTACCCCACCATGGAAGTCTTTCAAAAGTGGCAACCTGCTCCACCTCGCTACTCTCAACTCCTGCTCTACTGTCAAACACTCCTGACATATGCCACCTACTCAAAGTCCTTGACCTGGATGTCTTCGCTCTCACTAAAACTTGGTTCACGTCCAGCTCTGTCACGAGTTTTGACACTCTCTTCCCTGAGGGCTACAAGATCCTCTCAGAGTCCAGAACGAACCGGCCCGGAGGTGGAGATGCCATGATCTTTCCTGAGTGGGTCCCTGCTTCTGTCATTCCTACGCAGGCCTATTCCTCTGCCTGGTCTGCATGCTCGCGATCTCTCCTGGCCTCTCTGACCGTGGCCACCATCTACAGGCCACCTGGCCATGTCACTCTCTTCCTCTCTGAATGGACTGACCTCTCCTCCTCTCTCCTTGCCTCTACCCCTTAACCTCTCCTGCTCAGGCTTCCACATTCACCTCGATGCTGCTAATCCCTCCTCTGGGCTCGCAACCTTTGCATCTCTTTTTCCATTCTACCCTCTGGGCCGACGCACTCTGCCGGACACAACTTGTATGTTCTCATCTCCTCTGACATCCTCCCCTCTCCTACCCTCTCACCATTCCTCTCTCTTTTGGACTGACCATTTTCTGCTCTCCATCTGAAACTTCTTGTCCCCCAGGCAAAGCCCCCCCGCAGCACTGCCACCCTCCTTCTTGATCATTCGGCACATGAAGCGAGGGTCAGTGGCCGCCTTTGCCTCAACTTTACCTGCTCCTCCTACTCCTGCCGCTGACTCCCACTCTGACACAGCCCGCTCTAACCTGCATCTTTCCATTTCCAACACCTTGGACGCCCTTGCCCCTGTCATGAGAATCCGTCTAAAGCCTACTTCCAAATGCAACTCTTGGTATCACTCTGACCCGCCCTGAAATGAAGTGCAGGGTGGCTGAGAGGAAGTGGAGGGCTTCAGGCTCATCCTCTGCCAAACTGGGTTGCTGCCTGCTCCAAAGCCAATACAGACTTTGTCTTTTCCAAGAAGAGGGTCCATATTCAAGCCCACGTCTCTGCAGCCTCTAACAACACAGCCACACACTTTAAAATCTGCAAGAAGCGGGCCAATCCTACTGCAGTCTCCACCTCTCTGTTCCTTCCCAGGCCCTCTGAATGGCCTTGGCTACTCACTTCACCACTAACACTCAGGACATCCTGTCCTTGCTTTCCTCCTCCTCCTTCCTCTTCCTCTCCCTCTTCCCCTTTGGCCGCCTCTCCCTCTCTTCTAGTCTCCTCCTGCTCTCTGACAACACCTGATGAGGTTTCTAGACAAGTCCTATCTATGTAAGTTTTGTCCAACAGGTGCTCCCCTGTTCTTCCAGAACTATTAAGAACCACATTTCTGCCCTCGCTCCAGCCCTGGCCGATTTCTGTGATCATTATTTTGCCGCTGGATCTTTCCCCTCTCTCCTCGAGCACTCCCTTGTGCACCCCCTCCTAAAAAAGCCTTCTGCTGATACTACCTGTCCGGCAAACTATCACCTGATTTTTCTATCGCTCCTTTCCTGGGCAAACTACTGGATAAGCTGCCCATCTCCCAGCTCCACACAGAATCATTTGGTGATCTACATGACCCTCAGTCTGGCTTCAGAGCAGCCAGAGGCACAGAAACAGCTCTACTGAAGATCTGATCTGGAATCCAGTTCCCCCCTCTGTCCTCATCCTCCTTGATCTTTCCTCTGTCGCACCACCCTGATCAGTCGACTCCGCGAGAACCTGGGCATCATGGATCAGGCCCTGGCGTGGCTGTCCTCTTTCCTCCTTGACCGGCCCTCCCAAGTCCAACTTGGATCCTTTCTATCGCACTAGGAATCCATCACCTTCCACCTCATCTACAGACCACCTCACAGGAGTGACTTTCATTGCAGACATCTCCAACTTACTCTCCTCTGCCAAATTTGCATATTCAAATAATGTTTTTCTCTGTGATTTTTAACGCCCCTGAATCACAGGCTGACCACCACACTCGAAGCAAGCTTTTTGCACTGACCGCTTCCATGGACCTTTAAATAAACTGTTCTCCCCCCGCACAGCAAAGTCAACACCGTAGACTTGGTCTTCACATCATCCCCCTTCATCACCTGTACAGACTCTCCCACTTCACTGGTCTGACCACGCCGCCATCTTATTATCAGTCACCCACTCGCCTATGACTCCCCACCACAGGGAATGCTTTGAGCTTCCTGGAATTATTTAGCAACTCTATGAAACTGGTAGACACTCGTGCCTCTCTAAAATCCAGCTAGGCTCAGGCCAAACCATCCACCCCATTGTACACCCCAAGATAGCCTGCACAGATGCTCAATCAGAGCCCTAGAGAAACAGTGGCACATGCTCAATCACAACCCTCGAGAAATGCTAGTGCAAAAAACATAACTCTGGAGACCTCTCCAAACCTCAAATCTCTGTGCGCAAACCATAGGATTCTGATTACTGAAGCTAAAGCTGCTTACTACTCCACCACCCTTGCAGCAGTCTCTAACAGGAGCAAACCCCTCTTTGAAGTAATAAAGCATTGTACCAAACCCTCAACCGACTCTGAGGTTGCTGCAACTCAGGAAATATGCAGCAGAATCAACACATTTGTCATTGAAAAAATAGATCAAATCCGAGAGACCATCGAATCAACCTCTCGAAGCATTAGCATCCCTTGCACCCCGGCACGCACGTACACTGTCCCTCTGGACTGACTTCTCTCCTCTTTCCTGTGGGTCTCGTAAAAATTGTCTCCCTCAAACCTACTTCATCATTTAACAAACAACTAGCCTGGCGTCCATGCGCTCCTCGGCATCCTCAATACCTCATTCGCGGAAGGATCATTCCCAGACTCCCTCAAGACTGGTTTCATAAGGCCTCTTGAAAAAAAGAACCCTACAGCCAGATGACGTGGCCAACTACTGGCCCATTATTAACCTCCCATTTATTGGCAAAATCTTGGAAAAAGTAGGTGCTAGAAAACCACTCGCCAGAATGGAACAACTATGCCTCCTAAATGACTATCAGTTGGGGTTCTGCCCAAGTGTACCATTGAGATAGCCACCATCCAGGTGGTGGATGATACTCTACAAATCATGGATAGGGCGATTCATGCCTCCTCCTCCTCCCTGACCTCTCAGCTGTATTCGACACAGTCAACCACCACATCTCTCCCTCCTTGCTGGCAGGATGGGATTCTCTGGCACTGTCCGGCATTAGTTCACTCCCTACCTATCAGGCAGACACCAGGCTGTCTGGATTAACTTGTTGTGTTCTAACGGACTACAGGTCTCCTGCGGAGTCCCCAAAGGCTCCATTCTCTGATCAATCCTTTTTCACCTTTACATGGAGCCTCTGGGGACTCTCCTCATAGATCCCAATTTAGCCATCCACTTCTGTTGTACATGAGAGTAAATGGCGCACAGGACATCATTCTCTCTGCGATTACTTAGCCATCATCCAGTCTTCGATGTCGACTGCATACCTCACACTAAAACCCATCTATGATTGAATTCATCCCCATCGGTCCACCTGCTAAAAAACATGTCCAACAATGGCTCAGTGATATGCGCCAAGAAGGATTTGATCCACAGCTCTGCCTCAGGAAAATCCTTAGGCTTCACTATTGACAGCAATCTGTCCTTCCAGAAACACATAGCCAAGAAGGCCCGATAGACTCGCTCAGAATTTCTACACTTCTATCAAACCCTTCATCCCGCCGCAGGAATTCCATACCGCAGTGCAGGCTCTTGTGGTCCTGCACATCGATTGGGGGGGGAATTCTCTCCAGACAGGGCTCCCTGCTGCTCACTTGGCTCCCCTAAAAGCAGTCCACCACACTGCAGCATGTTTTATTACGGGATCACAGAAATAGGACTGAATTACCCCCCATCCTACACAAACTACATTGGCTTCCACGGCATTCCAGGATACTATTGAAGTGTGCTTGTATTCTCTACAAAGGAATTGCAAGCAGCTCACCGGTTTACCTGGTGGTTAAGCTCCACATATCTGGTGGCACGCACTCCTCGCACAGCAAATCGACCAACTGCATAGAACCAACTCTTCCGCATAGAAAGGATCCGTAAACAATCCTTCTCTTGCCATACACCCACCCTCTGGAACTCGATCCCGGTGTTGGCTCAGTATGCCCCCACAATTCTCCTATTTTACAAATCTCTCAAAACATGCCTCTTTCAACAACACCTGACCAAGGACTAATTCCAATGGATGCAAAAACCGATGCACAGACCTCACAGTACTGTACTACTGTTCAAAGATGCTAGCCCAAATTCCGGCTACCCACACTCTGTACAGCGCTCTGCTGCTCTTGAACTAGGTCAGTGCTTTAAAAAATAAAATAAACGAAGTTTAAAGTTCTTAACATGGAATGTGAATGGCTTGTGTAACTGCATTAAAATGGTCCGTTAAAAATGTGCTCCTGTCTGTATCTCGAAGTGAAAAATAACTGGGTTCGACACTCCATTGGCTTGTGGATGTCAGGTTTGTTCCTTCCTTGTCCTAACTCCTTATTTGTGGCAATTTATGGACAAATCATCTAAGGAGAACCACTCGCATAACTCTTACATGTATGACATAAATCATAACATGGAAAATACTCAATAGAAATTCAAATAGGTTTTTAATATTTCGTGTGAATAGAAAAATAATGTTCCGATTAAAAAGAAAACAAATTGAAAAAAGCACACAATACAAGGATTATTCTGTGTATCATGTAAAATAGGTAAGAAAAAACAAAAAACTGTTCAATTCAAGTTTAAATCAAATCTCATACCTCTCTAAAGCCTAAATCAAAATCTTGATTTTTCATCAATTATAATTCATTGTTAAACTTTGTGTTGAGGAAGATGGAGAAAGTCAAAAAGAAGTTCAAAGGTTACTTTAAAGTACAAGGTATCTTTGTCTTGCCAACGTGAACTAGTAAGCGATAAACACTTGTAGGGAACATGCATGGGACTAAAATGAGTCAATTGTGGTTCCCTATTGTCTTCACGTTTTGGCGGATGCCGTGGTTATTGTTACCGCCTTCTTCAGGGCATCATATTTGAAGACCCAGCACATAATACATAAAGGTAGTGTGAGTGGACCTCTAAAGAAGTGCTTGTAATTACTAAGCATGGACTAACTAAATTCAAAACTCTAGTTACTGGCTGGGAACTGTATCCCAAGCTACGGGGCCTGCCCACAGTGGAAAACCAAAACAGGCTCTGGAGGCTCTCACGACATAGCAGGAATGCGTTAAGCTGCGTTCAGCTGTCAACCGAAAAACCTGGTTCCGGCGCTTCGGTTTCTCTGGTTCCAAGAAAATATAAAGGAAAGCTTGTGCCATGAGTACCGGACCTCCTAATGAAGAGGTGTGTAACTTGGTATGCGCTTTACTAGAAGAAAATTCAATTTGTTCAACTTGAGTCTTAGTTATCCGAGACTTGTAGTTGTGAACATAGGGGGGCTGGCATGGATCTTCGTAGTACGTCCCTTCCCCCGGCTTCGAGGCAGACCATGGCGTGTGGCCATATCTACGCGAAAGAGGACCACTATTAGTATGTTTATGTGGATTATATTGTGCAATCTGCATAATATCTAGATACATTTGAAAAGACACCCTAACGCTGTGGAGACCGGATCTTACCTGGGTTTCTGATGGTGTGTCCCTCCGTGTTGGAATCCAGATGAGTAAGTTAAAGGGAGGCCAGCCATTTGTTGGTCCTTCTCCTAATCGGGAAAGAGAAAGAAACGGAGACTGAAGTTTACTACAAACTCAGGGCCCATGTTAAAAAAAATTAGTAAAAAGATTATGCAGCCCAGTAAAGGTTGCTGCTGGATTGCCTGTCCACATAGTAGTGGAGGGACATTGCCCGAAACCGCGACAAGAGCGTGCACGCTGTTCAGTATTTAGGGGACATGACCTGTTTGTGAATTATTATTGCAGTGTGCGGCTGCTGCCGGTCTTGTCTGCCTCAGCGGTTTCCTACCTCGTGTCCTGGGAGCTGCGGAATGAAATTTCCTATCGGCTCGGCCGTGCTTCTGCAATGGATGATTGCTAAGGCTCTGCACTTCCTAAAAACAGAACCGTAGTCATGTTGACTACGTTCGGTGCATGGAGGTTCTATTGGATGCCTCTCCCGCTGCGTGATGACGTGGTTGGCCCTGGAATGTTACTACCAACTCAGGCCACCGTCATGGAGATGATTAGATGCTTGTAAATCCGTAATGGTAACTGCTGGTGCCTGCGGCTAAGTGATGCAGCGTCTCTGCTACTTATGTGTGTCATGTAGTGGCAGGAGGCGCGGGCTGCCGTGCGGACTCCCTGGCTATGTAATGTGTGCTCTGAGGCTACATGCTGGATTAACTCATCCTGGGTAAGTGGCTAAGGCTATTCCAGGAAGTCTGGCGGGACTTGGTCCAGTCCCGACTGTGGTGAAGATGTCTCAAACTGTGAACTGGGCTGTGGAGGCACCTTGTAGTTGGGCGGTGCCGTGGCCGCTGTGGCCTTGGTGCAGGGTGATACATTCTCTAGTGGTGTGGCCACTGAGAGGCTGCATGATTGTGCTATGTGGCACTCTCTGGCCCGGTATATAATGTTCCTGATGTTAGTGGGGGGGTCCTTTAAATAGGTGAAAGGTCCCCATGTAAAGTCACAGAATGTGTAACCTCCTCAGTAGGTAATCGATTGGATAATCTCATTGAGGCCGTGGTAATATGTATCCAGGCCATGCATCCACCTGGATTCCCTGTAAAGGAGACTTTGTTTTATAATAGGTCTTTCTTTTACTCTCTCCAGGACCTACCAGAACAAATAATTTGGGGTATCTCTGGTTTCTACGAAGTGTGTAACTATCGGTGCTGTCAAAGTTTTTCACCGTATCTTAGACCGGTGTTCCGATATCCTAAGATGTATTGCTTGGGTAGTCTGTCCGACATATCTCAGGCCACATGGACACTGGATGCAATAGATCACATTTGCACTCTTACAGTTAGTCAGATCCTTAAGGAACCATTCCCGTTGGCCAATTAGAAAGGATTTGAGCTTAGTGGTAAACTTGCAAGACACACAGTTACCTGTCCTTGCAGTGGGCGCAAAGTTCTTTGCCCCATTTTGTCTCGAATCAGGTTGACAAAGTGAATGCATCAGATATTCCTTAATATTTTTCCCTCGTTTATATGCCAAACAGGGAGGCGGTTCATCAGGCAAATTGAGACAGGTTATGTGCCAATGATGAATAATGGTTCTCTTGATCTGTGACGTATGTGTGACTACGCAGGTAAGGCGGTTTTCACTGTTCATGCTTGTTTTGTCAGACGGTTGTAATAAGGTTTCCCTGTTGGTATTTAGTGCTCTTTTGGCTGCTCGGTTCAGGAGTTGTTTGGGATATCCTCTTGTTCTTAGTCTGGTGGATAAAGCTGTCGAATGTTTCTTAAAGTCTTCCTTAGATGTGCAATTCATACGAATCCGTAGGACTTGTCCATTGGGCAAGTTATCTTTTGTGTGGTTCGGGTGGTTGCTAGTGTGGTATGACGTGTTTCTGTCTGTGGGCTTCCGGTGCAAATCCCATTCAAGGATTCCACCCTTATGCTGAATTATCAGGTCCAGAAATGGAACTTGTGTGGTGCTGTGTTCGATGGTGAACTGGATATCTTGATTACATGTGTTAGGCCACTCCCAAAATTGCAAAAGGCGGTCCACTTGTCCCGTCCATATAAAGATCACATTGTCAATGTACCTATACCAATGACTGACCTGGTCACGCCAAGCTTTGAGTGGGGAGAACACGTTCTTTATCAAATTTGGCCATGTATAATATCGCCATGCTGGGGGCAAATGCTGCCCCCATTGTCGTCCCCTTGGTTTGTAAATAGATTTGACCGTCAAATGTAAAAAAGTTCTTTCGTACAGCGATGGACACCAACTCCAGAATAAAGTTGGTAGGTACCCAATGTTGTAAGGGGTTTTAGTGAGCCATTCACGTACGCATTCAATGGCCGCTTCCTGTGATATGTTGGAATACAGGGACTTTTATGTGTATGCGTGGTGTCCCTTAGGTATGTGGTAGTTTTCATACTTAAGAGTTGTAGGAAAGTGTCTACAAATTTGCTGAGGGGTTCTAGAATGGAGCCACACCACGACACTATTGGTCTGCCGGGTGGGTTCTGGGGGTCCTTATGTATTTTAGGCAGAGCGTAGAAGCAGGGAGTTTGGTAAAGAACTCTGCTTCTTTGTGGTTGATCCAGTCTCGTTGTGATGCAAAGTCTACGGCTTCCCTAATCTCTTGTTCCAAATCTTTCGTGGCATCCATCCGGAGAATGGAGTAACATTCTCTATTGTCCAGTAGTGTGAGTGCCATAGCTTTATATTGGGTGGTAGACATAATAACTTCTGCACCCCCCTTATCTGCCGGTTTAATCCCTATGAGATTATGGTTAAACTTCATTTTCTTAGTCTTCAATTTGGCTAGGTCGTGTAAGACACATTTTCAAATGTCACGAGTTTAGGTGGCACTTGATTATCCGAGGGGATGAAAGTGGAGGGTTTATGCAGACCTGTGTCTGCTTCCTGATCTTCCATCTCCTGAGGGTGTTCTTTGAAGAAGGTTCGGAGTCTAACCTTTCGCAGAAAGGTACAAACTTCAATCTCTGAGTCGTACCACTCCGTCTGTTTCGTTGGAATGCAGGAGAGTCCTTTGGTCAAAACTAGGGGTGTACCGAATAGTACATTTACCATTCGGCCGAAAACCGAATAGTTGGCCGAAGAATTCGGCCGAAGCCGAATAGTGAACCGAAATAGTCATTAATTACTACAAATGTGTCAATGTATGCATAACAAGCCAAAACTGTTGGCTTTGCCAATGCTTGTTTTAACAGGACTTCAGTGAAGGACATGCATAGTGCTTATAAATAGTTTATAAGTGTAACTAAGCTTTAGAAGGGGAGTTTTATCATTGCTTGCTTCCATTGTCTAGTAAAACATTCCATCACAACTCCAATTACTTAAAAATATATATTACTATATGACACTGCTAATAACAAAGCAATACCTTTTAAAAAGTAATTTAAAGGTATTGGTGCTGCTAAAATAGGAAGTATTCTATAAATAACATCTGTTTTAGTGTTACCTCAACGGTTGTCAAGATGCCCTTAATTCGCTGGGACTGTGCAATGCATCACTCCTAATTTGGGTCTCATGATGAGGATTGTGGCAATGTGAAAAACATACAGCACATGTTTTTAAAATACCACCCAATCATGATTTGGGATTAAATTGAATATTAATGGCACGGGATACACAGAATGTGCTGTAAGTGAAAGAAAACATTATCTATTTAACCCATTAAAGTGCATTTCTTGTACCCATTGTGTTAAAAATGCCATTTAATCCCGACTTATAATAATGCCATTTATTAATAATAAACTACATGAACTCCAAGCTGCCTCGGTCTGCTTAGATGTGGTATAGCTCCACAGGCTGTGTCAGTGTATGTCCTGCACCTGTGTGATGCCCTCCAGCTATCTCAGTTTCTGGAGCTTCAACGAGGCCCCTTGCCATGTGGGACACCTTAAGGCACTACTATCCTTTCTCACCCCATTAGTGGATAACAGGATCAGGGCAGCACTCAGCTTTAGACTTTGAGGAGGGGCTAATGAGAAGCAGTGCCGTTTGTGGTGAGTGTAGCCTTTCAGCCTCCCACTGACAACAAAAGGTCTTTTATCCTCTATGCAACAGAGGAAGGCCGCTCAGGAGGGGGTGCTGACAGTGATCAGCTGCAGGGTGGGGCAGATGACAAAGGTTGCAAAGGTTATCTTTGCAACAACATTATGCACCATTCCTTAATTGAAGGAGTACTTTCATCCCGGCAAAGGTTCCTGTTTCCTTATTGGAGTGCTATATGTGTTCTTGGGAGCCCGTCTAGCTGTGTGTGCTGCAGCACCAGAGACTGTTATACCCGAGGTAGAAACGGCCCGTCACCAAGAGCATGTATGTTCTTGTTGTACCTACTCTAGCAGTTTACACATAACCCTTAAGCGCAGAGGTGCCAGTTCGTTCGACCTAATTGCATAAGGATGCCTAATAGCCCAGAGGTTTAAGTGAAACGCACATATTTTTACATGCGAGCAGTTTTTGTAGTATGTTGCAGTAAATAAATTCCCCCTACGCAATGATGACATGGAACGGCGCAGTAATGTTTTCATGCCATTTTTGTATCACCCTCTGTGTGAACATAGGAAAACCAAATGATTGATTGCAGCGGGTCTACATTCTGTCAGTCCGCAGAATGTTACAAACACGGTTGCGATGAAATGCCTGCAAAGCAGTGGGCTGCCCCCATCCCCCTTACCCCCCCACCTCTTAGACGCCAGCCCATTAAAACACAACCCCATTGCTGACATTTGCTGTCCTTTGGGTGTAAACAAAAATAACTCTTGCTGTGCTCCGCCTCTTAAACCTTTACAATACAAACAAGAAGGCTGTGACCCTTTCATGAAATGGTAATGTTGCTGGCACACCCAGGCCCAGAAGGACTGCCGCATGACGCATACGATGTTGCCACAGAACAGCAGCATGGCTCCCATTACCAATTAGGGGTGGACCTTCGGCTTCGAGAGCCAATTCAAGAATTATTTGTCCGGATGCAGAATAGCTGGTTTCAGCCAGAATTCGGCCGAATGTTTACTCGAAGCCGAAGTTCGGTACACCCCTAGTCAAAACGGATATTTGTGTTTCTATGACGTCAATCTTGGCTAGGTTGAAAATGGGTGTTAGAGCCTCAGTGTTTGATGTTAATCTCTCGGTCTCCGGCAGCGTGACCAGAGGCCGGATCTCCCTCCTCTGGGCGGTGGGCCCCACTGTGGGTGGCCCCATTGGGGATTGCCAAACCCGCCGCCTCCTAAAAAAGGAAAGAACTGAGGTGGTGGATAGGTATAATTCGTCTGTGGCTGGCTTAGCTGCTGCCTTAATTGATCATCCAAGGATGATCTGCTGCTGGACCCAGATAATGTGACTCCTCTGCGTCAGTTTTTGTGTTCTGAGTGGAATTGAACCTAGGGGGCCTCCCTGGTTCTCATTGGGAATGTAGTTATCCGAAATGTAAGGGTACACCACATCTAGTTGGAAATCTTTTTTTATGTCCTTTTGTAGTTTGTCTTTCTGGCAAGTGTTTCCGAAGTCCTCAAATTGTTTGTTCAAATCTACTAATAGGTTTTTGACGTCTGTAATGGTGGTACTGTTTTGAAATTTGGTCTCTTCTGTATCCAGCCCTTTCTGCATCTGTTGGCTCTTTCTTTGGGCTGCCGTGATCGTCTGGACCATTAGGTCGCAGCTACATTTGGTGGTGATGAAACTAAAGTTTGTTACGTACTCTTTATTGTCCAGAAATAAGCAGGGAGTATTTCTTACTATAAGTCCATTAGGTATAATACTTGCCCTGAGATGTTGCCGTAGGGAGTGGGCATGTAGCTCTATGCGAAAAGTTTTCTTTTTTAACCGTAGGATACTGTCCCTGGTATTGGTGGAGCCCATAGGTGAATTATTTCCTAATGGGGCTTGTCTTGCAATACATCAAGAAATATACACCCGACGTGGCCCTTCTTCGAGACATATCTGGCAGGCTCAGAGTGCAACTTCTTTAACAGAACAAACTATAAGACCTTAATTCATGCCGGGTTCTCTGGTGTGTTGATTCTAGTACATAAATGTCTACCGCGCAAGATCCTATCAGTAACGCAAGACCTATGAGGTAGATCCGCTCTATTACTGGGAGAAATCTTGAGGGGGGAGAAGCATTATTTGCATCATTGCTCTGTACGCTCCTCCACCACAATCCATAGAACTCCTAAACAATATCCAAAACTTCTTAACCACTCACCATGGATCCTCGGTGTAGACTTTAATGACATTATGGACGCGCTCACAGATTGAAAAAACTGTGCACACTCACTAAACTTTGCACCTTCACCAAAATGTGCACCTTCACCTTGGCAATAGGTCGAAGGGACGCATGGAGGACACTGCATACACAAGAAGAGGCTTCTTGTTCCACTCTGGAACCCACACATCCATGTCTATAATTGACTGCTTCTTTATTCCCCCATAAAACATTACTTCAGATGTGTGCGCACTGGACACGGTAGCCCAGGGTACTGCTTTCCTTTTCTAAAAAGGCACCAGGATCATCCACCGGGGGAACGGCTCATTGAAAATCCCAGATCCGCTCTTTCTGCAGGAAATTTTGATCCTGCTAGAGTGAGGTGCAATAGAACCAGTACCTGCAGTGGAGAGGAACAAGGGTTGGTACTCCCCGTATTTTCTAATCCCTAAAAAGGACAGAGGATTGAGACCCATCTTGGTCTTAAACTTTAACAACTTTTTCCGGAAGGACAAGTTCAAGGTGGTTACCCTTTCTCAGATCAACTGCAAGACTGGATGGTATCATTGGATCTTCAGGATGCTTTCTTTCATGTGCCTATCCAACACAGGCACAGAAAGTTCCTGATTTTCGCAGTTGGCGGTTCTCATTAGTTTCGATTTCTGCCATTTGGGCTGACTTCCGCCCTGAGGGTTTTTACCAAATTGATGGCAGTGGTTGCAGCAAGTCTCGGGAGAGAGTGGGTGGGGGGTTCACGTCTACCCCTACCTGGACGATTGGCTGATCAGGGCTTGTTCTCTCGAATAGACACTCGAACACCTCAGCGTGACTTGCCACTTTCTCCACAAACTGGGCTTCTCCCTCAATTACAAGAAGTCAAACAGGATACCATCTCAAAGACTCAAATTTTTCATAGCAGGCCTGGATGCCTTCTCGGGGAAAAGCCTTGCCACCCGAGATGAGGGCTCATCACAATCTGCCGATGGTCACCAAATTTCAGAGTGCCCAGCGTCCTTTACCCTTCAATTTTTTGAGGTTGCTCGGCCTCATGGCATCAGAGGCTTGCCCGAGAATGTGATCTCTCCAATGCGCTCTCAGGACTCCATTTTCCCAATTCTTAGGCAGGATGTCCCACCTCCTTCAGGTTCTGAGCAGAGTCGCACAAAGCCTTCAGTGTTTGGCCTGCGAGGACAGTATTCTGCTGGCATAACTTTTTTGGCAGTCATGGGCAGAGTTAGCAGTAGTGACGGACGCCTCACTCACGGGGTGGGGAACCCACACCAACTTTCTGAAAATTGGCGGTCATGTTTCTCCATCAGAGTCTAACAGACATATCTATCTTTTGGAGCTAAGGGCAATCAGACTAGCGCTGAAGGCTTTTCTGCCCTCTGTACAGGGAAATAATGTCCTGATAATGAAGGACAACACAGTGGCCATATAATACCTCAACAAAAGAGGTGGTGTAGGGTCACCACCACTGTGCAGCGAGGCAATGCAGCTCTGCTACTGGCCAATTGAAGAAGGAATCTCCCTATTAGCATTTCACCTAGCCGGAGAGGAGAACACGGCAGCAGAAGCTCTGAGCAGACAGAGCACAGTATCACACCAGTGGGAACTAGCTCAGGAAGTCCTTCAAGACATCTTCACCCTTTGGGGAATCCCTCAAGTGGATCTGTTTGCAACCAGTGTCAACCGGAAGTGCGAGCTATTCTGCTCCAAGAGTAGCTCTAAGAGACGCGTTGGCGTCGTGGTGGACTGGGAATTTCCACTTCTGTATGCGTTTCCTCCAGTCCCCGTCATCATCAGCAGGTTGAGAAAGTTTAGGAAATCCATGATCCTAATTGACCCGGATTGGGCCCAGAGGACATGGTACCCGGACCTTCGGGGCATGTCCTTCTGCCCGCCGATGGGTCTTCCACAAAGAGAGACCTTCTCTCGCGAGAGGAGGGCCAGGTTCTCCATCCAGAGGTCCGAACACTCCGCCTTCACGCATGGTTTCTGAGAGGCTGAGGTACAAGGATTGGGACCTACCGGAAGACTTAATGGGAGACTTAATAGAGATGTTGCTTTCGGCCAGAAGGTCAGCAACAAAATCCTTTTACCACTGTCGTTGAAACAAGTTCAGCAGCTGGTGTAGGGATAAGAATGTGGATCCATTTCAGTGCGATACACCTACAGTGTTATCTTTTCTACTTGATTTAGCAAATCTGAGGCTCCAGATGACAACAATAAAGAGCTATCTGGCAGCGCTTTCGATTTTCAAGCTCTCATCAGAGGAAACCTCATACTTTAACATACCTTTTAATCATTCAGTTTCTTAAAGGCCTCTTGTGTTTCCTCCTACTCCCTTTGAGGTCCCTATTTGGGATTTAAATCTTGTATTAACATTCATCCCTTTTGAACCCATGCATTCACGTCCATTAAGACTACTGACACCAAAAACTGTTATTCTAGTCACAATCACATCTGCCCGCAGGTTGAGCGAATTGCAAGCACTGTCGTGTAGACCTCCACATACGGCCTTCCATAAGGATAAGGTTATTCTTAAAGTAAGACCTTCCTTTCTGCCAAAAACAAATATTCTGACTTCCATTTGTCCCAAAATATAGTTTTACCAACTTTCTATCCCTCTCCTTGTCGTGGAAAGGAGGAGAGGGGGTTACATAGACTGGACCATAGCAGGGCTCTCTGTTTTTATATCTCGCAGATGTCATAAATTCGCCTGGATGACCAATTATTTATCAGCTATTCAGGTCATAAATTGGGGTTAGCAATAACAAAACAGACTCTATCCAAATTGATTATTCTGGCTATCCAAGAATGCTATATTGTGGCTGGTAAAGATCCCCCCAGAGGGTCTAAGAGCTCACTCAACCAGGGCGTGGCTGCTACATCACCTCTTCAGAGAGGAGTACCTACTAGAGACATGTGTGTGGTAACCACTTGGTCTGCCATACACGCCTTTTGTAAAACATTACTCCCTGGACACTTCTACTCAAGAGGGAGCTTTTGGGAAATCTGTCTTGCATTCTGTCCATGATAACTGCTAAAGACCAATCTAAATTCTTTTCCCACCTCCAACACTATTACTGCTTTGGGGGGGGGGGGGCTATCAAAGATGAGGAATACGTGTGAGGATCGAATCCATTCGAAGAACAAGTTGCTTACCCCTGGTAACGTTCTTTCGATTGGATGTTCCTCCCACGTATTCCTCATCGCCCCTCCCACCCTACCCCGCTGCAGAATTTACGTTTTTTACACTCTGCGCTCTGTCTTCTAATGTCTAAGGAGGCACTAATAATTCCTCCTAAACATGGAAAACCAGAACTGAAGCCAATGGGCGCTGCGTGTGCTACATATACTGTGGATGACGTGGACCATCTGACAGAGGCCTTCGAGGGACATTGAGTAATCGACGCTACCGCACACCGCCCTCTGTCGAGAATTCTTTTTTCCGAAGCAGCTGAAACTGGAAGATAATTATCAAAGATGAGGAATACGTGGGAGGAACATCCAATCGGAAGAACTTTACCAGGGGTAAGTAACTTTTTCTTCTCCGTGTCTCCATTTCTGTCGTCCTGATAATTTGAGTTTTTGTCTGTCTCTTCCAACAATGAAGATTCAACTGGTTTAAAGATAAGTCTCTCATTTCTACTGGGACGAGTGATTTGCACAATACAACCATCTCTCTGTGCTCCCCCATTGTCCCTGTTCTCCCAGTTACCTTCTTTTATGAGGGGGAACATCCTTGGGAGCCTTGTTCCTTGGCCTCTTCTTGAGCCTTGGAACGTGTTTGTGTGTGTCCTCTTTGGTGTTACTGCGGTTGCTTGACGACTCTGGTGTCATTGTCTCTCATATCGGGCTCCTACCCTGATGCTCTATCCGGTCAGGTCAGTGCCGTGACTTTGGCGGCTCCCCCCCTCTTGTAGTGGGCTCTTGCTCAGATATCCTCTCATTCTAGTGTGGTGCCTTGATCTTGGCATTCCAGCTTCAATTCTCGAGCAAGTTTCAAACTTGCAGTTCTCCTTTGCATACTCTGCCTCCTCCCAGTCTTATGTAACACAGGTCCCCCTCTAGGCCTCAATGGAATGTTAGTTAATGTACTTGCCTCAGTGCGTTGCATGTTTGGACTTAAAGGGACACATTAATTTCCAATAAGATAATGGTATCTGTGAGGAGTTTCTTCATCCCATTCTTGATATGCAAAGGCCTTTGGTATTGTGGCGCTTGTCATGTAGGTTATAGTGTGTGCAACTGTAGGGAGTTCCTCACGGGAACGGGAGTCCTTGTTCCCCAAGGGGGTGGGGGGGGTGTCTCTCAGGGTGAGGTCCCACTTGCCTGAACCCCTACAGAGGGTTTTGCAGAGCAGGCTCACCTCCCTAGTCTCACAGGAAAGGGCTCCCTCTTGGGGAGAAGAGATGAATTCCCTAATTTGTCACATAATTTATATAATTGTGGTTGGGATCTGACTTTTTATTTATTTATTTTATTCATTTGTTACACGCCCAGACCCTGGGGTATCACGGCGTGGTTACAGACAGCTTAAGACAAATTGGTAATACATTTGTACAGTTACAAGACATTATTACGAAAGGCAGAATATTCAGTTCTCTCAAAACAATTACACTAGCAAACAGGTGTACTTAATTCTAATATTGGTTGAATAGCCAGGTTTTTAGCAGTTTTTTAAAGCCTGGGAGGGCGGTCTCTTTCTTTTAATGATGATGATGGGGAGGGAGTTCCAGTGATTAGGTGCTAAAACCTGGAAGCTGCTACCACCCGCTCAAGTGTTTTTGTATCGTGGGGTCATTAAGAGTAAGTTGTCGTTAGATCTTAAAGTTCTGGTGTATTTTGTTTTTCTGAAGAGCGTTGTTGAGGTAGAAAGGGGCTTTTTTTTAGCAAGACATTTGTGTGCAATGCAGAGAGTTTTAAAAATAATTCTAGCTTTGATGGGGAGCCAGTGGGCTTCCTTCCTTATCTTCGTAATATGCTCACTTTTTTATCCCAAGTGCTGCTCTTAAATCCCTTTTTTTGAATCAGTGTCAATTTGTTGAAGTTATTGTGCGATATTCCTAGCAATAAGACATTGCAGTAATCTAGCTTGGACAGTACTAGGGCCCTTGCCAAGGTGAGGCAGTTAGTTGGAGTCAGAAATTGTCTACTGGATGCTATGAGTTTAGACGTGTATGCTGAGGTGGAAGAGAGTGTACTAACATGTTTGGACAGGGTGAGGTTGGAATCGAGGTATACTCCTAATGTTTTTACTTGCCTGAGTACTGGAATAGAAGTGCCGTCGATATTGATTGAGGAGTAGTCGAGGTGAAGGGCCGCTAATTTGGACGGGGGGGGGGCCACAATGAGAATTTCCGTCTTCTCATCATTGAGGCAAAGACTATTTAACACCATCCAGTTTTGTATAATGGTGTACATTTTGTTAATAGTCATGGTATCTTGGTCATAGTTTCCTGAGATGGGTATGAGGATCTGGGTGTCATCCGCGAAGTTAGTGTAGATGACACCCATATCCTGTAGTGCCGAGAATAATAGTTTGGTGTAGGCATTATAGAGAGTGGGAGAGAGGCATGATCCTTGTGGCACTCCAATGGGGACTGGGATAGGATCGGCAACTTCTTTACCTATGGCCACTCTAGAGGTGCGATCAGCAAGAAATGATTTGACCCACATAGTGGCACCATTGGAAAAGTGGAAGTCTTTGGCTAATGATTTACTCAATTTGTCATGTACCACGAGATCGAAGGCGGCAGATAGGTTTAACAGCATGAGGATGCAGAGTTTCCCGGAGTCTCTGATGGTATCCATTTGGATTTTTAGGTCCAAAAGGGCCATTTCCGTGCTATGATTGGGTCTGAAGCCGGATTGTCTAGTTCCAAGTAGGTGGTTCTGTTCGAGATGGGCTTGTATTTGTGTATAGGCTATTTTGTCTATAAATTTGAGTAGGAAAGGGACCGTTGTTATTGGTCGGTAGTTGGTGGGTACCGTGGGGTCCAACAAGGACTTTTTCAGAAGTGGGGTGACACAGGCTTCTTTGATGCTGGTTGGGACTGTATTAGTGAGGAAAGAGGAGTTGACAAAGTTGGTGATGGTGAGGGAAGGTGCACAAGCTTTGACTAGTTTGGTTGGGACGTCATCTCCTTTACAATCGGATGCTTTTAATTTGGAGATGGTGTCCAGCACTAGTTCTTGGGAGACCGGTGAGAAGTGGAATCGGGAGTTGGTGTTATCATTGGTTGGGGGAGGGGTGGACGGTGGTTAAAGTGTTGTTTTTTCCTTCTAGTATTAGTCTTTTGTTTATTATATTTTGTAACACAGCAATTTTAGGGGCAAGTGCATCTTGAATAGTGGTGCACCATTCTCTGCTTGCGTTATTGAGAGGTGCAGTGGGGATAGGATTTTCTAGATCTCTAAGGATTGAGAACAATTCTTTGGAGTCTGATGCGGCATTACTGATGCGTGTATTGTAGGAATTAGCTTTATGGGAGATAATGGCTATTTTTATAGCTTGTGTTGGCATCCTTGAATACTTTAGCTGAATCGGGCGAGGGGTGTTTGTTATGGGCGTGTTCCAAGGCACGTTTAGTTCTTCTTAGGGTGGCTAGTTCTTCATCAAACCAGAAATGGGATTTTTTTTGTCGCCACGTCTGGTTTTGGTTGTAATGGGTGCTACTTCATTGATAGTGAGGGTAAGGCATCTATGGTAGTAGTCAGCGTTGATGCTAGGATCATTGCTGATAACTAGGTTGGTTGCTAAAGTTCTATTTAGGGTAGGAACAAAATTCTCTACAGTGAGATTTCTAGGATTTCTAGCTTGGAATGGTTCCTTTACTATTGACTTGGGCGATTGGGGTTCGTCGCTCAGGAGAGTGAAGTTAATGCAATGGTGGTCAGACCAGCTCAGAGGAGAAATGGTATCAATGGTTAATGTGGTATTGAGTGGGAGGATCCAGTCGAGGGTTCTGCCCTTGATATGAGTAGGATCATTCACCAATTGGATGAAGTTCAGATCTTTGAGTGCTGAGTGTAGTGCTGTGGCTTTGGGGTCTAGTTCATCATTGAAGCCTGAATTTAAATCTCCAAGCATTATACATTTCGTATTTGGTTTAATGAAGGGGCAAGGA
This sequence comes from Ambystoma mexicanum, assembly GCF_040938575.1. Classification (NCBI taxonomy): domain Eukaryota; kingdom Metazoa; phylum Chordata; class Amphibia; order Caudata; family Ambystomatidae; genus Ambystoma; species Ambystoma mexicanum. The sequence continues at coordinate 572,209,525 of NC_090936.1, forward strand.
GGAATGGGATGTCTATTTCCGGGTGACTATTGATGCTGGGTGTTCTATATATCACCAAAAAATTGATTGTCGTTTTGTCATTCCAGGCTAGTTTAGCTAGCAGTATTTCGTATCCTAGGAGGACTTTGGTGGTACTAGTTCTGAATTCCAAATTGCTCTTAACCTTGATAGACGCACAACTCCTATGGAGTGGGTTGTATCTACTCTGAAGATGGAATAATCGGGTGGGATGGCCAAAGATGATAGAGGTCCCGAATCTTGATGCAGCCAGGATTCTGTGACTACAGTAAATCAAAGTTCTGTTCAATAATGAGATCATGGATTTCCATGGAATGTGCTCCAAGTGAGCGGGCATTAATGAGGGCACATTTGATATTTGAAGGTGTCTTGGGTTTAATTACGATAGTGGTCTTAGGCTTAGGGGGTAGGGTGTAAGGTGAGTAGATTTTGAAGACACAGTAGTGAGTGGCTTGTACTCTTTCTTTTGGCGGGAGTAGTATTTGTTTGGTTTGGTAGCTAAAGGTGTAGGGGTGTGGCTGTATTGGTTTGGTTTAGTGCGTGATCTTAGTCGATGAGCTCTATGGTCTCCAGTGATAGGGTATGTTTTGGAGACTAGGGTGGCCTTAGTGGTTAGAGGATAGTCTTAATAATGGAAGTGGGATATGAGTGTGCGTGAGTGAAGGCTTGCTCTGGAATCGTAGTAGGGAGGCTATCTTTGAGAGTTTGTTCTGTGTTGGTTGGGAAGGGAGCGGAATGTGGGAGGAAGGGTGTAGAACAGGGTATGGGGTAGTGTCTTGGACATGTCTGTTTGGACAGACCATTTTTGAAGACAAGGAAGTGGTTCCCTGTGCAGGGGATGATGACTAAAACTAAGCAAAAAGGGAACATGGTAAAGAGTATTCCGCCTAGCATAACTATGTTGAGTGTAATGTTAGCTAATGGGAGTGCGAGAGCGGGCTGTGTTTAGCTGGCATAAGTCTCAGCGTGGAGATTGGTGTCGTGTGACATAGAGCTGTAAGAGCAGAAGTAATGATACTTTGTAAACTTAGGAGCACTACACAATGTAAGGGCAGGCTAGAATCGAAGTATTGTCAAGGGCACAACATGGCATGCCATTAGACTACATATGCTCCTGGGCAAAGCACAGTATAGAAAAACACAATGTGGGGGCAGGCTAGAATCGAAATATTGTCAAGGGCACAACATGGCATAACATTAGAATGCAGGTGCTCCTAGGCAAAGCACAGTATAGAACAACACAATGTGGGGGCAGGCTAGAATCGAAATATTGTCAAGGGCACAACATGGCATAACATTAGAATGCAGGTGCTCCTAGGCAAAACGCAGTGTAGCACAACACTATGTAGGCGCAGGCTAGAAATTAAATATTGTCAAAGGCACAACATGCATGGCATTGGAATGCAGATACTACTAGGTGATCCCAATGTAGTATTCAAGGTAGAGGGAACAACTTTAAAATAGTTCTGAATCACAGAAAAGAGTGCACCTGAGGTGGATTAAAATAGTAGAGAACTGCTGATTCTATGGCTCAGTATGTGGTAGAGGCCTGATATTCAATAATTAACAAATAGTAATTATAGAGTTGGCAAATAAGTATGTGCAGTGTTCGGGTGGCCGGTATGGCGATCTGCGATACTTTTCCGCAATTTGTATGCCTTTAGGAGGGATGGCTGGCTAGTAGCTTTGTAAACCTCCTGCACGGGTGTAGGTCCCTTTTTGTCTTTTGGTCTAACAACTTTTTTGGTACATTATAGATGTGCCCAATAACAGACAAGTAGATGTGTTTTTTATTCTCCCCGTTTTCCATCATTTTTACAGTTATCTGTATAATATAAACCTCTGGGTCTGGAAACTCCCAAATTAGGTATCCTGCAGAGTAATCACTGATCCCCAGCCTAAACTCTCCTCCAATATGGCCAGGGGGAAGGCAGCCGCTACCTGATCCTGACCCCGTGGGTGGCATGAGGGAGGATCACATGGGAGGAGATGGCTGTTGGGGTGAAGTTAGGAGAGGTGCGGTATTCATCCTTTTAGGACAAGGGTTCTGTAACCCTGAATACTTGATGGCATGCTGTCACTGCGCTGGTGCCTACTAGGCTAAAACCCAAAGTACATTATGTGAGAAACCCCCTAAACGGTGTAGGTTTCCCTCCATAGGAAGCCATGGGCCACATGTGATCTCCCCTGATTATAAGGTTTCTGTCTTGGGTAACATTCCTAAACACATTATCACTGCACATGATATTTACATAGCATCTTCTGGTTCCAACGTCCCACAAACAATTGAAACAAAATAACCTTGAAAAGTGTAAGCAAATTATGAACTTCAATTCCCATAACTCCCATGGTACTGGGACGAGGAGAAAAGGAGTTGTTGTGGAAAACGCACAACCCTAAGCTACAGATGCAGGCTAGTTCTTTCCATGATCATCAGCTGTGCAGGAGATTTAAAAAAACGGTGTGGCTTACTGTGCAGAGCAGAGTGGCAGGACAGGAGAAGGTGGCTGCAGTCTAAAGGAAGAAGAAGCGGAAAGACACTGAGAATGTGGAGTGGGAAATGGACTCCAAAGCAGAATCACAGCGGTGAGCCGTGCTGAAGGACGACGACGCTCACCGGCACCCGCCTGGAGGCGTCGCATGCTGGAGGAACGAGACTCCGGTAGAAGTCAGCTGCTGCACAACACGACGAGTCGCGGTCTTGCGGAACGGCAAAGGTTCTATTTGCGGAGGTGCGAGTGCCCGACGGGGAACCGAGAGGGGCTATGTACCTGGGGCAGTCGGCCCAGTAACGGTTCTTCATGGCAGACGCACGTTAAACCTGTGAGTCAACCACAAGGATTTGTGGACCCGGGATGCGTGGTAACGCTGATGCACACTTGGGGATGCAATCTAAACTCCAACCAAATAGAACAGGGGGGCAAAAAGGGAACAATTCTTATATAAAACACCAGTTTGGGGAAACCTGGAACCTGTACTACCATCAGCCAAAAGACTGAAGCAGAAACAGAGGGGCAAAAAGGGTACCCTTCTCCATACATGAAATGTCAGTTTGGGGAAACCTGGTGCCCATTTTGCTACAAGCAAAGAAACAGGCAAACATTCTATAAATCTCCTCTTATGGGATGTCGGTGTGGAGAATATTGGAACAAACTGCCACAAGAAGTGAACTTTGTGAGCATTAACAGTTGTGTTGTGATGTTAAACCGTTCCTGGCAGGCGAGTAAAGCAGGAAAGGAGCAGTTGCTTTAAAGAAGAAATCTTTGTCGTTATAAAGGGTTTTGGGGAAAGAAAATATTTGTTTCATCATTCTGGCAAACCATTGTACAACAGGAGACATTTATTTTGCCGTTCTGACAAGCGTATTCTACAGAATTGAATGAAGGTCTATCCTTTTTTAATTAAGTAAACATTTTGACATCTTGAGAAGAATACTGGGTGAAAGAAACGGTTGCTTTTGGTTTTAAACAAGTGTTATATGGAAGAGACATTTACTTTGCCAATTTGAGGAACATGGTGGATGAAAGACCTTTTCCATTGAACTGAATCGAATACTGTTGGGAAAAACGTCTTACAAACTTCTTCCTGAATTGAGAAAGGAATCAAACTCTGGACACAAGGATTACTTTATTGGAGTTATAATTTGAATTTTCCACATTTTTGGTTGAACTGGAAAGGTGCACATTTATTTACCTTACATATATACGGGTGTATGATAGTGTGAGGGTCCGATATATTTCGACACAAGATCAGTTTACTTTACTTTAGTTTTAGTTTGCTCGGCAGGGACATTCTTTAAATGATGGGGACAGATGGGCCTTATCCCATCCCCCTGTTATTTCTATTAAAGATGGCAAGTGTTGAGAAAATTACAACTTTGTGTCAGTTTCTCATTTCTGACCCGTCAGTTCTTTGGCGAGATCCAGTCTTGGACACCCAGTCAGTGCTTTGTGTTGCTGGAGCTAGCTGAAACTGGGATTGCGGTTGTTTGAGCTCAAGCCGCACTTAATCCAGCCGATGTCTGTTTCTGGGCAAATGTGAGGCACTGCCTCTGATTTTGTCAAAGGGGAATTGGAGTCATTCTGGAAGTCGCCCACTAGGACCAAGATTATAAAGAAAGATGATCTTTTCAAGGAGAGCCAAATGAATTGCTGCCGAGCAAGCATTGCCAAGTCAGCCACAGTGAACCTATGGACCTTTACGTCCAGGGAAGACCTTTCCTGGTGCCTTCTTTCGCTAAACTTGTGGTCCTAACCAGTCACGTGCAGCACTGCTGCCCTGCCGTCACTGGACTTCGGAAGTGTCTGTGGAGCATTACAGGAGCTGCCCATACACTAAAGGGGCATTATCACTGCACAAGAGAGTCTCTCCTGGAAGCCTAACACTTGGCACATCTGCAACATGTGGTCCTCGGCATGCTCTCTACTGTGAAGTGGCTTTTTAGGAGCCTATGTTTCGCCACTGCCAAGGTCAAAGCCTGTCTGACCTTGACTGGGGCATCTTGCCAACTCGCGTCGCCTTCGGAGACCTGTGTATCTGAGTGGTCATCTTCCGAGGTCCAGTCCAACTGGTGAATCTTTGGCACTGTGCCGGCTTCAGGAGATCAGAATCGCTGCTAGCCAAACCCAAACTAGACACTAATGCTCCCCTTCATCTACACACCATGATTACATGGGCCCCTGAAATAAAGCCTTGAATAGCTCTCCCCAGTGATTTTGACTTAACCTCAGTAGTTTTGTGAATCTGAGTTTGGGGCCAGAGTGTACTTGCCATTTATGGTGGCTAGTTGCCCCCATAGGGATTCACTGTGCATACCCCTTTTAACTGACTGTGAACATTGTGGCCAGGAACTACTTCCCTGCATTAAATTTCTCCCAGGGCTTGGCCATTTCTATGCTTGCGTTTTACATTATTAGGATTTATACCATGCTCTGGTCCATTTATGTGGCCTTCGGGCGGATCTGAATGAGTGGGGTAGGTAAGGATGGGTCATCTGTGTGACTGCTATTCCTCGACAGTCTGTGTTAATTGAACCTACATATTGTTAGGGCTTTTCTCTTGTTTTGCTTTGCGTCGTGGGTAGTTACCGTAGAAACCACTTAACAGACCAAAGTTTCTTGGACTCTGGGAGGCAATAACACACACTTGGACCAATAGTTGGAATATAATTGGCTCTTTACAGGCCCTTTATTCACATAAAACATAAACATGCACACAACACTATAGATGAATAAGGTTGGTTTTACATAAACAAAGGCTTCAATAGGAATAGAGCAAATACATCACCGTTAGAGTAGCTGAAGAGAACTTCATCTCGCACACTACAACACCACCCAGTCCCAAGGCAGGTGGGCAGAGAGATCACACATTCTAACAGGGTCTGGAGCGGAGCGTCCTCCCTCTCAGCGAGACTTAATCACCCGGGGGTTGCAATTCTGCTTCTACTACCTGGAATACCCCTTCTCTTATGGGGAACAAATCCCCGCCGACCGTAGGTTGCCAACCATCCCAGGCCGAAGGGCAGACAGCAAGCATGGGGGGCACATAGTGGAAAAATCCAGCTCGTCTCCCGCACAGCTTCAACTCTTCTTCTTGGTGTTTCCTTGAATGAACAATGCACAGACTATCCTCCATAATGAACTCGTCTGCTTCCAAATATAAACATTACAATCGTGGCGGAACTCATGCCTGCTAATTGAGCTTACCGCAACTTAGACTTCCTTTGTGGCTATGGAAATGAATGTCCAAAATGGCTGTGCACTGTGCCATGTTTTTTTAGCTCTTTTTCGCACACGCATCTACACCTGTCTGGTGGACAGATGTATAGAAGGCCAACCTATATTGTGACAGGGACAACTCTGGGGAGCTGTAGCCAAACCAGTTCAAGGTAGCAAGGCAAAAGGTCTAGGTTAAGTCTCAAGAGGTGGTGAGCTTGTAAGAGGTCCACAATGAGCACACACAGCAAAGCAGTAAAGGAAAACACTTAGGCAAACAGTTATAAAAATACTTCTTTACTGATGGCCAATGATCACAGAGAAAAATGACTACCAACAGGTAATATTAACGCACAATACTAAAAATGTGATACATATATACAATTACTGGTGTAGGGCAACATAAATATCAAACCCCTGGAAAAAAACGTACAGATTAGTATTAGCACTACAAGCCCACACAGAATCACCCTTAACTTCGGAAGTCCAACCCTAAGTTCTCTGGGGTCTTGTGCCCAAATGTTCAGTAAAAATTCACACAGTTTGTGAAGCTGGAAAAAATGAAGGGTCTTTGGGGTCCAGTGAACAGTTCCAAGTGTTGGGGGACAATTTAATCTAATAAGTGTGTTCCCAACTTTCAGAGTGCTTGTGTGAACAAGCAATGGCAAAGACAAAGTGTTAGAAATGTTTTATAAAAGCAAACTTTTAAAGGGAGTTTATAGGGGACAGGTAAGTATTGCTATAACTCATCCCATGTACTCCTATTCTTCATGAGACTTGGCAGGTTGGTTGAAGAATGTCCAATGTTTCTCTTCCCGCCATCAACCTCCGCCCTTGATCCTCAGTCGGTGCAGGTTCGAGCAGTTCTCCGGTCAGTGTCTGATGCTGGTGAGAAGACTCTCAGTGGAAGAATGCAACAAAACCCGATGCAGGGCCCCTCTCAGGACAGGAATGGACACAGGTGAGCAATGTCAGACGACGGCCGCTGATGCATGGCGACGCAAAGGGATTCACTTGCCGCGGTCAGACTTTCCCTCCTAGCTTGGGTGTCCTTGTTGCTAGGACAATGTAATTTCACAGAGTTAAGTCTTATAGGACAAGGTCAGGATCCCCCAAGTTCCACTCGGAACAGCAAAATCTGCAGCACGGCAGCCCAAACTCGAAGCTGATCGGCCGTAGGACTCCGAGCTGACGTCGAGCATGGATGTTCCCTCCACTCCACGGGTCACAGCTCCTTTGCAGGACTACTGGAGAGCTCCCACAGGACCGGGCTCTACCTGGGCAGCAACAGAAGTTGGCCCGCCAAGCCTTCTTCCGACAGGTCCACGGTCTCCTTGCAAGTCTTGTAGCTGGACAGGAGTCTTGGCTACATCAGTGTCTTCCTGGATCTCTCTAGAGTGGGTGCGGTGATCCTCTTCTTATCCAAAAAAAGAGCAGCAGCCCCCACTAGCCAATGACACGCACCTCTCTCCCTCTTTGCCCCCCCCCCCCCCGAAATCAGGACCAATGGCGGCAAAACTCATTCCACCCAGACACACTGGCATCAGTATGTGGATTGGGACCAGACAGTCCCAGCCCATTGCCTGGCAGCAGACAAACATAGGCCTCCAAAAGCTTCTGCTTTCCGGGGCACTGGAAGTATTTTCCTGGCCTCTCAGGCCAGGAAGAAGGCTAAAAGATAAGATGAACATAGGATAAGCAAAAAACCTTGTGGCATGGCCATGTTTGACTAGTAGCCAAATGCAGTAAAGCTAAAACGAAAAAGTCCCAAAAAGTGTGGAAAAGTAACTGCTGCTACCAGCTTGTGCATGTACCCCATTGTACTGCATTGTAAAATGCTTTGTACAATGATAAGTTACCACAAGTGATAACAAGTTACTGAAAGTAGTAACAAAGTAATAAGACTAAGGGAAACAATGTTTCCCAGTACTGACAGCCTGAAGGACATGTCTGTTTCCCCATAACAGATGAGCAAAACGCCAGTGTAGTGAAGCTTAAGGCTTTACTGCACTGGGAAAAGAACATGTCTGATTAAAAAATAAAAGCAAAAAGTTTGGGGGTCCATAGAAATGGAAGAAAAGGTGCAGTGAAGTGGAATCTTTCCTAACACATACTAAACCCTCAATCTCCTAGTCTATACAGTACTACTGCCCAGCCTACGTTACCTTGGGATGGTTTGGTTAGACCAAGTGTGTAAAACCCTTTCTTATCCACTAGTCTGCCCTCTCAGAAACCCACACCAGTGCCGATTCTGAAAATCCTTCCTAATAGTCTGGATCGTGAAGTCCAGCTACAGGTACCATCCATGACGGAGTTCTGAAACTGAGACCAGAACCACTGCCTGTCAGGCCCAGTCCGGTCCCCCATCTTCACCTATGCACACACAAGCCCTTGGTGGTCTTCACTGCAAACATCGGCTTGTGTAATCTTTATCAAGTCCTCTGATTACCTGGAGTGGCTTGCCTAGCTTTTGGGAGGGGGTGATGGGTGGGAGGGTCTGTAGTATCTTTGCATCTCGTTGTATGCCCCATCCTCCCCTTCTCCCAACACGTAAATCTCCATAGGGCATAAAATCTGTCACTTGCCATTCCCAGTCTGGTCTTTGGTGTTAGACCCTGGACGTATACATCTGCTGTTGGGGATCCATTTGATACCCCAGATTGGTTGTGGCTCTCCATTTCTTGAAGGAACCTCTAGGTAACACACTAACCGCACGTGTATTGACTTCAACCTATGCTAGAATATGGGACAATGTGTATATTGATATACATCGTTCCTAAATAAAATAGCTTACTTAACTGTGACCTTTTGGAGAATTGTGCAGGGGCTGGATCTGACTTTTTAAATTCGTATTGGTGATTGTGCTGGCTTGTTTTATAAGGCCTGTGATGTGTGTGTGTGTGTGTGTGTGTATAATTGCTTGTCTTGTAGTTGAACTAAACATAATGTGCATAATGCTTCTATCTTGTGCTCTATACCAGTGTGTACTGCTCCTAAGCGTGAAACCCAACTGCCCAGTCACACTTCAATTGAGTTGGTCTAACATTTCGTGAAACCTTGCATGTTCATTGCAGTTTAGTCTCTCTAAACCCCTGCACCAGTGGTGGTATAACGGTGCTCCTGCTTCTTGTGTATGAAAACCTTTCTATGAAAACCTATCTCTTGTAGGATAAAATGATGTTGTGTATACCTTCTGCTTTCTGTAATATAATGGGTTGTTTATCTTACTCGTCTCCTGAATTATAAGGGGCAGGCCTACAGATAAAGGAGTGTTTAGCCACTTTTACTCCCAAGAAATAGCCAAATACTGCCAAAAAAGAAAACTAGGGAGTAAAAATACTCGCAGCAAAAATAGGAAACGAACATATAGGAGCTTGTCCCACTGCTTTCGTCCATACAGCTTCATTAATATGTTTGTATCAGTAATACACGAATTGCCACGGGAAAAGAAAACTGCTGCTATTCCTGCCTGATCTGAAGAGGTATCTTTTTGAATGTGCATAACTAGGAGAAAATAAATATTACAAAAACATTTCAGTTTCGTAATTAAAACATTTTTATTTGCTTATAAAATACACCTATTGCTCATGGGACTTACTTTTTTGCTTCCTAAAAAAACATTTTACTCCCAACTTAGAAAAAGGAGTATATTACTCCCACTTCGAAATTTTATCTCGAGCACTGATCCCTACCTTCTTTGAACTATTGGGTTGTCTTTGTGCCTACAATTGCATGATGATGTGGTACACTAGCCTCTAGTATGGTATTCCTCATTGTTACCTTGTCTCTTGTAGGACACGTCTAATGTAGAGTGAAGCATTAACTAGTTGTTTTCTGGGTTGTATGCTAATTGACCTTTTCACAATTGACCTCGGGAGAATTGACCTAATTTAGGTCAATTAGGACATATATGCAGGGGGAAACCCCCCCCGCAACCCCCAATCCAAAACCCCCTGCAACCCCCCACCCAATCCCCTTATATTTATAATCCAAAACCAACCCAATACAATATAAAGGTCAATTGTGCAAAAGGTCAATTTGGGTAATACCGTTTTCTGTCCACCACCTTCTTAAATATCACAGTAAGGGGTTCAGCGGAGTTCAGTTTATCTAATCTTTTGATCTCCTTCTCGCTCTCTGATGCAGTTTCCAATGAGGTTCCAGATCACCCCTGTGTTTCTCCCGTTTCCAATCATGTCTTTGAGAGGCGACTGATTGAAAAATACATTGCAGAAAATGGAACGGACCCAGTGAACAACCAGCCGTTGTCTGAGGAGCAACTCATCGATCTGAAGGGTGAGGGTCGTTGTGTGTAAGCAGTTGGGTAGCAATAAACAAGGAAACTTTTGTGGCATTTCAAATGGCCCTCTTGCCAGTTGCCTTGTTTTCTTAATTCGTGTGTAGGTACCTTGGGGAAGACCAGTTGTGGCAGAAGTGCAAAGTTTGTTCGGGAGGTTATGAATCTGATGTGGTGATGATGCTATTCATTGTTTCTGGAATGTTCGTTTTGGTCCTATTATTTCTCTCTTTTTCTTAAACTATGTTTATATTTTTGATCTTTTTCTCCCTTAAGCATCTTTGCTGTTTTACTTAATTTGTTTTCTCTTCCTTCTGGTATCCAGTTGCCCATCCAATCCGTCCGAAGCCTCCATCCTCCACCAGTATCCCAGCTATCCTGAAGGCACTGCAGGATGAGTGGGTATGCTTGTTCAGTCTGTGAGGGGTCTTTTGTCTGGTACTAATTACTGTAGTTCACCGCTATTGGTTTCTCTTAGGATGCTGTCATGCTGCATAGCTTTACACTACGGCAGCAACTTCAGACCACCCGCCAAGAGCTCTCCCATGCCCTTTACCAGCACGATGCCGCCTGTAGAGTCATCGCTCGTCTTACCAAGGAGGTGACCGCTGCCAGAGAAGGTATGAGGAGAGGGGTCTGAAATCCAGACATTCATATTCCCATTTGTTGCTTCAAGCTGTAGGAAAGGTGTCAAAAGCAATTGTGTGTTAATTACTACATGTATGTGCTACTCAATAAGCAGAAACCACTAGCAACACCACAACAATACTCTCCATTCGATGAGAGTTGCTAGTCTTCAAAAATAATAGAATTAGGAAAACAAACCGTTTCAGAATAGACCTTAAGGGCGATGTCTGGGCTTTTAGCAATTGTCAAAAACTGTTCAGAGGTTTTTACAAATGATGATCTACAGTTACAAGTTGCAGTACAGGTGCAAAAACAGAAATGCCCCTTCCTGTCCGAAATACATAATTTATGTATTTCTGTTTTATATAGATCACTATTAACAACTGTGGCTTTGTTAATTCTTTTCAATTAGTGATTAGGCACACACTATGTCAACCATTTGGTTATTCCATCATCAGCCCTATAATGGTGTTATACAAGAAGCCTCCAAATGAGTCAAAATCCCTTTACTCGTTGTAGGGTTTATAGGATTTATTTTTTTTTTTTAAGCACACCGACTACAAAATGTCATTTGCATTAAGTTTGTATATCCTTCCATCACAACAGGTTAGATGTGTTCCTTTGTTTGGCTCTGAGTTGTCTGTGTATAGCCGATCACATGAGCCATAGAGAGGAAGCAATCTGACATTGTTACTGGTCGACTGGGAGTGGAAGAACCACCAGAAAATAAACAGCACATATTCAATACTAATAATTTGATAACTCCTCCATTGCTACTGCTAGTATTGTACTGCACATTTACATTTCAGTGGTTTGGGAGGATCTCCTTTAATGCACACCCCCACTCTCCTTTTAAACATTGGGGTCTCTTAAACCGCATTTGCTGGAACAGCCTTTTGGCCCATTGTGGCAAAAGCCTCGTGCAGTGATGTCATCAGCACACCTCCAGATTAGAATTTAGAAGTGCAGCTGAAGAGAACTTTTGTGTGGATTCCAATTTCTCCGGAAATTTACCCCGGTCATTGGAGATGGTTTGTTCAAGGAGCTCATCTCCCATTAAATACTTGAAAAGCAGCTAATTCCGGTAAGTGGCACTTGAGAAAAAAGGATTTCTGTAAACTTGATGTTTGGGCGGGCATGTCTACTCCTTCTTGAGCTGTGAGGCAAACGTCATGACCCTGTGGGGACACTGATGGGACAAGTGATGACGTAGATGTCCCAATCCACCGCTAGAGCACCAGGGATATTATCATTCGTGGTGCCCCAAAACCAGACATTTATGTCTCGGCACCACATGTAGAAGGTATTATTCGGGAGAGGAGTCTTTTCACTCTCGTTTTATTTTCTGGGTTTTGATTCATCAGAAGAATACGACTTAAATTCACAAGACTGTGTTTAGAGGGCTTCCCTTCTATGGACCCGTTATACAAGATTGCAAAAAACCTGTAGGGAGCACAGTGCAGTCGAAGCGGGATTGCCTACATCACAGCAAAATCCCAGCTGGCCACTCCCCCACCCTACAAAGCGAAGGAATCTGCACCATTCAGACCTTTATAAATGCCCGAAGGGTTGGGGTTCTTGTTAATTTTGATGATAACCCACACTGCCAACGTATGGCCTGTTTCTAAGGGCTGCTATAATTTTGGGTGATCAGGGAATGATGCTACTGAGCGAATGCATTTCATCTGTTACGTTATGCTATTTGGCCAAGTGTTGAAGCTGGGAGACAATGATTTTCCAAGTAACTAGTGATAGTTCATTATAGCCATTTTGATAATTACATTGTGACATGTGGGTTAAACAAAGGGACCTGCAGCCAGTCCTAAAAAAAAAGTGGGGGGGGACTCTGACACACGCATTGGGAAGTGACATCACATGACGTGAACAGATCTTTAAATTAAAAATGCAAATTTAATTAAACTAGTCTTTCTTTTAGAAGACTGCTGTCTAATTATAGAAGGTACGCACCTTTTTAAAGATGAGAATCTTCAACAAAACCTGGCCTGTAAAACGGAACGGCAGTCCAACATTTCAGTTGGCCATTGTCGAGGATTCATGTGGTCTTGCTATGAAGTCTCCCACCCGTACCACTGTGGTTCAAATCCTGGTAGTGGCATTGTTCATGTGTGCAAGGAGCACCATTTTTTTTTTTAATATTCCTCAAACCATAAGATCCCTCGACTTATGCCCTGGTCTCCATCTATGTCTATTCCCTCGCACAACCATTTAGCACCCACTGGTCCTGCTGGGAGTTTGCTTCCTGCATTTACCACCCTTTGCTTGACAGTTTGCTGGTATTACTAGTAGCCTTAGCCCCCTGAGGTTTAAAGTCAGCTCAGTGCCCAGAAGGGTTGGTTAGAGTATCCAAGCACTAGCCCTGGCCTGCTGCCTAGTCCGACACTTTTGTTTGACTGTGGAGACTAAGTGCTGAGCTGCGTGAAGAAGAACAGTGACTTGTCTATGAGGGGAGAGGGGCTAGACAGTCCCCAACTCGCACTGATGAAGAGAATCAGGCTTTTCAGCTGTGTGTGCAAACTGGTGAAGTTTGGAGCTTGCTCGTTGTTTAGCAATATGAGTCTGCTCTAAACAGGATTAGGCATGCACAATTCGGCACCTGCTTCCTCCACTCCCCTCCCGTTCCACCTGACCCACAGTGCTCGCCAGGTAACCCGGGTAGAATCGATACCAATGCTTTCCCTGGAGCGCACAGTTCATATATGTGACATTACACCTTCAGTTGTTTCAGCTCTTTCATCTAGTCCTGTGTTGCAGTGGTGAAGTCCCGCCCTGTGAACCAGGCGACCAGGGTTCGAATCCCCAGCGACCTGTTGCGATCGAGGAGGACATTGTTAAACTTCGAAATACACAGTGCAGAATACTTTGTTTTACCTACGGCCTCCAAAATACCTAGGTGGGAACAACGTCCGCCCTATGGAAAGTGCGTGGATGCCGTCCACCCACGTGTACCCTCGACTTGAGCCCTGCCCGCAGCAGTCATTTTAAAAATGTCCTAGTATTTGGACGTGTGCCCTGCAGGTGCAGAGTTCTACAGAACATCTCTGGAATGACTGCTATACATTGCGTATCTGGCGACATGGGTTGTACACACCAAAAAGTGATAACTGGGAAGATTACGGATTCATCATAACCAGTGAGAATGCCACTAGGCACCTTTTCGTTCCATTAAAAAGGAACCAACCATTAGAAAATAATTATTGCGGTCCCACCCCCTAAATGAAGCTGCCCAGGCCATGTCCCCTCTGCACAGGGCTTCAAGCAACCTTAGGTCGAGTCCTATAAGGGAGCACCCCGGCATATTTGACAGGCATATACACATATGTCGGTCCCTTGCTCACCATGTCTACGGAATGATGCAACTAACTGATGGGGCAACATGGTAGAACAATGTCCGATGTTGCTTGTGCTTCCATGTGGAGGAGGCATGCCCACCTTAGAAGCCGGACAGTTTTCCGGTTGGGTGGGGCGAGCTGTAGTTCTGAAGGAACTGTCAGGCCCTTGGGATCACTACCCCCTCCTGACACCAGCATGTGTTATCTATCCAGGTAACCCGTTACCTGTACTCCTACATCCCGTACCTTTTCCTCCATACTGCATGGGCGTCCTTCGCTAGGGACGGGAGACGGAACCTTTTCACCATAAAAAACCATCTTCCCCCTTTTAAATTTAGCTGCACGTGGCCTTGGGAGCATGCACTCCCTGGACTCCGCCCACTGGCGCCACTCCTCGGTCCCCTTTTTTGCGTCGACGGGAATGGGCCGATTTCACCAGCGCTCCTGGGTTTGGCTTCGGCCTTGTAATACTACGTGCTCTTCCCCAGATACCTCTGTCTTTTTGTTGTCTTTTTATCAATCGGGTACTCTCTCCTCTGGCGCCATGCTCCTCCCCGGCGCATGTCGATATTAACGGGCTTCAGCAGGTGTCCAGCCTGCAAAGGGCTCTTCCCTACGTCCGATTCCCCACGCTCTTTGCCTCCACAGCCTTGGCCCTGACCATGGCTGGGAGTGTTGTACCGCATGCAATGCGCTTGCACCCCGTGCTCTGAAAAACAGGCTAGCTTGATGGAGGGAGCTCTTTGAGAAGTCGCCTCCAGAGGACTTGAATGACTTCTTCAGTCATAAGTCAAGGCGCAAGGTAGGGGCCTCTTTTTTTTTTTTTTTTCCCATCGCACCCCACAAGGGCGACTCTTTCCCAAAGAAACGCCTGAGCAGGAGGAACCTTTCAGGTTCTCCCACCAGCACTGGCACCAAGGCTATTTCAGCTACCAGCCACCAGTCAAAGGGGTCGTTGGATCCTTCCGGAGACAGTATTGAGGTACTGCACAGTCTTTTACCGGGTGTACAACTGAGGGGCTATACCCTAGTACCAGCCAGATGTCCGAGGGGGCACCTGTATGCAGCACTACCGGTGCTACTGCCGAGGGCAACACATCGACTAGGCCCCGTCCTGAGGTGCAGCGTAGGCAAGAGTCCTGGAGGAGGCCGGCCCCAGTGAGCCAATCACCACGACTTTGGCACGTGTCACGCAGCTCGACAAGATGGCCGCTGCACCAGACAAAATGGCTGCTCGTCCGATACCACGCCTTGGAACAGAGCAGGTGGGAGAACGAGTTACAAGGTGGGACTGTTGCCAACCAGGTACCTCGCGTACAGCTTATCCATCAGCATCAAAGGGCAGGCTTACCCCCCCAACCGGTTAAACCGAGTACTAGCCCCAGCAGCCGCCCGCTACCCCAGCAACATCACCTGCCACCCCACCGGCCTGTGAGGACAGGTTCTTTGTAAAGTTTCTAACTCTCATGAGATCTCCTCCGATGGGGGCCATCCTTCGGGATGTGATCAGGAACATGCTCCCTCCAGTCTCTCCGCCTGCGCTTATAGTCATTCCTCCTATGGCTCTAGCGCCACATACCCCGGTGCAGCCCCTGCTGCCCTTGCCGGCTCCTCCGATTCCGGCTCTCCTGCCTCCCTGAGTTCAGGCGGTTCCACACCAGCCTCTGCTGCAGCCTCTGGCTCCGGTCACCACATTGCAGCCCTCCGCGCCCAGCACTCCTCCACCCGCTCCGGGCCAGCCGGACACCTTGGTGGACACTGATGAGGAAGAGGACCCTGACACGCTGTCGTCAGCCAAGGCCTTCCACGAACAGCTCACAGGTTTGGCAGAGTACTCGGGGGGCTTTCTTTCAACTGCTTCTCACTGAGAGTGAGGTCCTGTTTCCACCCTCCTGGCCATCTGTTGTTTTCCTGCACATGTGGAGTTGGTGCCTGCCTGCTGACCATTCCATTAGGTAGGTGCACTTTCTGTGCATTACTGCACCTCCAGGGGAATTGTTGAACCTGAAAAATCGAAATTGGAAAAAAAGAGAAGAAAAGAAAAAAACAATTTGTATAAAGTTGTTGGAAAGGACTGTTTTTATTTGGCATTTTTATCATACCTGGAGCTATTTTGAAAGCACATGTTATTTCCCTCTATTGCCTGCTTATTTGACTGTTTTTTGGCCCTTTCAAGATGGCCACTGTGGTTTTCTTTGTTGTGTAGACAGGCTGTGCTGAACCACCTCTCCCTGTGCTGCACTCCCATTGGTTGATGAGTGTTTTCTTCCCTCCAATCAGGGACCGGCAGGCTTCAGCCAGCCCTCTCAGCAAGGCTCACTTCTAAGGCCCTTGTCTGCTCCCTGTCCACTTCCGGAACGCTAATTTGGGTCCTCCCTGCACCTTAACCACAATGATGCTGCCACCTCACTCCTCTAAGAAATCCGGACTGCCTTGACTTTGCCTCCTCCAGAACTATGGGGTAGATCCCTCCTTATTGACTCACTCCTACCACTTTTGAGTATCACAGTTCTTTCTGCTTGTTACTCCCACGTTGTCATCCTGATGCACAGTGCTTCCTAAAACCCTTTGCTAACATCCGATTCCAAGATTGAAAAGTCAAATCTTGCTGTTTTTGCTTTGTTCTAAAAAGTCAAATCTTGCTGTCCATTGCGAAATTCTCTGTATTTTGCTTGTATACTGTTTCCTCTCTGTAACTTGCCAGCCCAGTGACCTCATCACTCTTTTGTGCAACACCTACCTGCCTTAGCCCCCCCCAGTATCTCTATCCTCTCCTCTCTTCCACACCAATTGCGCTTTCTGTTTCTCCTATATTTTCCAACTGCTTCTCCATTGACTATCCTTCCCTTCTCATGAAGTCTGGTAGGAAGAAGTTCAAAAAGGATATCTTGGCCTCTAACCCTGGTCTTCATATCGCTGACACCTACTCAATGCTTCTGCCAGACAGACCCTCAACGACATCCTCTTTGTCGTTCCTTCACCAGATCTTTGGACTCCTCATATGGTATCTGTGCTCTGCCCTATCTCCTCCTCCTCCCATTAATGGTGGCACTCGCTGGGAAGTTCTCATGGCTTGTTCGACTCCACTAAAGTTATCATTAATGTCTACCTAAATGGCACTGTCATGGTCCAGGGCCCTCAGGCCAGTCTCCTCCTCTTTGATAGGCGATTCCCCCGCCTCATCAATTTCCTCTCATCTCCTGCTGTCCCCTCCTCTCTCCCCTTGGCTATCTTGCCCTCTCTCTCCCCTCCGCCTCGGCCCCTCCTAGGGCTCTTTCTCCTCCGCAGGGCGTACCTCTGATCTGTACCCCTCCCCGGAAGGTCTTTAAGGCTGGCAACTTTCTTCATATTGCCACTCTCAACTCTCACTCTGCTGTCAAACACTCCTCTGACATCTGCCACCTCCTTGAACTAGACCTTGATGTCCTTGGTCTTACTGAGACATGGTTCACGGCCAGCTCTGGCACAAGCTTTGACACTCTCCTTCCTGATGGCTACAAGATCCTCTCGGCACCCAGATTCTCCTGGTCCGGTGGGGGGGGGGGGGTAGCCCTGATCTTTCCTGAGTGGATTCCTGCCTATATCATTCCCACTCAGACCTACTCCTCTTTTGAATGCCTTGTCTGTAGGCTTTCTCTCTCGCCTACCCATTCTCTTATTGTGGTTACCATCTACCGGCCTCCTGGTCAAATCACCTCATTTCGAAGGGATTGTGTCCTCCGACGTATTCCTTATCTTAGATAGAAATCCTTCAGCTTTGCTGGCCTCGGAAAATTTTTTCGCCAGAGGGCGCTGCGCGTCGATGATCGCCGAGTCGATGACCCTCGACGGCCTCCGTGCCGACGTCGACGTCATCCTGCCTATAAAGGCCGCGCGCAGCGTCCGTTGCTCAGTTCCGTTTTTCCGCGCTTCGTTGTGCCTCGGAACACCGTTGCTCAGTTCTCGTCAAGATAACGTATATAATAACTACTATTTACCTCGATATCGATGGCATCCTCCTCCGACCCGACGACCCCTCGGTCCGGTTTCAAAAAGTGCCGAGACTGCGGGAAGAAAATGTCGTTGACGGACCCTCACAGGGTCTGTTTGTGGTGTCTGGGAATCACGCACCAGAGTTCGGAGTGTGAGGAATGCCTTTCCATGACGGCGAAAGCCTTGAAGGAGCGTAGGGGGAAGCTCGAGAGAGGTAGGTCAACTTTAACTTCCTCGAAAGCTTCTTCGGTAGAGTCGAGACGTTCGTCTCCTCACCATAAAAAACACTCTCGATCTAGATCACGAAGTGGCTCCCACCACTCGTCGACATCGAGACACTCGAAGAAGAGACGTAGGAGATCCCCTTCGTCATCTTCGTCGAGTTCTCCTGAGAGAGTTCATTGCCCCACAAAACGCAGCTCGCAAGCTGAGTGGGAGGAATTCAGGAAAAAGATGCTAAGCGTCTTCGAGAAAGCGGCCTCGTCCCCCTCGAAGACAGCTGAGGGTGATACCCCGGGTAAAAAACCCAAAAAATCTAAACGCCGCGAGTCGCAGTACCCGGCGGAAAAGTCAACCCGAAAGCGCCTCGAGCCATCGGGAGATAAAGCATCATCGACGCCATCGTCGAAAACTCCTTCGAAACAGAGGTCGGCGCCATCGACGCCGTTGTCGAAGGATTCATCGGCGCATCAGTCGATCGAGTCGACGCCGACGTCGACGCCGATATCGACGCCGGTGAAGGAAAGAACCACGGCTACTCCACAGCCAACGGTTAGACAAAAGACCTCCGACTCGACGCCGAGAACGTCGACGTCGTTCTCGAGCAAGACTCCGATCCTTTCGAGTTCTTCGAGGCCTAGTACACATTTCTCGACGCTTTTCACGGCGCCTTCGAGTACTTTCACGTCGGTGTCGACGACATCGACGTTTTCAAGGCCTGTGATGATGGCTCCTTCTGCATTGGAAATGGGGTTTATACCATTCCAAAAACCAATGTATCCCCCTTTAACCTCGATTTTTGAGGAAAGGGAGGATTCAGACCAAGATATTGATTTACAGAGGACCACATCACCAGAGCCAGAGACTTTCGCCTCTGAGGAAGGAAGATTAAAAAATCTTCAGGATGCACTTCAGGAAGCTAGTGGCTTGGACACTTCTCCTGAAGCAGAATTTATCAAACCAGACCCAGGAGAACATGCGGAGACTCCATATAGAGCTCTGATGTCTAGAATCATAGAATTTATGGGTTGGTCTGCACCTTCTCCTGCCTTTCAGCAGGATGACCTCACTGACATACTGGACAAGGGCCCACAGGAGGATCCTGTGGTTCCATTTCACTCTGCTCTACAGAGAAGGATTTTGACAAACTGGGAAACGCCAGAAATTATCCCGGCAGTAAATAAAAAACTGTCAACAAAATACAGGGTGGCTAGTTCTGACCCTGAATATTTGTCAAAACACCCTACTCCTGAGAGCTTGGTTGTACAGGCTGCAACCTCATCAGGCAGCACATCTGCATACCCCACTGCTCCGCAGGATAGGGATGACAAAAAATATGATGCCATGGCTAAGAAGGTTTTTTCTGCCTGTAGCATGGCGTTAAAGTCTATTAACGCGACCTGTACGCTCGCTAGGTTCAGCCACACCCTTTGGGAGTGCGCTTCATCAGCGGCTGACTGCCTCCAAGAAGGAGAGGAAAGGGACGCATTTTTAAACATCATCAGGGATGGTAAAGATGCGATGTGCGAGACCCTACAAACTGGCCTAGATTCTGCTGACAGTATCAGCAGGGCCATGGCGGCAAGTACCACAATCCGCAGGCATGCGTGGTTGAGGAAGTCTGGTTTTGCCTCTGACGTGCAGACCAGGCTTTTGAATATGCCCTTTGACGGTTCTACCCTCTTTGGAAAGAAGGCGGATGACAGTTTGGAGAAACTGCAAACGTCCAAGGCAGCAGCCAAGTCATTGGGAGCTGCTATCCGTCAGAATACCTTTCGTCCTTCGGGATCATCGTGGAGAGGACGGTCCTTTCGTTACTATTCCTCATATGGAAGGGGCAGGGGACGACCGGCTCAAAGAGGCCAAGGAAGATTTACCCGTGGTGGACGGGGTAGGGGAAAGAAAGCCGCACCCGCAGGAGCAGGAGCCACTTTACCTTCGGCAACTGCATCAGCCGCTTCAAAACCACTCTGAGGTCTCCCCTCACAGAACACCAGTAGGGGGCAGGTTAACTCACCATCTGACGGAATGGCAGGCTATTACGTCAGATGCTTGGGCTCTGGAGACAGTAGCCCAAGGTTACTGCCTGCCCTTCCTACATATCCCTCAGAGTCATCCACCGGGGAACAACCCTTTGAAGCTTCCAGATCCGCTCCTCTTGCAGGAGGTTTTAGACCTGCTAGAGAAAGGTGCCATAGAACTGGTACCTGTAGCGGAAAGGAACAAGGGTTGGTACTCCCCCTACTTCATAATACCGAAGAAGGACGGAGGACTGAGACCCATCTTAGACTTACGGGAATTGAACAAATTCCTCCGAAAGGACAAGTTCAAGATGGTGACTCTCTCTCAGATCCTTCAGGCCCTCCAGCTTCAGGACTGGTTGGTATCTCTAGACCTCCAGGACGCTTATTTCCATGTGCCGATCCATCCCAGGCACAGGAGATACCTGAGGTTCGCAATTGGCAGCTCTCATTATCAATTTCGAGTTCTGCCATTTGGGCTAACCTCCGCCCCGAGGGTCTTTACCAAGCTAATGTCGGTTGTGGCTGCAAGTCTAAGGAGGGAAGGGATTCATGTCTACCCTTACCTAGACGATTGGTTGATCAGAGCTGTATCTTCGGAACAGGCTCAGAGACAACTAGATTATGTTTGCCACTTCCTTCACAAGCTGGGCTTCTCCCTCAATTTAAAGAAGTCACAGATGATACCATCACAGAGACTCCAATTCATTGGAGCAGTCCTGGACACTTCCCTGGGAAAAGCCTTGCCACCAGAGGTGAGGGCTCGAGATATTCTGCAGATGGTCATCAGATTTCAGAATGCCCAATATCTCCCAGCCTACGACTTTCTGAGGTTGCTAGGCCTCATGGCATCCTGCATATTCCTCGTGCCGGAGGCTCGCCTGAGAATGAGATCCCTCCAGTGGGCACTGAGAACTCAGTGGTCACAGTTCTCAGGAAGGATGACAGATCTCCTTCGGATCCCGGTCAAAGTAGCCCGAGACCTTCAGTGGTGGGCCTGTCGGGAGAACATCCTGAAAGGAGAAATGTTTTGGCAACCATGGCCGGAGATAACAGTAGTCACGGATGCCTCACTCACGGGGTGGGGAGCTCACGCCAACGACTTGACCATCAGCGGTCGTTGGTCTCCATCGGAGTCCAGACTACATATCAACCTGTTGGAGCTGAGAGCCATCAGACTAGCGCTGAAGGCTTTTCTGCCGTCTGTACGGGGAAGAAACGTCCTAATAATGACGGACAATACAGTGGCCATGCACTACCTCAACAAAAGAGGAGGCGTAGGCTCACTACCACTGTGCAGAGAGGCGATGCAGCTCTGGTTTTGGGCAATTCAGGAAGGAATCTCTCTATCGGCAATTCACCTAGCCGGAGAGAAGAACTTGACAGCGGACGCTCTGAGCAGGCAGAGCACAGTCTCTCACGAGTGGGAGATAGCTCAGGAAGTCCTTCAAGAGATCTTCGCCCTTTGGGGAACCCCTCAAGTGGATCTGTTCGCCACCAGTATCAACAGGAAGTGCGACAGATTTTGCTCAAGGGAATTTCCCCCGAGAGGAGCTCTAGGAGATGCGTTCGTAGTGGACTGGGAGTTCCCACTTCTGTACGCGTTCCCTCCGGTCCCTGTCATTCCTCAAATGATCAGGAGGTTGAGAAGGTTTCGGAAGACCATGATCCTAATTGCCCCGGATTGGGCCAGGAGAACGTGGTACCCGGACCTTCTAGACATGTCCATCTGCCCTCCAATTCGACTGCCATACAGAGAGGATCTTCTCTCGCAGAAGGAAGGTCAGGTTCTCCATCCAGCCATCAAGACCCTCAACCTTCACGCTTGGTGTCTGAAAGGTTGAGGTACAAGGATTGGGACCTTCCGGATGATGTTATGGAGGTGTTGCTTTCGGCCAGAAGGCCGGCAACTAAAACTCTATACCGCTGCCGTTGGAACAAATTTTGCAGCTGGTGCAGAGAAAAGAATATTGAACCCTTTTCTTGTGGTACACCTATGGTGTTGTCATTCTTACTTTACCTGGCTAATTCAGGCCTACAGGTTGGCACAATTAAGGGCTATCTCGCAGCGCTATCAATCTTTAAGCGCACTGCAGAGGAGCCTTCATACTTCAAAATTCCATTGGTAATACAATACCTAAAAGGATTAACTAATGTTTATCCCCCGAAACCTTTTCAAGTTCCCTTATGGGATTTAAACCTAATTTTAAACTTCCTAAAGGGTGCCCCTTTTGAACCACTACACTCTTGTTCATTGAAGCTTCTCACCCTCAAAACTGTTTTGCTAATAGCATTGACATCTGCTAGAAGGGTTAGCGAGTTGCAAGCCTTATCGTGTAAACCTCCACATACAATCTTTTACAAGGACAAAGTTGTTCTTCAGGTGAAGCCTAACTTCCTCCCGAAGGTAGTCTCGGAGTTTCACATCACTCAGAAGATTATATTACCTTCTTTCTACCCTCCTCCTCATCCGGGGAAGGAGGAAGAGAGACTGCACAGGCTGGACCCTAAGCGAGCCTTGAGCTTCTATATCAGCAGATTGGCTAAGATCAGACAAGCAGACCAACTCTTTGTAGGTTATGCAGGACATAAGTTGGGCCTTCCAATAACAAAACAAACCATCTCCAGATGGATTATTTTAGCCATTCTGGAGTGCTACAAATTGGCAGGAAAGGAGCCTCCTCAAAATCTAAGGGCTCATTCTACCAGGGGTATCGCAACATCCTCAGCCCTTCAAAGAGGGGTGCCAATTCGAGATATATGTGCGGCTGCCACATGGTCGTCCGCACATACATTTACCAAATTCTATAGCCTGGATTCCTCCTCTAGTCAAGAAACTAGATTCGGCAAGGCTGTGTTACACTCTGTCCATTCTGGAAGGGTAACATAACTTTTATTACTCCCGCCTCCAGTCACAATACCACTGCTATGGGAGTCTATCTAAGATAAGGAATACGTCGGAGGACACAATCCCTTCGAAGAACTAGTTACTCTTACCTTGTAACGTTCTTTCGATGGGATGTTCCTCCGACGTATTCCTTATCGACCCTCCCATCCATCCCCGCAGTATGACTTCCTGTGGGTTTGCAGCCTATGCTCCTTCAAGGTGATTAGTCTAATCCAAAAACATTACTGGGGACTACAAAACGGAACTGAGCAACGGACGCTGCGCGCGGCCTTTATAGGCAGGATGACGTCGACGTCGGCACGGAGGCCGTCGAGGGTCATCGACTCGGCGATCATCGACGCGCAGCGCCCTCTGGCGAAAAAATTTTCCGAGGCCAGCAAAGCTGAAGGATTTCTATCTAAGATAAGGAATACGTCGGAGGAACATCCCATCGAAAGAACGTTACAAGGTAAGAGTAACTAGTTCTTCTCTCTGAGTGGGCAGACCTCTCCTCCCTCCCGGCCTCTACCACTCAACTCCTCCTCCTCGGTGACCTCAATATACATTTAGACTCTCCTTGTTCCTCCTCTGTACTCTTCCGTGACCTCTGCGACTCCCTCTCCCTGTCCATCCTCCCCTCTGGCCCGACTCACTCTGCAGGGCACACACTCGATGTCTTGCTCTCCTCTGACCTCCCCCTCTCCATCCCTCTGACCACTCCTCTCTCCTGGAGTGATCACTCCCTCCTCTCCTCTCTCCCTCTCTTCTCCCCAAGCCAAGCCTATCCCAACACTGCCACCTACCTTCTCGGGCATCCGGCCCATGAAGCGTGTGTCAGTTGAGGCTTTTGGCGCCACTTTCTATCCCCCCTCCTCCCCCACCACCACCTTTTGGCTGTCTCACATCCTGACACAGCCCTGTCTCTGTTCTACTCTTCAATTTCAAATACACTTGATACTCTTGCCCCTGTCATGAGGATCCGTTTGAAGTCCAAAGCCAAGTGCAATTCCTGGTATTACTCTGACGTTGCTACACCTAAACGTAAGTGTAGGGCAGCTGAGAGGAAATTGAGGACTTCCTGTTCATCCTCTGACAAACTGGCCTGTCGCCTGCTACAAAGGCAATACCGACTGTCTGTCCTCACAAAGAAGAGAGTCCATGTTCAAGCTTGTGTCTCTGCGGCATCTTAACAACTCGGCAAACTCTTTAAAATCTGCAAGTTTCTGGCCAACCCTGCTGCAGTCTCTATCCCTCCTGTTGCCTCCCAGGCTCTTTGCAATGCCCTTGCCTCTCACTTCATTTAAAAAACTCAGGACATCCTGTCCACCCTCTCCACCCAGACCCCTCCTCTCCCCTCTCCATCTGTGCTTGCTGACCCTCCTTTAGCCACCCCCTACCATCCTTCTCGTCCTTTCCTCTTTTTTCCCCTGATGAGGTCGCTAGTCAAGTCTGATCTCTGAAAGCCTTGTCAAAACAGGTTCATCCCTGTTCCTCTAAAACCATCAAGGACCACGACACCATCACTCCGTCCCTTGCTGATTTTTGAAGCACTCCTTTGCCTCGGGATCCTTCCCCTCCCCTCTGATGCACTCCTTTGTGCATCCTCTTCTCAAGAAACCCACAGCTGATCCTTCTTGTCCAGCTATCGCCCAATTTCCATTACTCCCTTTCTGGGCAAACTCCTGGAAAAGTTGGCCATCTCTCAGCTTAACCTTCATTCCAATTCCGTTGGCCGTCTCCATGATCACCAGTCTGGCTTCAGAGCTGCCAGAAGCACGGAAACTGCTCTCCTGAACATCCATGAAGATCTGCTCTGCAACCTTGACTCTAACATTCCCTCTGTCCTCATCCTCCTCGATCTCTCTTCTGCCTTCGACACAGTCAACCATAGCATCCTGCTCAACTGTCTCTGTGAAAACCTGGGTATGGGTATCACTGATCAGGCTCTGGCCTGGCTGACCTCTTTCCTCTCAGATCGACCCTCCCAGGTCTAACTTGGGTCGTTCCTTTCATCTATCTTCCTCTCTACCTGTGGTGTTCCCCAGGGGTCTAACCTCTCGCCCTGGCTTCTCAACCAATACCTGGCAACTCTCGCTCACTGCATTGCCACTTTCTGCTCAAATTTACAGTGCTACGCTGATGACACTCAACTCATTTTCAGGCTTCCCTCTGCCACCTCCTCTTTCTCTCTGATTGCCTAACTGCCATTCAAGATTGGTGTGCCGCCAATGATCTTTGTCTGAAAGCCAGCAAGATGGAGATCCTCCTCACACCTTCACCATCCTTTCCCCTCACTCTCTGGCCGGCCTCCCTTGGCCCTCCTCCTACCCCCACCTGCCAGGCTAAAAACCTTGGGGTCATCTTTGACTCCACCCTTTCCTTCTCCGCCCACATCTTTGAGGTCTCTAAAAAGTCAAATTTCCGACTGCACCGTCTCCTAGGTAACTCAGCCTTTCCTCTCCTTCCCCCCAGAAGCTCATGGTATCCCAAGCTCTGGTTCTCTCGAGCTTCGACTATTGTAACAGCCTCTTTCTAAATCTACCTGTCTCTACTCTCCGCCCTTTGCAACTAATCCAGAACAGGACTGCGAGACTTGGCCTTGGCCTCAAGCCCTGGAATCGTATCTCTCCAGCTCTGAAATCTCTCCATTGGCTCCCAGTGAATGCAAGGATTAAATTCAAAACCCTCTGCATTGTCCACAAGGCTTTCTGGGGCCTGGGTCCAAAATACCTTCAGCTATCCCTCTGCAAATACCTCCCTTCTCGAGCTCTTCGCTCCTCTACCTCCAACTCCCTCTGGGTCAGTCGTTTTTCAAAGAAACGAGCGGGGGGTAAATCTGTCTTCGACTGGGGCCTCCGTCTGGAACAGCCTCCCTGCCACTCTAAAACTTGATGAGAACCATCTCCCGTTCCAGAAGCACCTCAAGACCTTCCTCTTTTCTTCTACCTTCGCTCCCCCTCTTCCCTGCTGATCTGTTTTCTCTTTGCACGGCGCACCTGTCCACCCTCTGTCCTCCTGGCCCAGGTACCTGCTCACCCTGCCACCCTCCCGCACTGCCTCCGGGCCCCCCCCCTTGCAATGTGGTCTGTATCTGTACCCATACAGCCCCCCCTTTTCTTCCTGCACATATTAGACCTACCCTGTCTGCTGCATTAAACCTAGCACTTGCACATTTCTGGCTGCACTACCACTGTTTGTTGCCTTTATTATTTATTTATTGTTATTTATCTGTTTCTCCTCTGCTTCGCACTTTCCACTTCTCTCCCCTTCCATGCACTTTTCCCCTCCCCCCCTCCCATGCACTTGCGTGTTCTCAATGTCACTGGGCCTAGTAAGATTACTGTTTTGTTCTCCCCTGCTCCCCTCCCCTCCCCTCTCCTCCCTTGTCACGCTCTGAAACACTTGTGCACGAGCGCAATAGAAATAAAATATAAATATCAATACTTCAGCCCGAAGTGAAACAACCAGAGGTGGGGTTCGTGGCCGAGGTCCTCCCTCTATGCCCATGGTTAGAACAGGGATCCTGATGCAGAAGGATGTTGTCGCCTTTGCCAAAAAGGGGTGGCTTAAGCCCCACTCGGCCCAGCCTGTCAATCGGCGCCTCAACACAAAGTATAGGCAAATGGAGGTGGATCCACTCTTGCTATCGGCACATCCTCAAGCGCACTCTTCGGTGATCGCTGCGGCGTTACTCTACTCAAAGCCTAATTCGTCCTTGGCCACCTTGTCCTCGGCTCTGTTAGGCAAGGAGAAGATGGTCTTGGAGGTTTATGGAAAGAAGCTTTATTCCAACGCTTCACTGCACCTTCGTAAATCCAACGCGGATGCCATGCTGGCAGCCGTTAACTAGAGGCTTTGGCGGAAAATAGCCGACTTCCTTCCAGATGTTCCGGTGCAGAGCCAGTCACGTTTCAAGGCGAGACTGGCAGAGGCTAAATTGGTGGCACAAGACGACATGGAGTCCACCGTAGCCCACATTGACTCCTCTGGCCGGGCCATATGCATCGCTATAGACATGAGGACTGCCTGGCTTCGGGCTACTAAATTCAACCCAGACGTCCATGAACGCATATTGGACCTTCCATTCAAGGGTGGTGACATCTTTCACTCCACCACAGAGGAGGAGCTAGATAAAAAGAAAAACAGTTCCCAAACTGCGAAGTGTTTATCCTTACGAAGGTCACGCCCAAGGCGTACACCCAGCCGCATCAATGCCCCGATAAGGGGCATGCGTTCAGCAGGTTCCGGGGCTTCCAAGGAAAGAGGTCTAGGCAGCCTGACCGGTCTCTGAGTCAGCACCGGCACAAACAAAAGGGGGGGGGAGCAAGGGCTTCTTTTAGTCCCCCTCCTCCAGTCCCTCGGAGGGAAAGAAGGCATGACGCGCCCCTTCGGGTCCACGTGTCTTTGGTGGGGGGCAGGCTTGCCCTTCACGCACAGTTTTAGTGTCAGAAGTTTGCGGACCCCTGGATCCTATCCCTAGTGTCCATGGGGTAGCGTCTACCGACTCCTCGCACAGATTGGGACAGCAACTCTGTTGGCGGAAATTCGCTCACTCGTCGAGAGCCGGGCAGTGGAAGAAGTCCCAGCCTCCCAGCGAGGCTTGGTCTTCTACTCCAGGATTTTTGCCATACAAAAGAAGAACCAGGCTGGCCTGAGAGTTGTGTTGGACCTCTCCACCTTCATCCTCTCCCTACTTCTTCAAAAATGCAAGATGGTTACGCCAGCACTCATAGCAGAGACACTGTGCAGGGAAGACTGGATGTGCTCCCTGGATCTGAAGGACACTTCTCTACACATCCCTATTTGGCAGCCTCATCGATCCTTTCTGCGGTTCAGGATCATAGGCTGGCATTTCCAATAGAAGGTTCTGCCCTTCGTCCTCAACTCAGCCCCCATGGTGTTTACCAGACTAATGAATGCAGTGGCGGCTCTCCTCAGGACTTAGGATCACCATGTCTACCCAAACCTGGATGATTGGCTCGTCAGGGCGAGATCTCCGAAGGCGGTGCATCACTCTTCCTCCGCTCTTATGACCACTCTCCATGAAGTGGGATTTTCCATCAGCCTTAAGAAGTCTCAGCTGAAGCCTACTCGGAGCCTGACCTTTCTGGCCCTCATGTGGGACACGAGCTCCGAGAGAGTTTTCCCCCCTCAGGGTCACCATCACCACCGATTCCTCCCTGGAAGGCTGGGGGTCTACGTTGGACAACCAGTGTCCATGGAGGCTGGTCCCTGCAGGAGAAAATCTCATATCAACTTGCTGAAGCTGAAGGGTATATGGCTAGCTCTCAAGGCTTTCCTTCCGCTCATTGGGGGCAAGGTCATCCTTATCCAGACGGACAACTCAACCAGCATGTATTATGTGAACAAGCAGGGTGGCACCAGGTCCCCCTCCGCTGTGCAGCCTAGCGGACAGCATGTGGGAATGGGCCCTGGAGAACAGCATCTACCTGACTGCAATCTACCTCTTGGGGGAGTCCAACCTGGAAGCTGACATGCTCAGCAGACTGGGAGCAGACAATTACGAATGGCAATTGAATGATCAGGTCCTGCTCAGGGTCTTCAGCAGAGGGGGACATCCTCAGGTGGACCGCTTTGCCTCCTGGTCCAACAGGAAATGGCAGCAGTTTGTGTCCTGGCAGGGGCAAGGCCCCGGCTCCCTGGGCAACGCATTCCAGATACAGTGGAATGGCTTAACAGTGTATGCATTTCCTCCCACACCCCTGATCCACAGGGTAATCTGCAAGATACAAGAATTGCGTCCCCTTCTCATCGTTCTGATAGCTCTGTGGTGGCCGGCAACGCTGTGGGTCTCGGAGCTCCTCGGCCTCTCCGACAGGCCACCCATTAACCTGCTGCTGTGCCCACCTTACCTCCTCTCACAGCAGGGGGACAGGGTCATCCACCGTGCTCCACAGAAATTAGCCCTTGCAGCCTGGTTCCTGAACAGGTCACACTGAAGCATCTGAGCCTGTTATGACTAGCTTTACCTGCACCCTGCTTTATATGGATGGAATGCTGTGAGTGACTGACGTGGAATGCTGAGAGAGAGCATGTTATCTTATGAGGGGTTCCCTGAATGTCAGTTGGGATGATGATGTGACTGAGAGAGGATGCCGGTGGATGTTTCCTTTCCCTATGACTTACCTGACCTGATGTACCAGGAGCATAGTAAAGAAGATATTTGCTCCTGCAAAGGTGTCCGTGTCATTATTGGCCAGGTACCCAATATAACACCTGTCTCAGGCTAACCTGGACATCATTCAGGGCGCTAGGAGCAGGGCTAATGGGAGCCAGTAGAAGCGTAAATGGACCAGGTTCTGTCACTGGGCGGACTCTAAGGAGATCAACCCCCTTACTTGCACATTGGACGATGTGCTCCCATTCTCAGCACACCTCGGTCACTCAGGGGTGCAAATAGACACCTCCTGCACCTACTTGGCTGCCATAGGGGCCTACAGGAATTCTGAGGAGGTGGTCTTCACCTCCTCCAAACCCGGTGGTCAAGCGGCATGTGGTCGGCCTCACCAGGCTCTACCCATCCATCAACAAGTCACACCCCATGTGGGATCTCAATGTAGTGTTGGGCACCCTGGCGCACAAACCTATCAAACCAATGGCGTCTGCGGACATCACATTGTTCACAATAAAAACAGCTTTGTTGGTGGGTCTCAACTCTGCTCGCAGAGTCAGCGAGATCCAGGCGCTGGTGGCATCAGAGCCCTATACTACTTTTCACAGAGTTAAGGTTGTCTTGAGAACACACCCTGCGTTCCTACCTAAGGTAGTCTCTGCTTTCCATCTAAACGAGGAGATCGTTTTACCTATGTTTTTTGATGATCCTAAGGATGATGCTCAGAGGGTCTTGCACTGTCTGGATGTCAGACTCGTTCCGAAATCCTATCTGGACAGGACCAAGAGCTTCCGCTAGTCGGACATTAGTTTGTCCCCTTGGGGGGTATGGGGGGTCAAGGCCAGGTTATCAGGCATCCAATGCCTCTATAGCAAGGTGGATGGTTTCGGTCATCAAGGAGGCCTATGAGGGGAAGCACAAACCACGCCCAGCTAACATGCACAGCCACGCTGTCAGAGCCAAGTCCACAGCTGTTGCATTCCAGCTGCAGGTCCTGTGGCAGGTTATCAGCAGGGCGTCCACCTGGGCCATCCCTTTGGCTTTCTGTGAGCACTTCTGTTTGGACGCCGGCTCTAAATCAGATGCAGCTTTCGGACAGGCGGTTCTAAGGAACTTGTTCGCTTAAGGAGTGTCACCTCTCCACCCTGGGGCTACATTCAGTTGTAATAGTACATGCAGTATGGAGGAAAGGTGACGGGACATGGGAGTAATTAATAGTTACTCACTGTAGTGACTAACGTACTCCTAGTCCATAGTCCCCTTACCTCCATACGTCCCTCTATCCTCCCGCCCTAATAATACTAGTGTCATTGGGCAATGATAATATTGTCGATGTGTCAATGGGGACTGAGTGGTGGTGGTGGGCGGAGTCAGGGGAGCGCCCGCTCCCAGGGCCACGCCCCTGCACGCCTGTAAATTTAAAGGGGAAGGTTTTTTCTGGTAAAAAAGGTTCTGTCTCCTGTTCCTAGC
Organism: Ambystoma mexicanum; assembly: GCF_040938575.1. NCBI lineage: Eukaryota > Metazoa > Chordata > Amphibia > Caudata > Ambystomatidae > Ambystoma > Ambystoma mexicanum. The sequence continues at coordinate 572,240,233 of NC_090936.1, forward strand.
GAGGGACGCCCATGCAGTATGGAGGAAAGGGGACTATGGATTTAGGAGTACGTTAGTCACTACGATGAGTAACTATACATTTTTGTCTGCAGAAATCATAGTGCTCCCAGAATTCACCCCAGACCATGTTGCAAACCTGAAAGAAGTAATTTCCTTCACCTCCCCTTGGTTGCTCTCGCTGGATGCACCCATGCCTCTTCAGAATGCACATACTATATAATGTCCTCACTCCAAACTTGGAAAAACGTGGACCAATCAGATTAACATTTTGTCACTCTGCTTGTTAGGGAGATAACATTTTTATGCTTCATCCCCTCTCCTAGTGAGACACCCAGCACTTTTTTTCTGGACTTCTGGACCTTTTTGTTCAATCCTGAATGAGCCTTTTTCCACCAATTCATTCTTATTTGCTCTGACTGTTGGAACTCTGTTCTTTTTTGCAGCACACAGCTCCTTATGGGCACTGTTGCTGGGAACCCTTTCGGTTCTCCTTTGAGATTCTTTCTTTATCCTTACTAACTACAGTTCTTAAGGATAGAGTGATACTTTGTATCCCTTTTAAAACTTTATACTATGGGAGATTAGCACACACCACCTTATGTGGAGTGCTAAGGGGATACCTAGTATCCCCCTTCTTTCTGCTCCTGTGACATTTTAGTTTCATAGCCAACTCTATAGTTATGGCTGGGGGCAGTGAACGTGTTCTACCAACTATTGTGCTATTTGTTTTACTGCAGACTGTATTCACAGTCCCGTTTATTCACAATACGGTCACCTATGTTCTCACATGGTGGCTCCTTTCTTTTTCGTCATTTCTATCCTGGTTCTTCTTCGTTAGCCCTTCTACCATTCTGGGAGGGGGATGTCTGTGTTCGTGTTTTGCCTTTGGTGGGAACCATTGGGTGTCCCCGCCTAGGGCTCCACAGTGTCTGGGCAGGCAGGAAGTGGGGGACGAGTTATTCACTCTCCTGCCCTTTGCCTGAATAGAACCAGGGCGTACTGGGGGGGGGGGGGCTGGCTACCTATTTCTTCAACCAACCAGATGATTTTCAACTTGCAAATAGTTACTTGCAAGTCTGTAAACCTTGCTCCATGCCATGGCCCCTCGTCCCTCTCCCCCACACATCTCTCACCCGCTCTTCCCCCGCTACCTCATTCTTCCAGCCTTTCCTTTGCACCTCTTGCCCCATCTCCTGTTGCTGCCCCTTCTCCTCCTTCACCCTTTCCCTTGCACCTCTCGCCCTTCCTCCTCTTTCTACTCCTTCTCTCTTAGGGAAGAGTTCCATTTTTGGGGCATGTGCTGTCCCATTTAGGGGACCCTTAAATATGTTGTTTTTTTCCCTTTGGTTTGTTAGGATCTCAGACTTTTTTGCTTTTAGACGAACCGCTACTGAAGTCCCCTGCAACTTGTTTTTAGTATATGGTCCTATGGTATCCCATATGGCTCCTTTGATGAAGGTACTTTTTAAGCACCCGGTTTTAGCCCCATAGTTATTTGATCACCCTAATACGGTTTTGTGGATTAGGCTGGTGGCATACGTAATTTAGTTTTACTTCATCAGGGGATATGTCAGTTTTTCTGCATCAGTAGCCCAGTGTACCTTTTTGGTAGCCGTTGCGGGTACTAATGTATTATATATATTTTTTAAGTCCTAATCGGCTATTTTCATTTAGGTTGTCAGTTGCCCTTGAAGGATGGGCTGGATGTCCCAGACTGGGACAGTTTATGCACGGTTTCCCACAAATTACTCGAATATCCTGCTGCTCGTGCACATTGAGGTAGGAGGCTGCCATAATCCAGAAGAGTGGTGGGACACCCTCTGCTGTTCATCTGGGCCATTCTGTATTGCCTACACCATTGTTTCCATTGTGGGACTGTTTTCTGCTGGCTAGCTGCCACGTCTTGCCATATGAACCATCCAGATCCACTTGGTCCAGTTGCTATGTCTTCTGGTGTCTTTCTCGTCACTCCTAGAAAGTGGGTCGCCCACCTGTGACGACCTATTAATAATATGTCATCGCTCAGTGTCCGCAATTTGTAACTTGACCAGCAAGTCAAGATTTTTACTTAATGTGTTTCGCTGTTCTGAGCAGCATTTTCTGACACCGTGAGTGGGTCTTCTGTGTCTCCTTTGGCACCCCTCTGCACTCGTTTGCCTTCTCCTATGGGGCTGAAGTCACTTCTCTGGCTTTTCTCCATATGCACAGTTTTGCCTACTGATGTTCTCACGTTATACCCTAAGGGGAACTCTTGAACTATCCTAAAACTCAAGCTTTTAAAGTGACTTCCTAGGTACTTGGCTGTACATGGACATTCAAATTGATTGTCCTCCCACGTATTGCTCATCTTTGATATTCTATATCCAGCTTCAGCTCCAACGGGTTTTCTTTTTGGCAGAGTGCGCTGTGCGTCGATGCAGTCGACTCGATGTCCCTCGAGTGCTCTCTGTCTCGAGGATGATGTCATCTAAGGCATATATAGCATGCCAGTGCCCATTGGCTTCAGTTCCTTTTTCTGCGTGAGCTATCACTTCGAGAAACTATAGCGCTCTTCCTTTGTTCTTCGCAATAATGTCTTTGTCCTTGAAAGCTACTACTCCGAAGACCGGGTTCAAGAAGTGTCGAGATTGTGTTTCTAAGATGTTGTTAACCGACCCACACAGAGTTTGTCTGTGGTGTCTCGGGGTGGAGCATAAGTCCTCGGCCTGCTCCAAGTGCCAGTCAATGACAAGAAAGGCTCTGAAGGAGCGAAAGGGGAAATTGGTGGTAGGTAAAACCCCACAAAAATCCCAATCTACTACCCCGTCCAAGAAACCTTCGTCCGACGAGCTGAGAGGCGACTCTCCTCGAAGGAAGAAGGTTAAAAGATCAAGATCAAGATCGAGGAGTGGCTCCCACCACTCGTCGAAAAAGAGGCAACACAGGTCGCCTTCTTCGACTTTGCTGTTTGCTGTTTGCTGTCAGACACCTCCCCTGAGAGGGTATCTTGTCCCATGAAAAGCTCCACACCTGCCGAATGGGAAGCATTTAGTTCTGAAATGCAAAAAATATTTAGAAAAACCCTTGCAAGCCATGTTCCAACTGCGCCTTCCAAAGAAGCCGGGAAGGAAAGGGCTTGAGCCAAATCCTGCACACCCTCGAGCCCGGGGTCAAGGCCAGATCCTCATTGAGAGCCGTCAAGGCCTCAGCGTGATGACAAGTCATTGAAGGATCCTTCGGCCCGTAAGTCCAAACACAGGTCGACGCCAGCTATGTCCGCGACACCAGCTAAACCCTAGACATTGGCCCCATCGACGCCAGCTGCGCCATCGATGCCAGCTGTACCTTCGACTCCAACTGCGCAATCTAAAACAATCGTATCATCTGAGCAGAAAACAATTTCTACGACTCCTCGAGTGTCCAATTCACAATTAATTAAGCCCTCAATGCCTATCCCAGACAAGTCCTATATACCTTGGCCAAGGAAAGAATATTTCAGATCCCTCACCTCAATTTATGAGGAAAATGAACCATCAGACAATGATGTGCCTTTTGGTCTTCAGTTTGGTACACCAAAACGTCGCCAGAGCTGGATTTTGGTAGAACTGAAGCTGGTGAACATGCAGATGCTTCATATGGACGGCTAATGTCTAAGTTGTAGACTATATGGGGTGGAGTAGGCCTACCCTCCCATTTGAACAGGATGATCTGACCGACATCCTGAATAAGGGTCTGCAAATGGGTCCTATTTTACCATTTCATGTTGCTCTCCAGGAAAGGGTGCCAGCTAATTGGGAGACACCAGAGACTAATCCGGCAGCAAACCAGAATCTGACCAACAAATACCACACTTCAAGTAGTGACCCCGAGTACCTGTCTAAACACCCCACTCCAGAGAGTCTGGTGGCACAGGCAGCTACCGCAACTTCTAAGCAGGCAGCTTATCCAACTATCCCTCCAGATAGGGATGACAAGAGAGTAAATGGATGGGCAAGAAAAGTATTTTCTGCAGGGAGCATGGATCTTAAATCTGTCAACTCCACATGTGACCTTGCAAAATTCTCATTCACTCTGAGACTGTATTTCCATGGTGGCAGAGCGCATTCCAGAGGGGGAAGGAAAGAGACTGGTTCTTGGCTATGGCGGCAAGGAAGCCATTTGTGAGTCTCTTCAATCGGGGCTGGATTCTGCTGACAGCATCAGCAGAGCCATGGCAACTAGCACCGTAATGCAGATTTACATTTTTGAGGAGGTCCACTGTTGTGCCGGATGTGCAATCCACGCTTCTCAACATGCCTTTTGACGGGTCTCACCTTTTTGGCAACAAGGCAGGCGAAATCCTTGAGAAGTTGCAGACCTCAAAGGTGGCAGCCAAATCCTTAGGTGTTGCTATTAGGCAGCCTCAGCCTTTTCACCCCAGTAAACAGCCTTGGATTGGTAGATCTTTTCGTTACTACTCCTCAGTTGGAAGAGTGAGAGGAATGGCTGGTCAAAGAAGATTCCCTCATGGTAGACGAGGGAGAGGTGCTAAGCCTGCTCAAGCAGGGGCATCCTTACCAACAGCCACTGCATCAGCCGCCTCAAAACCTCCCTGAGGTCTTCAGTCACAAATCACCAGTGGGAGGCAGACTGGCTCAGCATCTGAAAGAATGGCGAGAAATTACTTTGGATGCTTGGGCATTGGAAACCATAGCCCACGGTTACTTCCTTAATTTCATTCAAAGACCTCAGAACCATCCACCGGGGTGCCACTCTGAGGATTCCAGATCCATTCCTTGTGCAGGAAATGTTGACCCGGCTAGAGAAAGGTGCTATAGAACCGGTGCCTGTAGCGTAGAGGAACAAGAGATGGTACTTTCCATATTTCCTGATACCCAAGAAGGACGGAGGACTGAGACTCATCTTGGACTTTAGATACTTGAACAAGTGGAAGGACAAGTTCAAGATGGTCACACTTTCTCAGATCTTTCAGGCCCTCCAACTCGAGGATTGGATGGTGTTGTTGGACCTTCAGGATGCTTATTTGCATGTGTCAATCCATCTCAATTTCATTTTTAGATGTTTTTATTGGCATTTGTATAGTTAAAGTTGTGCATTTCAGGTTTCCATATCACATGCCTGCATTTAGTCAACAGCAAACAACCCTTTAACAAACAACTTCCTACACATGCTTGTGTTACTTATAACCTCCACTGGGGCAAGCTCTTCGATGTCTGGGGCTGTAGCTTCCGCCCCTCACATCTCCAGTTGGGGAATGTCACTTGTTGTCAGAGGGGGGAGGGGGTGGGTGATTAGTTGACCACAACTCGGGTGTTTCTTTGTTTTAGTTGGTGCATTCATGGGTACTTGTCATCGGACGGGTGGAACATGTTCCAGAGCAGCGCTTTCCATGCCACACATTTGTCCATGCCATCTGCTTCCGACCTCTCACTCCACCCACACCTTGGTCTCCGCCTCTGCCCACCTTTCAAATTCCTTACGCCATTTTTCATATTGTGGCCTGGCAGCAGCCTTCCAGGACATGGCGATGGTTCTTTTGGCTAGTATGCTTGCCAGGTCCATAAACCTAACCATGTTTGTTTGCAGATCCCTGGGATAGGCACCAAGCAGACATTCTTTCAGTGACCACTCATACCTACTTACTCCAGCCTCACTGCATGCTCGCTCTATGGGTGCCCAGAAACATCGCACACGCGCACACCCCCAGAACATGTGTATAACATGTGTAGCATGTCAACATCTTTGCCCCTGCACCGTGGACATTGGGAACTCGCTTCCTTTTTAAACATAGCTATTCTGTGCTGGGTCATGTATGTGCGGTACAGCACATTCAATTGTATTAATTTGAAGCGTTGGTTCCTTGATACAAACTTAGGGAAGCGCAGTATTCCCTCCCATTCTTTCTCCGTTATGTTTGCACCTAGGTCTCTCTCCCATTGTCCTTTAGTGCCGTGCCCTTGGGATTGGGTGTGTTTATCAGCATGCTGTACAGCCTAGAAGTCGGCCTCCATCGGTCATTCAAATTATACATCCGGGTCAGCAGTGGACTCGCCTGTGGTTCCTCTGGCCAGACCTCCCATCTTTCTTTGGCTGTTTCCCAGACTCTGCGGTACCAGAGGAATTGCCCGCTCGGCAGCTCCTCCCTTTCTTGCAATGAGTCAAATTCCCGGAAGACCCCGTCCTCGTATACGTCACACCATATGTATACCCCCATCCCTTCCCATTTTCTTATTACTGCCATATCTGTGCTGTCTCTGCATGTATCGGCCGCTATCGGCACCTCCAGTGAGTAGGGGTTTGTTAGTTTCAATAGGTTGTGCGCTCTCCTCCATACCTTCCTGCCCAGTGTTATCATTAGTGGAGTGTGTTTCGGCCCTCCTGTTTTACCCACAGTATTTCTTTCAGTTTGATGGGAGCCACTAGGTGTTGTAGTAGGTCTGTTTCTGAGGTGGACTCGTCTGCTAGCCATTTAACTACGTGACTGAGCAGCGCTGCCAGGTAGTACCTTTCAAGATCTGACAATTTCACACCGCCCTTATCGTATGGTAGATATAAAATTGCCAGTGGAAGTCTGTGGCGGTTGGTGCCCCACAAAAATTCTTGGAGCAGCCCCTCCAAGGAGCGGAAAAAGGATGCTCCTACTTAGCGGTGCACGTTGTTGAAGTAGTACAGGAACTTTGGGAGAATAATTATTTTGGTAATGGCTACCCTAACTAACAGTGATAGTGGCAGCTTCAACCAGAACTTCATAGACTTCCTCAAACCCTGCGCTACCTTTGCTGTATTGTGTTCGTGCATTTGTTCTGGTGTAGGTCTAATGTTCACCCCCAGGTACTCATGTCCACCTCCCAATTAAGTCCCACCGCAGGTAGTTTATCAACATTCTTCCCCTTCAGCCCCGCCAACGGGAGTATGCAGGATTTGGTTTTGCTGAAATGGATCCCTGACACTTTCGCGTAGTTATAGAGTATGTTGAGGATCACCGGTACATTCAGGTGCGGGTCTCTCACGTACAGCAGCACATCGTCCGCATAAAGTGACAGCAGGTGTCCTGTTCCCCCATCCCAGATGCCAGAATCCAGGTTTTACTTCCTGAGGTATATTGCTATGGGCTCGAGTCCCAGCACGTACAACATTGCGGATAGTGGGCATCCCTGTCTCGTCCCTCTCTTGATGTCCCAGATTGCTGACACCAACCGCCTTGTTTTAACCCTTCCCTTTGGGTTCGTGTATAATATTTGCACCCATCAGATGAATCCTCCCCCATATCAAAATTCCCTCAGTGTTGCCACTAGCCATTCCCAAAATATTGAGTTGAAAGCCTTTGTGGCGTCTAGGGAGAGTATGGCATACTGTTCTTGAGATGCCGCTGTTTGCTCGAGTATGTGTTGCAATCTGTGTAAGTTTAGCGCTGTGCTGTGCTCTGGTATAAAGCCGTTTTGGTCACTATGTATCAAGCCCCCCATTATCCTGTTCAGGCGCTTGGCCAGTATGGTGGTTAAAATTCTGACATCATAGTTCAGCATCGATGGTGGGCGGAACGATCACATTCATCCATTGGTTTCCCGGGTTTAGGTATTGGTATAACTAGGGTCTCCTTCATGGATTCCGGCAGTTCCCCTTTGGTGTATGCCTCCCGGAAATCTTGAAGCAGCACCAGTGTGAGATTTGCTTCATATGTTTTATAGAACTCTGGGCAGAGTCCGTCACTTCCCAGTGTTTTACTGGAGGCGAGTGACAGTATTGCCTCCGATATCATCCCCTGTTATTTCGGCCTCGAAGGATTCCTGTTGTGATGGATCTTTTTTGGGAAGGCCTATTATCCAGTGTGTTTAGTATGTCTGTTTGTGGTACCTGATGGTCATGACTGTAGAGGTGGGAGTAGAAATCTCGAAAAATGTCATTGATTTCTTGCTGTGTTTTACGTGTTGTGCATGTTGTGTCTTTGATCTCTGTGGTCTGAGATCTTGGGTGTTCTCTAACTACATAGCCACACTAACATTCTGCCTGGCTTGTCGTCCTCGGCCTGTGCTCTGCATGTGTGTAGTCTGTATAAACAAGTTAACCTGAAACTGGACAATCGCCCTTCTACCCCAGCTGGGGCACTCTCCGTTGACTTGCCCAATCTCAAACGGTTCACCTTCTCACCGCTTACTACTGCTGAAGTGGAAAACATTATCCTGAGGATCAAACCATCTAACTGCCAGGGCGATCCCTGCCCCGCCCCGGTCATTAAGGAATCTGCCCACGATTTGGCCCCATTTATTACATCCTTTATCAACGCCTCCTTTAAAACGGGAACTTTCCCGGACAACCTTAAGGTCGCTTGGGTGATCCCCTTGCTCAAAAAACCCTCCCTTCACCCAAGCATACCTACCAACTACCAACCTATTACCACTGTCCCGTTCCTGCTAAAAATTCTAGACCGCGCAGCATACCTGCAACTCCAAGGGTACTTGGAAGCCAATAACCTTCTAGGTCTTAGACAATCTGGTTTCCACCCCAGACACGGAACGGAGAGAGCTCCACTAGATTTAAAAACTCAAATTGAAGTCTTAAAGGACAAGGGCAAACTAGCCCTGTTACTTCTACTTGATCTCTCAGCGGCATTCGATTTGGTCAATCACCAAATCCTTTGCAAGCATCTTTACTCTGCCGCCCATTTCTCTCCGTCAGCTACAGCCTGAATCAAATCATTCTTGAGTAATAGATCTATGCGGGTTTTTTCTCAATCCGCAGCTGCAGATCCTTCCCCTATTCACTGCGGCGTTCCCCAGGGCTCCTGCGTGTCGCCAACACTCTATAATGTTTTTACAAAACCACTCTTCGATGTGCTTGACTATCTGGGTGTCTCTTATACAAATTACGCGGACAACACCCAGATACTCATCCTCATCACTAGAGACTACTTGGCTGACACGAAGGCCCTGAATGACGTCTACTTGGTCATCCAAGCTTGGATGGCACAACACCAGTTATGCCTCAACGACGACAAGACTGAGCTCCTCATCTTGGGCACTTCGCAATGCCTTAGTAAACTTGAGCCGTCTTACCAATCGTTTATCATCGATGGCAACACCATCCAAGTTTCGAAAGACACCAAAACCTTAGGCTTCTACTTGGACGCCACCTTATCCCTATCCCGACAAACAAATGCAGTCAGATCTGCTTCAGCTTACACCTGCAAACTCATCGCAGCCTGCAGGCCATTTCTGACCACCCCAAACACGGTCACACTGGCCAGAACCCTCATCATGTCCAAAATCGACTATGGCAGCACCCTCTACCTAGGAACCAGCCAAGAGAATCTGAACAAACTACAAATAGCCCAGAACAACGCTATTAGAGCAGCCCTTAACATCCCGCAAAACCACCACATCTCGGAATCTAGATCCAACCTACACTGGCTACCTGTCAAACAGAGAATTTCACTGAAAGTCTTAGGCCTTACCCACAAATGCCTAGCCATCCAAGCCCCACCGTATCTCTGCAACCAGCTATCCCGCCACGCGCCTTCCCGCCCTCAAAGAACCGCCCAGACCCACTGTTTAACAATCCTTACGTTCAATAGGTTCAAACTACAAAAAGCGGGCGGCTCAAGCTTCCTCGTCCTAGCCTCCAAGCTTTGGAATGCCCTCCCCCTCACCATCAGATCTGAAGTATGCTTTAGTGCCTTCAAGTCCAAAACAATATCCTTTCAATCAGCCCTGAAATTCGGATCTCATATGTACCTGGGAGCCCCGTCCCAGTAAAATGCCTATGCTAATCCCTACTTTGTAAATGTATATTGATGTTTTGCTCTGAATACTTTGCACAAATACTTGTCCTGTATCCAATGTTGTATATATGTATGCTTGTTATGTATCCATGTCTAAAGTTGCGCCCTGATGCCTCTGGGCCTGACGGTGCGCGCTACAAATAAAACAAATACAAATATATAGCCATGCTGGCATTGTAACTGCGTATCTCCCCTCCCTCTGGAGAATTTCAAGATAGTCACACTGTGGCGAAAGTTCAGTATCTTTGCTATCATGGGGCGAGGGCGCGAGCCCGGTGGCGGTCTTTTCTGCAAGGATCTTTGTGCCCTTTCTACCACAGCGCCAATTTCTTGTAGGATCAAGATTTCCACGAAGTCTGTTGGGGTTGGGTCCTTCCATTCCTTCCGGAATCCCCAGTAGGTGTATATTGTTGCGCCGGGCGCGCCCTTCTGCATCCTCCGCCCGTGCTTCTAGTGCCGCATTCTTCCTTTCTAGCTCTGTCAGCTGTTTTTATAGTTCATTGGTGGTTCCCGTTTCTTTTAGTGCTGTTTTGCCCGTTGTGACCCTCTCAGTGAGGTTGCGGACATCTTGCCTCATCAACTGTACATCGGATTTAACCTCTTCTATCTTGGTGTCTATGAAGGCTCTGAGCGCTGCAATTGCTTCCATCACTTGGCCAGCGTTAGTAGCGGTTTCCTTACTAGTCTGTGCCGTCTTGGTTGCTTTGCGGCTGCCCTTTCGGTTTGGCGGCATGAAAGGAGTCCATGATTGTGGCGTCTTTCTTATTTTTTTGTTGAGGGCATTTTTTCACTGTCACCTGGTTATATGCAGAGTGTAGTACTGGTGGTGGGCGCACCTCTGATTCGTGTTGCGCCTCCCCCTTGTGGGTTTTCGCGTATCTGTCCAGCGGTAGTTTCTTTAGAGATATAATGGTTGTGTGTTCTTGTGGTTCATAGTGATAATGTCGAATTCAAAAAAGTTGAATACAAAAATGTCGTGTTTTATTATTATTATTTTTTTAATGGCGGGGTTCCCCTTCCCCCCCGTTTATTTTTACTACCCAAACCCAAAAAAAATACACATTTAAAAAAACACATTCTATTTTTTTTTTCGACATTTTCGTTTTCGACTTTTTTGCAGTCGACATTATGACTGCACACCTGTTCTTGTATTTGTGTTCTTGGGGTCTGATCTCAGGCGCCAGGGCCTTCGTCCTGCTGTGTGGCGTCACCTGTCTTTGTTACGTGCGTCTCTCGCTGCACCGGGTTATTGTTTCATTGCAGGTGCCATGCTGCCATGAGCTCGGTGTCCTGTTTCGCCCTGGTCGGAGGCACTGTGAGCTCCCAAGCCTCACTTGACCAATCTGTTTTACGGCGCGCCTTTGGTTTGTGTTGCTGTTCCTCCCGTGCGGGGGTCCCTCAGACTTATTAAGCGTTCTAAGATTTATGTTTCCTTCATGCTTGGGCACCACCTATGGGTTTCTCCCTTTTGTTAGGTGTTGATGCGCGTACTGCCAGCACAATTTCTGTTGTGTGGTGTTGTGCTGTTAGTGCGCTGCAGGTGGTAACACGTTGTGGGCCTTGGTTCGCCTCTTATTTCCGCTCTGACCAGTGTACTGTGGGCGACTGTCCCTCCACCCTCCCAGGTTATGGTTACCTTGCCCAGTAGGCTGGCGCTGTTGTTTCCCCCGTGTGCGGTTACCTTAGTTCAGCTCACACGTTATTGCTGGGTTGCTTGCCCAGGCTCCTTTGTGCTCGTGTTCTCCCGTTTCTGGTTGTTGGCACCGGGGCCCCAGCCTTTCATTTCTAGATCACACCGTATTGTCGGTGTTGCGCACTGTGTTCAGTTGTTTGCTGATGGTGTCCGAGCCCCAGTTCCCCTCCTCGGCCCGATTTGTATCTTCGGGGTAGGAGGTGGCCTAACTTCCCTCCGGTCCAGGTTGTGCCTCTTTGTGTTGGGGGGCGCAGTGTCGTGCAGTTACTGTCCTAGCATCCGTTGATGCGGTATGTACTGAGCTTCTGTTCGGGCCCCCCCTCAGTGCCTGGGCTCACCCACTGCTCTACCGTTGGTCCCGGGAGGGCAACCCTTTTTCATTTCCTCTGGTTCAGTGTGTGCAGCGGGCAGATGTCTCCATTTCTCGTCCACTCGTGGCTCCTGGGTGTCGCTGGTTCAACTCACCGTAACCCATGCACTCTGTTGCCGCCCTCCGGCCTGCCCGCGCTCCTGTCACTCGTCCTGCTGTCTCTCTTAGGGGCTCCAGTTAGTCCGCTGCAGTAGTCGCGCAGCCAGGGTAGCGGGTCGCGCGTCTCGCTTGCTCCTGGCTCCTTGCTTCCCTGTCGGCCTCGTTGTGCTCCTGCCAGTCCATCCAGCGCTGTCGTACCTGGGCTGGGCTCCGCACCCTTCACCTTCTTACGGGTTCTTAGTCTGGGTCTTCTTCCAGGCGTGGGGCGTCCCAACAGTCTTCTCACTGGGTCCGGTTTATGCCGACATGTTTGTGTCCTCACCTTCAGCCACCGATGTGGTGTTGTGGCTGTGCTCCCCGCTCTGCGCCTCTGTTGCTCTTCCTCACTGCGGAGGCGCCATGGCCACCATTTTGGAGCCACAGGGGGGTCCCCTTCAGCGTCACCTCCTGCAGTTGTTCAGTACCGATTATTTATATTTCTTGGCTCCAGGGTCTTAGAATCGGTTTACGTGTCGAGCAATGTTCTTGTTATAGTTTAAGTCCGCTTTATAATTTAGTTACTCAGGATCTTGCAGGATCTCGGCAGGAGCTCAGAGCATACGCAGCCTCACGCCATGAGCTCATGTCACGCCTCCGCGCCCCCCCCCTCCCCAATCCATCTCGAGCACAGAAAATACCTGAGGTTCGCAGTTGGCGGTTCGCATCAGTTTCTGGCTAACCTCTGCCCGAGGATTTTCACCAAACTGATGGCAGTGGTGGCAGCGAGTCTCAGGGGAGGGGGCGGGGGGGATTCCTGTCTTCCCCTACCTGGACTATTGGCTGATCAGGGCGCGTTCTACTGAACAAGTCCTGGATCATCTCAACGTCATCTGCCACTCTTCAGACTGGGCTTCTCCTTCAATTACAAGAAGTCCCATATGACACCTTCTCAAAGGTTCCAGTTCATCGGAGCTATGCTGGATACATCCTTGGGAAAGAACTTGCCACCTGAGGTGAGGGCTCAAGACATTCTGCAGATGGTCTCCAAAGTGCCTAACGTCTCCAGCCCTTGATTATTATTTTTTTTTTGAGGTTGTTCAGCTTCATGGTATCATGCATTTTTCTGGTGCCAGAGCCTCGCCTGAGAATGAAATCCCTTCAATGGTCCCTCAGGACACAATGGTCCCAGTTCTCGGTAAACATGTCAGACCTACTTCAATTTCCAAGCAGGGTCACACAGGATCTCCTGTGGTGGACCCGCGAGGACAACATTCTGAAGGGAGCAACTTTTTGGCAACCATGGATGTAGATGATAGTAGTGACAGACCCCTCACTCATGGAGTGGGGGAGCCCACACCCAACGATCTTGACAATCGGCGGTCGTTGGTCTCCATCGGAGTCCAAACTAAATATCAATCTTTTAGATCTGAGGGCAATCAAACTTGCACTGAAGGCCTTTCTGCCCTCTGTACGAGGAAAGAATGTCCTGATAATGACGGACAACGAGAGAGGAGGTGTAAGGTCACTACCACAGTGCAGAGAGGTAATGCAGCTCTGGTACTGGGCAGTTCAAGAAGGAATCTCTCTATCAGCTGTTCACCTAGCCGGAGAAGAGAACACGGCGGCGGATGCTCTGAGCAGGCAGAGCACAGTCTCCTATGAGTGGGAACTAGCTCAGGAAGTCCTTCAAGAGATCTTCGCCCTTTGGGGAGCCCCTCAAGTGGTTCTGTACGCAACCACTGTCAACCGGATGTATGAACATTACTGCTTCAGGGAATTTCCTTCAAGAGGATCTCTAGGGGACGCATTTGTAGTGGACTGGGAGCTTCCACTCCTGTGTGCGTTTCCTCCAGTCTCATCATTCCTCACGTGGTCAGGAGGTTGGGAAGTTCGGGAAACACATTATCCTAAGTATCTCGGATTGGGCCAGGAGGACATGATACCTGGACCTTCTGGACATGTCCATCTGCCCTCGCAAGAGGAGGGTTGGGTTCTCCATCCAGAGGTCAAGATACTCAGCCTTCACGCATTGTTTCTGAAAGGTTGAGAGACAAGGATTGGGACCTCCCGGATGACGTAATGGAGATTTTGCTTTCGGCCAGAAGGCCAGCACCAAAGTCCTTGTGCCGTTGGAACACATTCTGCAGCTGGTGCAAAGATAAGAATGTAGACCCTTTTCTATTCAAAACACTGGAAGGGTTATCTTTTCTATTATCCTTAACCAATCGGGGGCTCCAAGTTGGAACTATTAACACCTTAAGTGCCAGGCTATTATTGAAGTCTATGTAAAAAGGACAAGTATACTTGTCCTTGGGACTTAAAGGGTTAAGGGCTATTTGGTAGCACTATCCATCTTTAAGCGCTCGTCAGAAGAATGTTCATATTTAAAAATCCCACTGGTTGCTCAATTTCTAAAGGGACTAGCCAATGTGTTAACCACCCACCATCTCTTTTCCAGGTTCCAGTTTGGGACCTTAATCTGGTACTAACATTTATAATGTGTCCATCCTTTGAACCTTTACATTCATGTCTGTTAAGGTTGTTAACATTTAAAACCATTCTCTTGGTAGCATTAACCTCAGCCTGTAGATTGTGAATTGCAGGCACTTTCATCCAAGCCACCCTTTACTATCTTCCACAAGGATAGGATTGTTCTCAGGTTTAAGCCTTAATTTTTGCACAAAATCGTTTCTGATTTTCATGTAGGGCAGAACATTGGGTTGCCCACATTCTATCCTCTACCTCATCCTGATAAGGAGGAGGAGAGGTTACATAGTTTGGATCCATGCAGAGCTGAGCTTTTACATATCTAGGCTATCCAAACTTTGTATTGACTATCAGCTTTTGATAGGCTATATAGGTCACAAACTGGGTTAGGCTGTAACAAAAACAGACCTTATCCAGGTGGATCATTCAGGCAATTTCGGAATGCCGCAAGTCTTCCCTCGGTCAGGATGGAAGCTTTGGAAAAGCTGTCATCCATTCGGTTCATGAAAACCATTGAAAACTAAATTCTTACTCCATTCACCAAATCAAACACTGCTTTGGGAGTCTATCAAACATGAGGAATATGTGGGGGGGACACAATCCATTTGAAGAACAAGTTACTTACCCCTGGTAACTTTTTTTTGACTGGAAGTTCCTCCCACGTATTCCTTATCGCCCTCCCAGCCTACCATACAGTAGAATTTCCCATGCTCTTACAGCTTTCGCTCCTTCAAAGTTTAGTACGGTCAAACCCGTGGTTATGTGTGTAGTTTCTACTGTAAGAAAAAGCATAACTGAAGCCAACGGGAGCTGCGCATGCGCTATATGCTCTCGATGACATCGAGTCGACTGCATCGATGCACAGCACCCTTTGCCGAAAAAAATAAAATAAACTATTCCGAAGCTCGATATCAAAGATGAGGAATGTGGGAGAAAAATCCAGTCAAAAGAACGTTACCAGGGGTAAGTAACTTGTTCTTTTTCCTGAATCCCCATTGGGTCTTGAAGTTTTAGCCCAAATAATTGGTATTTTAGCATGCACTACTTATTTTAACTGTATTTTATGAGTTATAGATTACACTTCTGTCTATGAAAATGACTTGTGGCAGTCTGGTTGCGTGTGTATCATTGTTTCTAGGAGTGTAATGAGACCGTCTAGGTCTGGTGCTGTGTGTTTAATTGCGTCTAAATATTTGGTGGCCGTTTGCAACTGGTTGCTTAAGTATTGACATGTTTTCCACCCTCTAGGAGTTATATTCATGTTTGGCATGCATTTGTGTCACTTATGCTTAAAGGTGCAAGAGGTGAGCGTGAATCATGACCACTTTGTGTGGTGTTTTGGGTCCTGATCATGACTCTAAACAAATAGTTTTTAAGGTCTAGATTTCCCTTTTCCCAACTCTTAACCTAGGTGTTCTTGTGCGTGCCACCTGGTAGTGTGCATACGGTTAGTATTAGAGTGAGGTGGGTTTTTACTGACCATTGCTGATTAAGATGGATTTCTGAAATCAACCCTGGGGTGGATTTTGGGAGGCCACCCTATTATGGTGAACAGGGACACACTGGGGACTAGCCAACCTAATCAAGGTAAGGATGCAGGGCGACAAGACTTAGTCTTAGCAGGGCTGAGTGTGGTCTAGGCCTACAATCAGCCCACGCAGAACACCACCAATAATTAAAGTTAGAAAGGTAAGATGGTTTGGAGCCTTGTGGTAAGTTAAGTTCAGGTAAGTAAGCTAGCACATCCCTAGTCACTAGGATAGGCCCAGGAAGAGATCCTTGATCAGGAAGAGTAGCTTAGGGACATAACTTTCCAGCCATGTAATAGGAGGGCAGAAACAGGTATGTTACTTGATTTCTCCAGAGCCCCATCCTGAGGTTCTGGAATCAGTTGTGGACAGTCTTTTGTGCTTGGTCCGATCTAGGAAGGCCCAGGGGTCACGGCTGCAGAGGTCCCTTTCGGTTGCAGGATTTCATTTGGTTGGTTGCGATGCTTAAGAATCTGTTACTATCACTTCTTTCCTAACACTGTTTTTTTATACACACTGTGCTTTACTGTATTCTGTTTAGCTTAATGTATTGTTTGACCTTATTGCTATTCCTTGTATGATCTTGTAATGAATAGTCTATTTTTTAGTATACCAGTGTAGTGTATTCTGTGGGAGTTAACTATTGGGAATTAACTGTACTTTACTACCTGCCTTTCTCCCTCCCTTGAGTTAAGCCTGACTGCTCTGCCATAGCTACCATTATAGTTGGCACTGGTCTATCTTTTGGCTGCAACATATTTTGTTAAGTTAGATGGTTTCACATCCTTCACCGCAGGGGTGTGGAAATATCTCCCTAACATCCTCCTTTAACCTCTCACGCTGACTACTCGCTCCTCTGCACAACTCACTACATCCTAACTCTCACAACGTTGCCTTCCCTCTGCTCCTCCTTATTGCATGAGGCTAGCACAAGCTACTCCTGTGGCTCAGGCTTGGCGCTTGAGGTGCCTCCTGTTCCCTTGTTGTCTTCGGCCCTCATGATTGGCCCATCCTAATTGTTCATTTTTAACTCCAGCAGCTCTTCTGGCTGAGAGCATGGTGGGGGCCCTCTGTCATCCTGGAATCAGTATGGTCAGAGCAACTGCCTGATTCTGCCATGGTTCACCAATGCTCTGCTCCCTTGTCCCCACCATCCTCCAAAACCAAAATTACTTTGTACCTTGCAGACTGGTCTCCTACTGTTCTGGTCAGTGCTTAAGCTATCCCACAGTTTTTACTTGCAGACTGCTTTGTACAAATCAGTTCCATCTCCATAAGCCGTTTTCTGCTCGGGATCCGTGTTAATTTAGCCCCAATGCTTCCCATGACTTAGTTCTCCCTCATTGAGGTAGGGTTATAGGCGTGACTTCACTCAGCAGGCGAGGGAGAGATTGTCTGTGGGATCCTTCATACTCTAGCAGTTGTTGGTTAGTGGGCAGCTACCTCTGGCACCAAGAGTCTCAGTCCTCTTCCATGTGACTTCTACTTGGGACATACCATTAATCCATTGCCCTTCTTGATTGTGCCTAATATTCAGCCATCCATGGCAGTCAGCTTTCCAGCAGTGTTTTCCTCTCCCTTTTAAAATAGCTAACTTAACATCGGTTGCACCCCTATCCCCATCATCGCTATACCATGTCAACCTAATAGATAATAGTACCTTCTCTAGTTACCAAAACTCACCCATCCCCCAAATGTTATCTTTCTGTTCCGTGTGATGTACTCTTTACAGCTACTGTCTCCTCTGTTGCCCGTACACCACATTAGTGACTTATGTACATACAATGAACTCGGATGTAAATTGTTATCTCTGCTCTTATGTGTAATTACAATTGTTCTTTCTGTAACGATGTGCAAATTACTTCGTATAGTGTGGCATGCCGCCCTCCAAGGTCTGGTCCGCGCTGTGTAAAACCACTTGCATAAATAATTTGTGTCCATTTTCTCCAACAGCTTTGGCTACCCTGAAGCCCCAAGCTGGTCTCATCATCCCACAGGCAGCACCTGCCGCACAACCTGCTGCTGTTGCTGCTGTGAGTATGGCATGTCCTCTGTTGGTCATCTCGCTCCCACAATCCATCTCATCTGTCTTCAGCTATATCAGCCCACCACAGTGCTCTTTCTTGTTCTTTGCCTTGCTCTGTCTTTCGCTCAGTCCTGTCGCCACTTTGTCTTCGCTCTATGGGTCTCGTTCTTTGCTTTGTTGCTTTCGTGCCATCCTTTGTCTTTCTCCTTCTTCTATGACTGTTCCATAGCCGTGGATTTCAAGATCACTCAACATTCTCTTTTCATATGTCTCTCTTTAGGGAGCCGGTGAGCCTATGGACCTTGGCGAGTTGGTGGGAATGACCCCAGAGATTGTCCAAAAGGTAAGCTGTGTATTTGGGGTTTGTAGGTCTTTGACTATAAATGATTGCTTTTGGCTAATCTTTAAACCTGGTGGTGAATACTCCCAGCACATCACCTGAATGTAATGTTGAATCCATCTGTTAACCACTGACTCTGAGGAAGAACATTGCCTGTATGATAGTATCCTAATTGGCACCTACACTGTAGTGTGTGCATAATGCAGCACACTGAGCCAGTTGATGAACATGCTGTGCAACCGTTGACCATGTTGCTGAGCACTTCAAGGATGCTACCCCTCTTCCCAAATGACGAAAGGGGCATACACACTTGAAAACTCTGACCACCTGTAGCAGTTGGACTGTATGTGGACATTCCCTGTAGCATACTGTTGCTCCTTCTAAATGAGTGCTCTTCCGGCAGGTCACTGAACCTGAAGTGAATTGTATTGTATTTGTCATTTACATAGCGCCCTTTCCCCATATGCATGGGCTCAATGCGCTTTGTGGTTGGAATGCTCTCTGGGACCGAAGTCCATTTGTGGGAGATTCTACGAGTTAACTTTAAGATGCATGTGTGCATTTTGCCAGGTTAGGACTTGGGTGGGCTGGCTAGGTTCCAGTAAGCATCCCAGAGGTCAGCCGTGTGGGCGGGTGCTGTTGGTGGTTTTGGATAGAATGCTAGTGCTGGAGACTCAGTGTGCCCTGCTAGACTGACATTGTTCATAGGCTGTAGCTGTACAGCTAACGGCAGAGGTGTTGAGGTACGTCAGGGTTTTTAGTGTGTACTGCTTTTAGGGCGAATTCTCAGAAATGTGCCAATTCCCTTCTACCTTAGAGACCCCCAGCTCCTTTGCTGGACTTTAGGACTTTTAATTTTTATCCTGGAGAGAGTGACCCTTTTTCCCCACTCCCATGTATTTTTATTTGATTTATACACTGTTTCCTTTGGTTTTGGAGTCTGACAAACTCCATAGCCATCATATTTTTATATTGTGACACATCACCTTCACTGCAGTGGCAAAGGGAAGTGCTTTAGATTTCCCAAAGGTTTAAATACCTTCTCTTGGTTAAACTGTTTCCAAGAGCAGTAAAGTGAAATTTACTTTACTTAACTTTTGTAACTTTGTAGACCCAGCACACACTATCTTATATAGAGTCCTCAAGGGGTTACTTAGTATCCCCTTTGTCTACTTTCTCATGTAACATTTTGATGTTAACCGTTCTGCAATTAATGGCTGGTGGCAGTTGTTTACTTTTCCTACCATAGTGTGTTTTTACCGTGGGCTGCCCATTCTGTCAAAATGGCCCTGGTCGTCTTTTTTTGCCATTTTTGTTGGAAAGGTCCTTCTTGAGATTTACTCTGCGTGCCAAACCAGGTTTGGTCCCTTTGTTCGTTTTGTCTTTGGCGGGGTACTCCAGCATGTCTGGCAGGGCAGGAAGCGAGGGAGGTTCCCGAAACTCTCTGTGCTTAGTCTCCTTGGTTACAAGAATTCACCCAAAGGTCATTGGCCGGCTGGCTGTCCTTGCAGGACAGCCACTCTGCTGTGTGAGTGACCACTAGGCTGCAAATGAATGGGAGAGACTTGCATAAAAAGGCAAGGTCTTTTACAAAGAAGGCAGAGTCAACCACTGGACAAAGGAATCTGAAGAAGAACTTGGAAGAGACACTTACTGCAACTCCTAGACGGTTGTTTTGCCCGGTGAAGCCCTGCTGCAGTGCTGAAGCTCTGAATTTGCCTCGACTAGAGAAGCCCTGCAAAGGACGACTTATCCCCTTGGGTTGGTGGGACCAATCGACCCCAAGACAAACTCATCTGGAAATCCTCTCATTGCTGGCTGTACTTTCGTTGCTGCTGCAGGAACAGAGTGCCAGGGAGAGGAACACCAGAATCGAGTGCATCCTCCTTAAGCCGGATCCGAGCTCCAGGAAGATCCTCTGTACTCTCTCGAAGAAGGGCTGACAAAGCCTGAGCCACCTCAACAGAGTGCTGGACCCCAGAAGCAAAAAGTCCACAGGGTGTCCAAGAACTGCGCAGGTGCTATTCGCGAGAAGCTGAAACCATGAAGTGCAGCTGATGAACTTTCCCCATTGCTGCCGCCGACCTTGGAATCGTAGTGCAGGAGTCCCTCAGACGTCCTCCCTCTTGTCCCCACGACTGAGGCCCAGGAACAACAGGATCTGCCATACTACAACAGGAAAAGAAGCCAGCTGGAACAAATTTCTTCAGACCTACGGTACTGTGAACTTAGGGGTACTTACCTCTTGTTGGGTAACTTGTTTGCTCTCAGTTGAGACTTGCAGTTGTTGCCTGTTGCCGAGTTGCTCACAGCTTTGCCCCCCACAAGCTTCCCAGCATGTGGCCCAACAGTGATTTCATTTTGTACAAATCTCTCTATAAAATCGTGCAATACTTTTTACTTGCCTTCAAGAAGTGCCTCCGCTCCCCTACACTTTACTCAAGTAACATTGGCTGTCCTGGCTCCCTGAAGACTCTTCTGACCTCTGACTTTGTGTTTTGTTGTTGAGGGCTTGGTTAACTCCAGTTGTTCGAATAGGTTGCTTTTTTTGACGTCTTTACAGTTTCTTTTTGTGGCGGTTGTGAGTTTAGGAGGTTGGATGCAGATTTGAGTAGGCAGAGTGATTACGAATTGTCATGAATTCCCGAATCCAGCCCTTCTGGACTTGGGTCCATGATGCACCGCGGCATAAAATCAGCGACTCTTCCAACACACACTCTTGGTTCCTCTAATCAGATGATACCCATTTGGGATTGCACACGGACACTTCCTACACCCTCGGGTGACTTAAATAGCTAGGACACTGTGGACATTGATTTATCACTGGTACATTTAGAGTAATACTGAGTTTGGTGTAAAAGGTTAGATAGGGGAATAAAGCAAAGGTTAACACATAATTCATAAACTGGTAAGTACTTTTTGAACCCTCCAATGCAAAGTAAATTAACCCTTTCCTGGGGGAAAGGCAAAAGCACAAGGTCAGCGGTAAGAAGTCTCCCAGGGAGCCAGGACAGGCAATGTAAGTTAAGCAAAGTCTAGGGGAGCTGAAGATCTTCTTGCAGGTAAGTAAAAGTCTTGCACAATATTTTTAGAAAGGTTTGTAGAAATTAAATCACTGAAGGGTCACAAGCTGGGAGGCTTGTGAGGGGCAAAGTTGCAAGCAACTGTGCAAGGGCAACCAAGACAAGTCTCAACTGAGAGCTAGCAAGGCTACACAACAAGAGGGAAGTCCTCTTAGGTTTACAGTACCTTTGGTTCGAAGAATGCTTCCAGCTGGCTTCTGTTCCTGTGTAGGTCTCCATATCCTGTGTTCCTGGGCCTCAGTCGTGGAGACAAGAGGGAGGACGTCTGGGGACTCCAGCACTTTGAATGGAAGGTCGGTGGCAGCTATGGGCAAACTTCAGATCAGCGGCACTTTGCGGTTTCAGCTTCTTGTATCTCTCGCAAACAGCACCACTGCGGTTCTCGGATACCACTATGGACTTTCCTCGCATCTGGGGTCCAGCACTCTGTTGAGGTGGCTCAGGCTTGGTCAGTCCTGCTTCAAGGGAGTCCGTAGGATCTTCCCGGAGCTCGGGTCCGACTTAAAAGCGATGCACTTGATCTGGTGTTCCTCTCCCTGGCACTTCGGTTCCTGCAGCAGCAATAGAAATCTTGCCAGCTCCGAGAGGATGTCCAGACGTGTACACTTTGGGGTTGATTGGTCCCACCAAACCAAAGGGAGAAGTCGTCCGTTGCAGGGCTTTCCTAGTCCAGGTGAATTCAGAGCTTCAGCAATTCAGCAGGGGTTCACCGGGCAAATCAACAGTCCAGAAGTTGCAACAAGCGTCTCTTCCAAGTTCTTCTTAAGATTCCTTCGTCCAGTGGTCGACTCTGCCTTCCAAGCAAAAAGCCTCGCCTTTTATGCAGGTTTCTCCCATTTATTCGCAGCCTAGCTGTCACTCACACAGCACGGTGGCTGTCCTCTAAGGACAGCCAGCCAATTACCTTTTGGGTGCATTCCTGTAACCAAGTGGATGAAGCACAGGGAGTGTCGGGCACCTCCCTCACTTCCTGCCCCTGCCAGAGGCAGGCTTCACCATTGAATCCCGCCAAAGACAAAACAAACCTGGTTTGGCACGCAGAGTAAACCACACGAGGGACCTTTCCAACAAGAAATGGCAAAAAAAAGCCAGGCCATTTTAACAAAAATGGGCACCCATCAGTGTCTTAGTGTAATTGCAGCCTGCGGTAAAAACACACAATGGTAGGAGAATGTAAACCACTGCCACCAGCCATTAATTGTAGAAAGGGTAACATAAAATTGTTACATGAGAAAATGGACAAAGGGGATACTAAGTAATCCCTCCAGCACCCTATTGTAAAATAGTGTGTGCTGGGTCTAGAACGTTACAAAATTCAAGTAAAGTCAATTTTCACTTCACTGCTCTTGGAAACAGTAGTTTCACCAAGAGAAGATATTTCAACCTTTGGGCAATCTAAGACTTCCCTGTGTCGCTGCACTGAAGGTGCTGTGTGTTCCAATTTAAAGATGCCTATGGAGTTTGTCAGACTCCAAAGTCAAAAGAAGCACATTGTCCAAATCACAGACAAATATATGAGAGTGTGGGGAAAAGGGCTCACTCTCTCCAAGTTAGAAATTAAGTCTTAAAGTCCAGCAAAAGAGCTGGGGAGGTCAGTAAAATGGAAGGGAATTGGCACATTTCTGAGAATTCTCCCTAACAGACGTGGTGCAAGGTATACATACCTTAAATCCCGGATGGAGTTCATGTTCCATGTTTTCCTAGGTCCAACGCGATGGGCTGGTCTCGACAGCTGTGATCTCCCTAGATTGAAGTGTGAGCAGTGGGAGAGGGACCCAGATGGACGGGGGAGTGATGTACAATTGTCTGGGGCTCAGGGGCGGAGCGGGGAGTTTTTAATGGTGTGCCACTGCAAACGCTGCCTGCATCTGTGAGGGTTTGGGTGGATAGGTGTGTTGTCTGGTTTGGGCCAGTGCTTCTGTGCGCATATTAACAGTATAGAGTGCAAGAAGCTTTCAAGAGTAGGATTTGTTTTATTTCACCGAAAGTTAAAGAAAGTGATTACAAAACAAAAAGAATAGGAAGGAAAGAGCCCGGCTTTGAGTGCCTTTCTGAATGGCAAGTGGTTAACAATGTTTCGTATGTGGAGGGGCAGAGAGTGATCGGAGCTTGGACGGAGAAGGAGGATCTGCCCAGTCTGGTGCAGTTTTAATGTGGGACAACTCGAGAGATGCTGTGCTGGATCTGAGTGTCCGCGAGGGGTGGTAGTGAATGAGTTTGTCTTGGAGGAATTTAGGCCCGGTGTTGTGGATGCCACGGTGGGTGATGCACATGGCTTTAAAGGAAGTGCGTCGACAAATAAGGAGCCAGTGGAGGACTCTTAGTGTAAGGATGATGTTTTGTCTGGGAGAGAGGCTAATGAGCAGGCGGGCCACAGCATTTTGGTTTATTTGCAGTTTCCTTAGCAGGAACGCTGATGAGCCTAGATAAAGGCAATTTGCGTAGTCGAAGGGGGAGAGGATGAAGCAGATGATGGCAGAGAAACGGTGAGGATAGGTGAGGTATGGTTAGATATGCCTGAGGATGTGTAGGTGGAAGAACCAGGTTCTGGATACAGAGTTGTGATAAGAGAGGGATGAATACGTGTCCACCTAAGGTTTTTCGCAGAGGTTGATGTTGCTCGGGGGTGGTTGGGGTGGGCTAGGGAGTGAGGCCAGGGAATAGGTTGGGGAAGGAGCACTGTTTCCCTGAAGACTAGGATTTTTGTTTTCCCAGGATTGAGGATTGGGTGGTTGGTCGTCATCCAGTAGTCCATATCCGAGAGGCATGATGACCTTGGCGATTGGAGCCTGATTTGGGGATTTTAAGGATGATCTGGGGATTGTCTGCATATTTGTAGCAGGTGAGATTGTGGGAGCGGATGAGTGCGGGGACTGGGTTCCGATGTTGAAGAGGAGGGGAAATAGGGGTGCTCTCTGTGGGACCTCTTTCGGTACTCATTGGGATGTAGAGGTGAAAGGGTGGAGGAGCATGATTATCAAGTGATTAGAGATGAAAGAGGAGATTCAATTGAGTGCAGTGTCTTTGATACCTAAAGAGTGTAGCCTGTCTAGGAGAATGGTGTGGTCAATGGTATTGAAGGCGGCAGAGAGGTCAAGGAGAATGAGTACAGCGCATCCTTCTGCGTCCGCTTTTCTTTTTAGGTTGTCCAAACGGGACACTAGGAGGACTCGGTTCCTCGGAGGGGTCTGAAGCCAGATTGGGCAGGGTCTAGGAGGTTGTTTGCTTCAGTGAAATGGCCGAGTTGCTTGTAGTTCTGGGGGAGGAGTGGGGCGAGCATAGGTTTTTTTGAGTATGGGGTTTGATGTAGAAGGTTTTTAAGGCTTTCGGGAAGGTTACCCGATCTTGGAGAGTGGTTAAGGATTGAGTATGCGATAATGCTTGCACAGGTTGAGGCTAGGATGTTTTTGGGGAGGGTGTGCAAGCTAGGATCTTCAGGGGAACCTGACGGGTGGCTTTTTGCTAAGAGCGAGAGGAACTCTTGGTGTGAGATCGGAGAGAAAGAGACAAAGGGTTGCATTGGGAGGGAGTTTGGGCGGGGAATTGGTCGTGGGCTGGGGCAGTATTTCTAAATTTAGGTATGATGGCAGAGTCAGTCGATAGCGATCTTGTGGAAATGTTCTGATAAGGCATCGCATAGGGATTGGGAGTTGGGTGGAGGCGGGGAAGAGCAACCTGGAGAATTTAATTGAGAACCAATTCTCTGCAGTTCCTTGCTTGGGTTGCGAGAGTTCAAGAATCTGTTTGCATAGAATGTGTTCTTGGTTTTTATAATTTCCTATCTGTAGGCCCTTGTTAGTCTTGCTACGCCAGTTTTGTTTTGGGCGGTTGGGTTGATTTTCCAGGTCTATTCCAGATGGTACTTGAGGGTTTTTAGCAATTTTGGGGTCGGTGGTGTACCACCTGTGTGTGGGGCCTGATCTCTGCGAGGGCCGTTTTTTTGGGGTGAGCGGTGTGAGGGATTTGGAGACCCAGTGGTCTAAATTGTATTGGTGGGTCCTGGAGGGAGAGTGCTTGGAGTGAATTGAGGAGGGAGGTGGCTAGATCCAGGGTGATAACTACTTTGTTCCAGAGTGGGGTGAGAGTTGGGGAGGTTGGTGGCCTTTGGCGTGGCCATGGTCGAGAGTGGTACAGAGAAGATTGTGGAGTGATCTGTCCATGTTGGGGGGGCGTCGAGGCAGTGTGGATATGTTTGTGGTGCTGAAGACCGCATCGCGGGTGTGGCCTCCATTGTGGGTGTTGTCAGGTTGAAGACTTCTAGGTTGTTTGTGAGTGGACTGGTCATGGGGTTTGAAGGGTAGTAAAACCAGATGTTGTAATCCTCTTGGATGGTGAGTGCTGGATGTAGGTTGAAGGTTGTTGTCAGAGTTTCGCTGAGTGTGTCTGCAAGGTTTCTTTTGTAACTAGGGGTCTGTAAATGGTCACTGAAGGGTATTGTACCCTTCTATGGGCGTAAACTGCCTGCAAACTGCCCAACCCGCCTTCTGTCTGAGCCTACAGGTCACTGCCTTGCCCTATTCCAACCTTAGGGCTGTATGCTTCCTGCACAGAGCTAAGCTAGCAGTGATGTTTGCAAGAGGAGACAGCCTGTTTGCATGCTCACCAAGGCTCAAAGGACCAGCCCAACAAGTCAGTGTGGGTCATTTCTGTGGGCTAGTTTGGTTAAAACTAACAGGTGCATTGTAGTGCAGGCATCACGGTTTTAAAATGCATTTTGCTCAAATGTGTTTCATACATTTCCATGTACTGCAATTAGTGCATATGTGCATGTGTGTCTTTGTCTGGTGCCTATTGTGAGAAACCTCAGGGCGTCCTCACTTCTTCTATCCCTGAAATAACCTCCTCCCAAGTGGCTAGTGAAAGGCTGTCGCTATTGGATCCAGACCCTGGGGGTGGATATGTGAGGGAGGAATACTTGTGTGGAGGAGACTTGGGGAGCAGAAATGAGGCACCCTTGGGTAAGACATGGTATCCCCCATTTCACTTTCACCATGAGTCCACTGTCCTTCAAGCCTTTTATTGGCGATTGTCAATCCCTTACCTACCTTTACCCTAAATCAGTCCCCAAAAAACACCATTTAGGTACTGGGACGAGGAAGAGACCCATTGCAGAACTACATAATCTTTATTGACGCACGGACATACACACACCAGTTATGTATTGGGACGAGGGGGAGGCGAGCAAGAGCAATGCAGACCTTCCAAGTCCGCAATGAGCGGTCTAGTCCTTTTTGGACCAATCAGCATGTCGGGAAGTTTAAAAGCAGCAAGAGCAGTGAAAATTGAGTCGGCTGTGGAAGCCGATCTTCGGACTGCCGGAGGAGCGCTGACCTCTCCTGGAAGGCGGCGTTGGCAGACTGAGTGCTTGAGTACGATGCACAGTGTATGGAGTGGGAAGCAAGACTGAAAAAAGCTGGAGGCCTGTGGCGAATGGTGAAACAGGTACCAGCGGGACCAGGCGAATCTGCATAGTGAAGCCCGAGCTGTGAGAGAAGCATCAGTGGCAGGAGCGAAGCCACGAAGAGAGAGGGAAAGGGAGGGAAGAAAAAGAAAAGCTTGTGGCAGACAGACTGTCAGGAACACCGTAAGCACCAACCAGTGAGTCAGCCTAGGAAGGGGGACACCAGGGCGGCAGTCGCATGTTACACTTATGCAACTTTAATTAATGCCGAACTAAAGGAAAGAACCTTTTTGAATATTGAATGAAAGCAAGAAGCAGGCCTTTTTTAATACAGATTTGAATGAAAGCAAGAAAGTAAACACTTTTGAACAACGATCCGAATGAAAAGCAAGTACTGTTAAATACTGAGCTGAATGAAAGAAGTTTTGTGGAATCCTACGTTGTAAAGGAACTGTGTAATATGAGAAACCAAGTATTGGCAAGAGCCATAAGAATATATATGAAAGTGCAACAAGTGAACAGTGGCAAAGCAAGCAAATGGTAAAGCATCATGAGGATGTGAATAAATTAAGTACTATTTGTAGAGTTGAAACAGTGGCAACGTGCCTACAAGGAAGAAGATGCAAGACCGGTGTCTCAGTTGCGTGACTTGTAATGGGTGGACCTTGTGTTCTGACAACTGTGCCTAGACCGAGGACACCTGCCTATGCAAATGCAACTCAAAATACCCATAACGAAGCTTGTGTTTGAATATTAAGGAAACGTGCTGTGAATTGAAATGTAGGGACTGTACTTTGTGAACTTGGTGAACGATAACCGAACCAGAATCGCTTGAAAGTATTACCAAGAACTGTGTTGTAGAAAAGGTCAAAGGCCTGGAAGCTTGGAGAAGGGAACCCCTTTTGCATTGTTAACTGTTTGAAATTTGGAGATGGGAAATCCTCTACAAGTCTAGAGCTGGAAGAAGTTCTGAACTTTTATTTGAACACTTCTCATTTTGACAATGACATCCCTGCACATTGTGTTCCTAATGGACGTGAGGGCAAGTATATGTTTGGGGACAAAGACTTTTACTTCGGACTTCCTGACACAGACTATTCTTTATTTTGGTAGGGGAAATCCCACCATACAATGGGACACGAAATGCCTTTTTCCAAACTTCTTTTTGTTAATAAAACTTTCTAAGTTTACTTTGAATTCAGTTGTCTGTCTACTTCATGATGCCGCCACACTGTCTATTTTTTGTCCAATTCGGACTATTTTCATCGGTCAGGCAGTGAGTTTTTAGGAAGAGACTTGAACCCCACTTAGTATACAAACCCCTTTGCAATCATCGTTTCCAAGTACTGAATTTGAAGTCACTTCCACCTGGCTCGGATACTGCACAGGCTACTTTATTTCTCTGGACCAGTCAAACATACAAATGGGCATAGCAGGTGTCCCATTGTGTTGTCTGGCTCCGTACTCTCCGATTAGCTTTTATAAATCTGCAAACATAACTTGTTTAATGTGAATACGGTGCAAGGATTGCGTCCATGGGCTTGTTTCTACTCTGTGTTACCCAGCAATAACACTGCAGCAGGACATTACAATCCTCTG
This sequence comes from Ambystoma mexicanum, assembly GCF_040938575.1. Taxonomy (NCBI): domain Eukaryota; kingdom Metazoa; phylum Chordata; class Amphibia; order Caudata; family Ambystomatidae; genus Ambystoma; species Ambystoma mexicanum. The sequence goes on from NC_090936.1 coordinate 572,268,596, forward strand.
TTAACGAGAATGCGAAGCGAGAGTGTCCGTTTCACAAGAATTGCATGTGGCCCCTCGGCCACTTCAGCTGGATATTATTTTGCTAATGCAGTGTGTACAGCAACACAACAATCACTGCTCCGCAAGAGCCGGCGTGGCACAAGAGGAAATGTGCGCGACCCCGTTGTTACCATATCTGTGGCCTCCTTCCAGCTCTGCGCAAAAGCAGTCAGTACACTGTTCCCATGATTCCTGATGTTCCAGAGAAGGTGGTGAAACACGAGGATCTGTGGCGCGTTTCTAGCTAAGCCGGGCATACACTAATGCGAAAATCACTGCTGCATTAGAGCTGGAGTGGGACCTGCTGGTCTCTAACTATACTATTATTGTTTTTGGCGATTTGTTTTTTTAATATATTCGATATATATTTGGCTTGTGCAAGGACAAAATAAACTGCACAAATAGTGCAATAGTAGGGGAGCATGTGTACGTTTTTGGCAGTGTTAGTGAGGAAAATGTGGGAGGGATCTTGCACCATAAAGTACCAATCTAAGAATACTTTCCATTGTGAGAGCCGACATTCCTTAAATTTCATAGCATAGGTTTTACTTAACGTGGAACTCCCAATTAAAAGTACAAATGAGGTTTCATAATATGAAATGGACTTTTTTGAGGCCCCGTTGACTACAGAGTACATGTTGTTGGGACCACTTTTTTTATGGCTGAAAATATCTTTCAATTAAGAAATGTAAAATCTGACCATAAATAACAGATATCGAAGACATTATGAAAGTAGTTGGATGCCATCCTGATACCGCATCAATTCTATGTGCCATGCACCATAGAGTGACCCTGTGAAAATTATTACTTTGCAGCAGGTTGCTGGTTATGCAAAACCAGCCCAGCCCTTTCAACACTAAAACTGCCATGGAGCATGTTTTTCCTCATATGCTCCTTTATTATAACATCAGAAAGGCTTGCTTTACAGACGTGAACAAGATAAGAAGGGTACTATTGTTGCCCATGTTATTTAAACGGAAGCTCCTATCCGTCCCATTAAATCGCATGCTGATATTTAGGGGGGCTGGGGGTCAGTATGGAGATAGCCAATTTAATGAGATGCTGAATTAGTTATGTGAATCACATTGTTGCTTTCCAAAGGAAAAGGAGTGCACTACGGAATTGGTTGAGGTGGGGGCCGAGCAGTTGCACAGTTCCCTCTTTCACTCTGGTATCGTTAATTACTATGCACAACTGATAATGTCCCCCTTGCTTTGGGCCCTAATCATTATTTAGACTCGGGCGGATAGCTCGGGGGCAACACGCTCGCCTTGGAAGCAGTATGATGCGTAGCCACACCTGTTTGATCCCCGGGTTCTCGCTTAGAAACCTCTGGGTATTAAGCACGTTATAAATAACCAATTAGAAATTATAATATAGCCTTGATATGGAAGCCTCATCGTGGTATAATCCTGCATTGAAAATGAATATGGAAGTGGAACCTTTTTTGGTGAAGCTGTATCTTGGCTGGAATAATTAACATCTGGGGTGCTTGTCTCGAACGAGTCCCAATTCCCTTTGACCGGTTAAAAGACATTGTTCAAATCTATGCGCTTTTAGGTGATGCTCTATTACAAAATTAGGGAACTTTTATGTATGGCAGACAGCATGCCTCCGAATATTTTCTGGAGAATCCATCTTGTATAGTTTGGCAAGGGCTTCATTGGTTGCTTGCTCAGTGGCTCACACGTTAATCTCTGCAACAGAAAGCATATGTTTGCCCTGGAGTGCGAAAAATATATACCTGGATGTTTGGATTACTTGAGACTATGCCTATTTGAAGGTCTCCCTGACAAAGAAGTATGCCTTTGAGCGTGGGGGAGCGCGGGGGTAGGGGGTGGGGTTTAAATATAAGAAATACAGGGCAAAGAATTGGATCTTTATTATGTTGGACACCAGCAGGTTTATTGAAGTTAGGGTTTTTCAGAATCCGGTTCACAATGGGTTTCTACTTTTGTACAGTGCTGCTCATCGGCATTGGATAGTCGCGAGGTACCCCTTTCAGGATTAGACCATGGGAAGAGTGGAGAAAGTGTTGGGTGTCACTGTTGGCAAGTACTCCTATAAAAAAATGCCTTCCGTTCTGCAGCCAGGCTGACCACTGCTAGAAAATGCTTGACCACTTTTCATCAATTTTAATTTCGTTTCATTGGTTACCCTTTTTACATGTGCATGTTTTTTTAAAGATTCGCTGCATTCCCTTAGGTGGTCGTGGGAAAGCACTCTTAACTGACCAATACGTTGTGGGAGAGCTGGGGGCTTGAGCAAAGCACAAAGCCACGATATTTCCCACCTTAACATACCTACATTTTGTTATGCTCTATTTTTCTGCTCCAGCATTTTTCGTGGTTGCTTCAAAGGCTTGGAATTCCCTTGCCACCTCCATTTGTTGTCTTCTTTCTTTGATTTTTTGTTCGTATAGCTTAAACTCTTTAGGCCAAGGTGTTCATGATTATTGTTTTTCAGTAATTTGACAGCTTTTATGATCTTTGTGGATGTGCTCATCTGTACATCAACCTTATACCTTCAGGTTAGGGCTTTACTTTTAACAATACAAAAATACTTTTATAGTACTAGAACTGCTAAAGCTCACATGGATTTCTGGCTTTTTAATAACCAAATATTTTACTTATGGTCAAGATTGGGTTTTGTGCATTTGTATGTTTGTGCTTTCGAAATATGAAAGTGTCATGCTCTCCGAACAAGAGTAAGAAAAAATGTGTGCATATGTGGCGTTTTTCAATTTTTACTGTCTTCACGTGTGTGATCAATTAACTATTTTTTAAAATGTGAGTTATGTTTATACCATAGGTATATACTGTTTTAATCCCGATAGAACGTAAGACACAAAGTAAACTATCTAAATCAAATTAGCAGGCAAAAAAGCAATGAGCACAGTGAGCAGTGCTGCACCAGAGTGATTGTGGCGCACAAATTGTTTGCACCCTTCAGTGTTTGTGTTTAACTATTTTTTCACTTTCCTTACTAGCTTCAAGACAAAGCAACGGTGCTCACAACGGAGAGAAAGAAGGTAAGAGAACAATCCGTTCTCCAAGTTGGGAGTGTTATTATCATTAAGGGAGGGTGTCAAAACCTGGGTCTAATAATCAGCAGTATAATCACATCCAGTTTGTTTTCCCCCCTCTAGAGAGGAAAGACTGTTCCAGAGGACCTGGTGAAACCAGAGGAACTAAGCAAATACCACCAAGTGTCGTCCCATGTGGTGAGTTCTGGGTTCTGCATTGGGGGTAGGACTTTTGAGGGTTGCTGGTGTATTGTGGTTGGGCAACAAGTGTGGCCTCCACTCTAGCTTATATTGTGTCTTCAATTTTGGTACATTGGATTCAAAGTGGGAAACATTTTTTATGGTACTGACATGGGGGGGTGCCCTTATCTCGACACGTTTTGTGGTTGTCCCCATTCTTGCATTAAGTGGAGTCTACTGTCTTTCCTTCTTGTATTCACAAGATTAGGCAGTGGAGTGGTAATGTTTGAGGCACTTCCAGGAGCTGTTGGTATCACTTCATTAAATGTGTGCTTGCTTACGGATGTTGAGACTAGAAAAGTGCGATGGTGGTACCACCCGCTTGGCATCCTAGCTGCTATGGTTATTATATTCCCGTTAGTTAAATTGTGCAACCTACCAATTTCATGGCATTTACTGAGGTTGTATTGTCTAGTATATGGGTGCAGGAAGGGGTGATGTTCTGTCAGGTCTCTGGGGGGGGGGGTCCCCATACAGGCCTACTCTGCTGTTTAACATGTTTGCCTGAGGCTTGGCTGTGCAGTTGGCGTGCAGCATGGGCTTACAAACGCTAGCACCCAACCATCCTTCACTATGTCCTAGCACTCTGCCAATGTTTTCAGTTCTAGCTGAACATAGCACAGCTTATTGAGTCACTGTCCTGCACTTGGTCTGATTAAGTCTTTAAGATTCTCAGACTCTGGCCAGGCAACCTTGTGACCACAGGCTAGGCACCATATGCTTGCTACATGGCTTCAATGATGCAGAATGCTGGCCTGAGTCTCTTAAGCAGTTAATGGAGATGGTATCGGATTTCCATACAGGTGGTGATACTGTTTTCCTCCCAATCATTGGAGTTATTGCCTGATCAAATTCTGGAAAGGCCATTGGCTAGAGATCCCTCTCGGTTCCACTAGCAGTGAGGATACGATGAAGAACCACTCTATTAATATACTCAGCACATAAAGAGAATAGCAAGTGTGGCCAGCTAGGATGACTCAGACCAGAGGATATAATTGAAAGTAGGTTTATTTAAATTAAAAGAAAATGACTCGGCCCCACTAATAAAAGGGAGTTTCCTAACTAAATTAAGGTACTCGTCAATAGTCCAAGTAATAAAAATAGTCCTCTGTCCAAACCTATCCTCTAAACTAGCCCTACCGTGGTACCGATCTGGGGTACTTTCAATGCCATCCGAGGCCCTCGGAGGAGCCATAGAACAACTCCCTTGTGTTATGCAAGATTGTATGTAGTAACCCTGTGTGAGACTAAACCAGCCTTGTCTTCTTGGTAATAGGTAACCCACCTATTGGTACAGGTCTGTACTACACAAGTTGGTAGAGTGACCGAGCAGCCAGACATATCTCAAGAGGGGTAAATGTGAGCTGTAGAGATGTAACACTGAGATTCCCTATTATAAGTATCTAAATAATAACACTTCCACTCAAGGTTTTCTAGTAAAATAATTATTTTTTGAAGTCAGTTTTAAATAAGTCTTCTTTAGAAATGGCAATATGCAACAATAAAAATACACTTCCTCAGATTTAAGATAAGCACGTATATATCCTTTTGGGATCACTCACACACTCACTCACACACTCACTCACTCACACCCTGCACCCTGAGGTGACTTCAATGTTTGACATTGATATATCACTTGTGGAAAAGGAAAAAGGTTAGGGAAAGATGAAGGTTAACGGATTCTCAGAGCATGTGAATACTTTTCAATCTCCCAATGAAGTCTAGTTTATATCTTTCCCAGCAATACAAGTTAAATGTATGCACCACCTATGAGGGACAGTTAAAACCAAAGTCAATGGGTCAGAAGAGTCTGCAGAGAGCCAGGACAGCCAAAGCCAATTTGAACACTGTCTAGGGAGCTGAGATACTTCTTTAGATGGCACACAAGTCTTGCGCAATGTTTTTAGAGAGGTTGTAGAAAAAGAATCACTGTTGGGCCACAAGCTGTTAGGCTTGTGAAGGTGAGAACGGAAATCAACTTTGGAGAAAGCGGCTACTGCAAGTCTCCAGTGAGAACATGCAAGCTACAGACAAGAGGTAACTACCCCTTAGTCAAGACAGTACCTTAGTTTAGAAGAAGAGGATCCAGCTACCTTTTGTCCTAGTTGAAGAGTTGCAGATCCTGTGTTCCTGGGCCTCAGTCATGAGGACAAGAGTGTGGGCGTCTGGAGGACTCCTGCACTGCAGTTTGAAGGTTGTCGGCGGGTACGGGCTGTTTTCAGTTCAGCAGCACTTCACGGTTTCAGCTACCGGCAAATAGCACCACCGCAGTTCATGGACACTGGATGGGCTTCCTTCACTCCTTGAGTCCAGCACTCTGGTGAGGTCACTCGAGCTTGGGTCGTCCTGCTTCGGGAGGGTCCTCCGGATCTTACTGGAGCTTCGCTCCAGCTTAAAGACGTTGCACTCGACTGTGGATTTCTTGTCCTCTGGCACTCGGTTCCAGCAGCTGCAAAGAAGCCAGTTGGGGAAGGTCCTCCAGCAAAGCTAGTCTTGGAATTAATTGGTCCCACTAACCCAAGGAAAGAAGTCGTCCTCCGGAGCGTCTCTAGTCGATTCGGAAAAGGAGTTTAAGCACAGCATCAGGGCTTCACCGGGCAGTTCAACATTCCAGGAGGATACAGCACGCTTCTCTTCACGATTCCTTCATCGGATGTTTCGTCCAGTGGTTGACTCGGTCTTCAGTTCAAGAATCCTTGCCATTAATGCAGGTTTCTCCCATTCATGCACAGCCTAGCTGTCACTCACACAGCAGGGTTGCTGCCCTGCAAGGACAGCCAGCCAGCCTATCAGGATTGGGTGCATTCAGGTTACCAAGGAGACTAAGGACAGGGAGTTTCGGGCACCTCCCTCTCTTCCTGCCCTGCCAGACACACTGGAGCCATAGGCGGGTTTCAGAACTGAAGCCCGCCAAAGGCAAAGCAAACAAAAGGGTTAAACCTGTTTTGGCATGCAGAGTAAAACCCAAGAAAGACCTCACAAACAAGAAATGGCGCAAAAAGACCGGGCCATTTTGATCCAATGGTCACCCATGGGTGCTATACTGCAGCTGAGGATTCAACCTGCGATAGAAAAGCACAATGGTAGTGAAACTATACCACTGCCACCAGCCATTTAAAGTAGTGAGGGTAACATATATAAAACATGTTACATGAGTAAGTAGGAAAAGGGGCTACTAAGTATCCCCCCAATTCTCCACATAAAATGGGGATTGCTGGATCTACGTAGGATAAAGGAAAGTAAAGTCAATTTCACTTTACTATTCTTGGGAGCAAGAAAAGGTAGTTAAACCTTATGAGACGTCCAAACGACTTCTCAGTGACACTGCACTGCCGGTGCTGTGTGTCACAATACAAAAGTAGATGCCTAAAGTAGATGCCTAAAGAGTTTGTCAGACTCCAAAAACAAAGAAAACACAGCGTCCAAATCAGATCAAATCAGATCAAAAATACGAGAGTGAGAAAAAACGTCCCACTCACTCCAGGATAAAAATGTAAAGTCCTAAAGTCCAGCAAAAGAGCTGGGGGTCTCTAAGATTGAAGGGAATTAGCACAGAAATTAGATTTCTTCCTAACATCCCCCCCACCGTGCACCCTCTTTCTAGCACCAATCTCGGGCCCTCTCCCACCCCATGCCTACTCTCCTTCTCACTCCTCGTTCCCCACCAACTCCTAATTTCTAAAGTCAAAAACGCTACCAACATTCATGCATTCAAAACGGCCCTTAAGGTCCAACTCCTTCACTTTGAAAATGGTCCCACACTGCCCGTCCATGTCGTCTCGTTCCTTCTATCACCCATCTCTGCCATAATTTCAGTTACATTTGCACCCCTATAATATTTTACTTCAATAGTAACATCACCTAGTTCTTTTTCCTTTGTACAAATTCTGTGGTAAAATACCAGCTTGCAGGATTGCCCTGGCTACTGTTTCTACCTGTGAATTTCTGTGTCGAAATACCATATCCTCCATACAATACAGATACTCTGTCTTCTGTCCACCTGAGTCTCCGATTGTTGGTTTATGTACTGGGACACAAGTGTGTCTTGCAGGGAGGCTGTCCTTCTTCTCCCCCTTTACATGCCACCTTTTGACTCTTCAGCTCCTTGGATTCCCCTGCATGTCTGAGTCTAATGTCATGCATATGTTACAAACTGTATTTCTGTGTCTTAGCTTCTGCGTTTGATTTCCACCCTCAGGGTCTGCACAGCGCCAGTGTACCAGGAATCCTGGCCCTCGATCTCTGTCCCTCCGACACCAACAAAACACTCACAGGTGAGTTTTTGAAGCTCCTGCTGACATGATTTATCGAGCCAGTGCATGTCTCTGAAGGAACTATCTAGCTTGATGGTATCTTAACTTCAAAGCCTGGGACTGTGAGATCTGTGTAACTGGAGGTGCAACTTTGTTGTGTGGGTTTGATCATTTTTATCTGAGCTTTAATGTAATTGTGCTGCGTGTAGAACAGTGATGCTGGTGCAAGTTGTGTAACACAGTGGAAGCTAGATTGTCTGTGTGGTCTATGTGGCATGAGAAATATGTTATTTATGGCCTCAACTGGCACAGTAGACATCCATCCAAAGCCTGCAGAATGTCTCATTATGTTGTTTTATTTTTATATCTGACTTGCTCCATCCTTTTTGTCTCTCCCTCTTAGGTGGGGCGGATAAGAACGTGGTTGTCTTCGACAAGAGCTCGGAACAGATCCTTGCAACTCTCAAAGGTCATACCAAGAAAGTTACCAGTGTGGTCTTTCACCCTTCGCAAGTAAGAACATGTGATGTGTCTAATCTTTGTCTGTTTTTCCCGTTCCATCTCCCATTTTCATGAGGGATTATGTGACCAATCTACTCTGGCCACCCTGTTACCTCTGTGGAATAGTCTATTGACTCACAGTCCCTTGTTTCCCCAGGCTTGTGTACCCGTGGGGTCATGCCTCCTTGTTAGGCAAGATTTGGTGCAGTACCCTTTGGATGCACTACAACAACCATGACATCCTGGCAATAGGAACCCAACCTTTGGTATACGTCTGTACTACACAGGTTGGTTGTGTGGCTGAGCAGCCAGGCTTATCTCAAGAGGGATCAATGTGAGCAATAGGGTGGTTACACAGATTCACAGTGACAAGTATCCAAATAAACACTTACACTCAAGGTTTCTTGATTTAACAATTATTGATTTAACAGTCAGTTTGAATAAGCCTTCTTCAGAAGGGGCAAATTTAATAGTAGCACACAAATACACTCCAAAATAAACACTCTTAGTTTCTAGGACACTATGGACATTAATCTATCACTGGTACGTTTAAAGCAATACTAAGATGAGTGTCAAAGTAAACACGTTTCAGAATAAGACAAGAGACCACACAAATATTCTGAAGCAGCTAAGTACTTTTGAACCCCTCAATGCAAAGTAAGTTAACCCTTTCCTGGGAGGAAGGTAAAAACACACATTCAGAGAGGAGAAGAGTCATTCAGGGAGCCAAGCCAGCCAATGTCAAATGGGCAAAGGTCTAGGTGAGCTGAAGCACTTTTTGCAGGTAGTAAAAGTCTTGCACAATGTTTTAGAAGTCTTTGTAGAAAAAGTAGAATCAAAGTAGGGCCACAAGGTGGGAGGCTTGTGAGGTATAGAAGATGCAAGCAACTTTACAGGAGCAACCAAGACGGGTCTCAACTGAGAACAAGTATGGCTACAAGACAAGAGGTACGTTCTTAGACTTTACAGTACCTTTGGTTAGAAGAAATGGTTCAAGCTGGCTTCGGTTCCTGTGTGGCTCAACATATCCTTTTGTTCCTGTGTTGTGGGGACAAGAGGGAGGACTTCTGGGGACTCCTGCAACGCAACAGGACAGTCGGCGACAGCAAAGGGAAAACTTCAATTCCGTGGCACTTCAGCGTTTCAGCTCCTCGCGTCTGACAGCAAATAGCAACACTGCGGTTCTCGGGATACCACTTCAGACTTTCCTTGCTTCTGGGTTCCAGCACTCTGTGGCTCAGGCTTGGTCAATCTTGCATCAGGGAGGTCCGGAGGATCTTCCTAGCGCTCGGGTCCACTTAAAAGCGATCCACTCAGTAGTGTTCTCCTTGGCACTTCGGTTCAGCAGCAGTGGAAGTACAGCCAGCTTCCGAGAGGATGTCCAAACGAGTTCACTTTGGAGTTGATTGGTCCCACCAACTCAAGGGGAGAAGTCGTCCTTGCAGAGCTTCTCTAGTCAAGGCAAAGTCAGAGCTTCAGCACAGCAGCAGGTGTTCACCGGACAAACCAACGGTCCAGGAGTTGCAGCAGGTGTCTCTTCCAAGTTCTTCCTTGGATTACTCCGTCCAGTGGTCGACTCTGCCTTGCAAGCCAAAAAGCCTTGCCCTTTATGCAGATTTCTCCCATTCATTCCAGCCTAGCTGTCAATCACACAGCAGGGTGGCTGTCCTTGCCGGACAGCCAGCCGGCCAATCACATTTGGGTGCATTCCTTTAACCAAAGTGAATTAAGCACAGGGAGTTTCAGGCACCTCCCTCACTTCCTGCCCTTTCCAGACATACTGGAGCCAGAGGCGGGCTTCACTCGTGAATCCCACCAAAGACAAAACAAACAAAGGGACCTAAACTGGTTTGGCGCGCAGAGTAAATCTCAAGAAGGACCTTTCCACAAAGAAATGGTGAAAAAAGACTGGGCCATTTTGACAAAAATGGCACCCTTCGGTGCTTTACTGCAGCTGCCAACACAGCCTGTTGTAAAAGTACACCACGGTAGTTAAAAGTAAACCCCTGCCACCAGCCATTCATCGAGGAAAGGGTAACACAAAATTGTTACATGAGAAGCTAGACAAAGGGGATACTAAGTAACCCCTCCAGCACCCTATTGTAAGATAGTGTGTGCTTGGGTCTAGAAAGTTAAGCGTGTAAGTAAAGTCGGTTTCACTTCACTGCTCTTGGAAACAGGTGTTTATCCAAGAAAAGGTATTTAAACCTTGGGGAAATCTGAAAGACTTCCTGTGCCACTGCCCTGAAGTTGCTGTGTGACACAATGTAAAAGATGATGCCTATGGAGTTTGGCAGACTCCACAACCAAACGAAACAGTGTTCAAATCACATTAAAAATACATGAGAAAGTGGGGAAAAAAGGGTCTTGCTCTCTCCAGGTTAGAAATTCAAGTCCTCAAAATCCAGAAAAGTTGCTGGGGGTCTCTAAGGTAGAGAGGAATTAGCACATGTCTGAGAATTATCCCTAACACTATTCAAGTTGAGAAAAACCACATTAGTAGACTTTTAGAATGACAGTATGTAATTCAAGGTAAGCAGACCCTATTGGTAGCAAACCGCTTATTCAGTTTCAGGATTAATATAGTTATACCAACAATGTTACAAGTAAGTACATTGCAACATGTGTAACTTATTCTTCTTTCAGGAATGATAGTTACACCCATAGTACTTTATAGAATAGTGGGACACAATTCAAAGGTAAGCAATACATTATGAAATACTTTTCAGAATGGCAGTATGTACTTCAAAGAGAAGTAAGAACTCATTATTACACATTTAGAATGGCAGCATGATATTCAAGCTGAGTAAAACTTTATCCTAAAATATATTAACGGATCAGATGTATGTTTGTCCGATGCAGTCGGACGCAATAGAGACTGCCCGCTTCACATTTTGTTTCCACTAGAGGGTGCTGTTGCCTTTGGAAATAAGCTGTTGCCTTTGGAAATATAGAAGTACAGATGTCTCTCCTCACCCACTTTGGCCCATGTGCATGACTTTCACACTTGTTGGTAATAAACTCTGACACTTATTCTATTTCAGGATTAATAGTTAAAACAATGTTATTTTTCAGAATAGTGGAACGCAATTCTAAGGTAAGCAAGAACTCTAAATCTTTTCAGAAAGGCAATAAGCAGTTAAAGGTAAGTAAACCCTAATGTTACACATTTAGAATGTCAGTATGCTATTCAGGGCGAGTAAAACCACCTCTGTTACTTTTCTAGTATTGTGAAACACAATTCAAAGGTTAGTGAACAACTTTGTATACTTTTCAAAATGGCAGTAAGAAATTCACAGGTAAGTAATAACTCTGTAATACTGGGGGGCGTGGGTTAACGGCCATGTGAGTTGGCTATACTCTCTGCGAGCTCCTGCAGATCCGTACAATAAAGAGCTCCATGCAGCGATCCTAGGACGAGACAATGCGGAACAATTGCCGTGCGGCTATATAAACTCAGAGGGAAGCCCCATACCGAGTGCCACAGTCGGGGAAGACTTGGAACCCGTCGAACTTTGAGCAAGGGAAACGCCACCGCAGTGAAGCGCTGGAAAATGGCGGTGACCCTGTGACAAAAGAAACTAAACTGAAGGAGCCCGGGGTGCCCGACCAGGAGGGAAGTAACGATCGCAGCAAAAACAGCGCTGCACCGGGCTGCCCCAGAACTGATGCAGGTGCAAATCATGAAGCGCAGTGCGGATAGACCGAAGTGAAGAGGAGCGTCGGCTGTAGGGCACAAAATACAGCTCTGGCGGCCGGGACACGCGTAACATAATAAGGCCAGAACAAAGGACCTGGCGCCCCGTGGGGCGCCTCCTCCTCCTCCTCCTCCTCCTCGTGCCAAGACTCTGAGAGGCTTGATTAAGAAGCCCTGCCAGCTCGGATAAAAGAGGCTGATAGCATGGTCCACCAGGTTCCGAGCCGGGGTTAGCCTGCAAGAGTGTTGCTACGCTAGCTGAGGCACGACTGAGAGTTGTTGCGGTCAGCACTGCAGCGGTAAGCTGGTGACCTTGGAGAAGTAGCGCGGCCCATGTAGGGTGGCGGCTGTACTCAGAACTACGGACCGGAGGCGAGTACTTGACGCCTGCTCCCCCGGCTGAAGCTAGAAGTGACACAAGCATAACGGTGACGGCGAGGAGTGCGGGATATGATACAAAGGGCATCAGAGGAAAGGGTAAGTAGTGGAGGAAGGGGGAGCCCTGAGCAAGGAAAATAACATTGTAACATTGAAGCAGGGGACCCCCCTATAACTTCTTACTCCCACAACAACTTACCAAACTAATGGTATAGACCCCAGGAGACACCCCTTGCAGACTGAGGGGCCACACTCTGAGTCCAGAGCACATCTGAAGAGTCTGAAAGTGGCACTTTGTAAAGGGGGAGGTAGAGAAACTCCTCCCGGGAAATGTCACCCAGAGTGGACAAAGTACAATGCTGAAGCTCTGCTAATGGGACTAATCCTCACTTGCAAACAGACTTGAAGGTCCTAGGGGAGAGAAGCGCTGGGGTGCACCCCCAACCGAGAAAAGGGTGAAATCGTAGGGCAGGGGAGCTGCTGAGACACGCCCAGGTCAAACAGTCTCCCCCAGACGAGAGAGTGCCCCCCACCCTCCGCATTGAGACATGACATTGTGAGCCGAAAGCCCACCTTAACAAAGAGGGTACATAAAAGAGGTCATCGAAGAAAGAAAGGATGGTATCGGGTAATAAAATCGCAGCGAAAATGTTGCGGTAAAGAATTGCGGCAAAAATGCTGTGGTTTGACCCGGTAAAGGTATGCCCCATTATACCATTTAAGGGGAGCGGAGGCTGCGGGGTTGTCCCCCGCTCCTCTTAAATGGTATAATGGGTCCAGGGGTTGCGTGAGTGTCTCCTGCATCCTTTACATGGATTGTGGCGCAAAAACCACAGCATTTTTGCATTTTTGCTGCAATGTTGTAATCACAGCAATTTTTACCTCGATTTTATCACATGGAACCCAAAGGACTGACTAGGTGTGCTGCTATTGTGACACAAGACCGAGCCGAGGAGACCGGAGCAAACAAAAGACCCTGTGGAGCTAAAGCACACAGGGAGCGTAGTGAAGTGCATGGGGACAATGGCGTCCGAGCTCAACAAGGGCAAGAATAAGCAGGCCACACAAAGAGCCCTTCAGCCAACAGGAGACGGCCAGCTGCGGGGAAGGAAAGGGGCAGACAGCCTCAGCTAAGGACATGGCAGGTGGGGGGAATGCACAAGTCTTGGAGGCCATTGCGGCATTACAAACGAGGCTGGAAACTAAGATTGACGCAGTGGCCATCGATTTGGCATTACTGAGGCACGATGTCTGTGCCATTGCTGAGCATACTGGAAAACTGGAAGGTCAAGTTAAAGATAACGAGGCGAGGGTGCAGGTACCAAAGACATAGATGTTCTACAACAGAAGGTGAAACTGCTGGAAGACAGAGCAGAAGAGGCGAAAGGGCGCGCATAAACGAACAATGTGAGGATTGTAGGCCTGCCGGAGGGCACGGAAGGGTCCGACCCGACCACCTATATAAAAACATGTTGCTCCAAGAAATCGGGGCAGGGGAACTCCCACAAGGGTTCACAATCGAAAGGGTGCACCGTTCCCTGGTGCACCGTACGCCACCATGGGCGCCACCCAGACCCGTGATAGCCAAAGTATTGAATTATAAAGATCAAGAGAAAATCCTGGCCTATTCTAGATCAGGGGGGACAATACAAAGGGCGTCGGCGAATATTTCTGTGTATCCGGACTACACATTCCAGGTGCAGAGGAGGAGAGCCCAGTATATTGCGATAAAGGCTAGGCTCAGGAAAGCAGAACCGAAATAAATGCTGATATATCCGGCCAAGCTCAAGGTGTTCTACAATGGGAAAGCCCTCTTCTTTGAGACACCAGGGGAAGCGCAGGAATGGATGGACAGAGAGCAGATAACGGAGACAGCGAAGTCAAGCCAGCGGAACTGAGCGAGGGATGGAGTCCGGGGGCAGACGGCGGCAGCAGACTTAAGATAATGTCCGTGCATGTATACTGTGCGATGTATGCACTCGCACTGTGAGCTTAGATAATGATGTTGTCATTAAAATTATAAGCGACATGGAAGCTAGTAACGAAGCAATAAAGTTTCAGGACAAGCAGGAGTTACAGAAACCTGGCAGAGGGAACGCTTATAGTGAACCCACTGACCCCTCAGAGAAGAAGTTTAAGGGCTACTGTATTGGGCCTGTCCGTAGGGCACAAGGAAGCCAGTGTAGCGACTGGATTGTATGGAGCGGAAACAGGAAAGTCTGGGCATGCATTGCATAGTGGGATGAGTTATGTTTGCAGTGTTTGTAGGGGTTATAGTTGGGTGCGGGAAGGGGGGAGATATGGGATAGTAGAAAGGTAAAGGGGAGCTTGTCACGAGATACAATGAGATGCATCAAACTCCTCCTTAGTCTTGCCATAGGGCGGTGGCCTCACAAAGTTTCCAACAATAGCAGTGATGGCTAACACAATCAGAATTATGACCTGGCATGTGAGGGGTCTGAATAATAATGTGAAGCAGAAGAGGGTGAGCATGTATATCCGGAGACATAAGCTGGGCATAGCGTTATTACAAGAGATGCACTTGGACAGGAAGAGGAACCTAGAAAAAGCATGGGGCGGAGTGCTGGTGGGTTCTACATATACGACGTATGCGAGATGAGTTCTTATTTGGATAGCTCCAGACATACCATTTAACGTATTGGAAAATGAAATCTGACAATGAGGGAAGGATGGTGATGGTGAAAGGGTTAGTGGAGAACCGTGAGGTTTGTGTGGTGAATACATATGCTCCGAATCATGATGCCAGTGTGTTCTTTAGATCGTTGCATACAAGGTTGGGGCTGTACAGAAGTGGTTCTCTGATATGGGGCGTGGACCATAATTGTACATGAGACCTGAACCTGGACAGGTCGGATTCTAAACACAAGAGGGTACCCAGCCAAAGTACTGAACTTGCTAGTAGAACACTTTAAATTATGCGACTTGTGGAGGGTAGAACACGGCGAATTGAGAGGGTATTACTCTGCGCCACATAAAGTGTACAACAGGATAGATTACATGTTCACAGGGGAAGCGAGTGGACCAGAAGTCTCGGACGGACGACCTAGACAGAATATTGTCTGATCACTCTCCGCTAGTGGCGAAGTGGAGGGTGTCGGCCCCAGACCACCGATCCCCCACGTGGAGACTGAAGAGCGAGGCGCTACAGGATGTGCCATTTGCCAAACATGTTAGGAAAGAAACCGTAGAATGTATAAAAGTTAACAAGGGGAGTGTTAATGAGGTGGGAACAGTCTGGGAAGCATATAAGGTGATGATAAGATGAGCGATGATAGCCGTATCAGGGGAGTGCAAAAGGTACTTGTGAGGGAACTGTAGAAAACGGGGAATTGAGGGGCGGGAGAGAGAAGCCTTGGCAGGATGCAGCAGTTGAATAAGATGGTAGCACTGAGAAAAACCGGGCTCTCCTAATGGGACATGCTGGGAAAGTTTAATTACGCCAAATATGTTAAGAGGAGCCATGCGTTAAGAGGAGACAAGCCAGGGAGGCTGTTAGCGTGGCTGTGCAGACGTGAGACCGCTAGGCCTCCTATTTGTCTAGTCGGTAATGAGAATATGGAGACTGTGGGGACACAGGAAGGGATAAATGATGTGTTTTCTGAATACTATAAAACATATGCAGCACCCCAGGAAAGCAAGGCCGAAGAGATACAGGATGTACTTGAGCAGATAGATCTACCCAGTCTGGAGGATTCCCAGGTGGAGTCACTAGAGGCTCCCATAACGGCTGAGGTGGTGGTGGCCACTATTGGAGCCCTACCTACAGGGAAGGCGCTGTATGGATGGGCTTCCGGGTGAGTTCTACAAGGCAAATGTGGACATCTTGGCGCCGCTGTTGATGAAAGTATACAATGAGTCGTTCGATACTGGGTTATTGCCTGCAAGCATGAGAGAAGCCCTGATAGTGTCGCTGCTTAAACCAAACAAGAATAGCTAGGACTACGGATCTTCTAGACCATTGTCCCTACTGAATCAGGATTGTAAAGTCCTAACCGTCGTCCTTGCAGGCAGGCTCCGGAGAGTGCTACATAGACAGATCCATCCGGACCAGACAGGGTATGTGCCTGGCAGAAGTATCTCAGAGAACCTGAAGCGGCTCCACCATGTGATTTACAGAACGTCCGACAGCACCATCCAAGGCGCTGTAGCTTCCCTAGACGCCGTTAACACATTAGATTTGGTGCATTGGGACTGGTTGTATGCAACGATGGAAAAAATGGGGATAGGTCCATGCTACATGAGGTGGATGCGCCTGATACGCATGTCACCGATGGCCAGGGTAAAGACGGGCAAGAGCTACTCGGAGGCCTGGCAATTGTACAGAGGCACTAGGCAGGGATGCCGCTGTCCCCGATGTTCTATATACTGGCAGCAGGACCCATAGAGGCTTATTTGAGAAAGAAATATGGGGATATGGGCATAGAGGTGGATGGGGGCAGACATGTATTCAGATGATGTGTTGTACATGCGAGTCCCCAAAGTAAAACTTGATGTATATGATGGATGTGCAGGTTAACTCTAGTAAGCTTACAGGTATCAAAGTGAATGAGATGAAATCGTGCCTGTTTCTCTTGCCGGCTACCGCCTTCATGGAAGCTGACACACTGCCGGTTCTCCCCCTGCCCTGGAGCAAGATAACATTTAGATATCTGGGTATTAACATCCACTGAGACCCCTCCCAAGAACATGAGTAAAACACAGTGCGTGCCAAGGCAGGTCTAGTTGCTTCCATGGGGTTCTGGAGTAAGTTGCCCTTGTCAGTGATGGGGAGAGTAGCACTTCTAATAATTGTGGCGTTGCCGCGGCTCATGCACTGCTCCGGGAATGTTCCATATGACCTACCGGGGTGCTTTTTCAGGGAACTGGATAAGTTATGCAGAGGGTCCCTGTGGCAGGAAGAGCGGCATAGGGTGGCTCTTCATACACTGCAGAGACCGTATTACCAGGGAGGGCTGCGGGCCCCAAATTTCAAACTGTATTTCCTGGCGTGTCGGCTGCGGCACGTGGTGAAATGGATGGCAGATGAAACCACGATCGAGACAACGCTGCTGCAGCCCACGCTAAGGGGATGGCACCAGAGACCTCCTCTGGACCCCCGCGTGGACACAGATGGGGAACTGTTACTTGGTGAAACTGGGCATTCGAATCTGGTGCAGGGCTTGCAAGGTGGTTGGGATGGCAGACCTGCTCTCTCCGCGGACACCAATAGTGGCAGTGCTGGGAAACAGGGCCAGGGACAGGAACACGGTAGAGGCAAGTTGGGAGATGCATGGAGTAGTTACGGTGGGGTACCTGAGGGGTGAAGGGAGGTGGAAAACCTTCGAAGAATTACAGGAAGGCACTGGGCTGCAGGTGGGCCAATTCTTACTACACATTACGGTCATGGGATTACTCTGGGGAAGATGGTCTAACGCAACGGAAGGGGAAATTGAACATGCAGATGTGGAGATGATTCTTACAGCGGCAGAAGGGGGACATGAGGTGTCCAGAATTTGAGGTGTTACTGGGCTGCACTGCTCGGGCTGAACTGCATGGAAGAGGCAAATGGGAGAAGGAGCTAGGGAGGGCATTCGAAGATGAGTGGAGGGGGATTCAGAGATACCATAAAGTGTCCAGAAAGGCCAGATTAAAATTGATACAACTGTATATTGTGCACAGGGCGTATCTTACACCGGCTGTGATCTCCACATTCAAAGGGGCGGTGAAACAAGTGTGCCCCAAGTGCAGATAGGAGGAGGAGGCGGGACTCTCACACGTTTTGGGGGTGCCCGATGCTACTTGGTTTCTGGGAGGAGGTGGCATCTAAGGTAGCCCAGGGAGGTACATGCCTAGATGTCACGAAGCCTAAGGCCTGCAAACTGGGTGATTCAAAAGGAATAAGAAAGACAAACCATTGAATAAATTTGAGACTTGATATATATTACAGGGAAGCGTAGTATAGCTATGGGATGGAAAGATACGAGAGCACCGAGCGCAGGCAGATGGTGGCGGGATCTGGAGAAGTGGTGTACAGCGGAGACAGGGGTGTGGGAGAAAGCACTTGGGGTGCAATCAGAAGAGTCCGGAATAGGTTTACAGAGATGGATAGCGCTGACGGTAATGCTGTTTGCTAGTACTGAAGTTATTTTGAATGCGCAAGAATGGGAAGAGGGAGATGCAATAATCGCGATCGTAAAAATGACAGTCGGGCAGGCTGGGGGTCTGGAGCGCGGTGGCGGGTGCAATTGATGGAGGACAGTGGAAGTATTGTAGGTGAGCCAGTTGCTCTGTGTGGTGTAATTGTTATGGAATGTGAAAACGTAATAAAAACACTTAAAACAAAGTATTATTATTATTATTTTTTTAAAATTTATTCTATGTCAGAGATAACCAGTTACAACACTAGCACATAGCAAGGAAGTACTTTGCAACTCTTGTTCCGTTTTCTAGTCGGAGGCCTTATACGTGCTTCCCTATTCCAAGGCATGAGTGATCTCGGAGGCAGAAGGTGGGGGGGGGGCACACTGGTGGTCTAGTGGCCAACAGTAGGCAGGTCAGGCTAAGGCACGGATGCAGGAAAATCGGAGTGCCAGAGGATTTCTCGTCCAACAAGTAGGTACAGACTTTGGAGTTAGTGTTCACAGATTTGGTTCCCTATATGTGTTCCAGTGTTGGGCCTGGTGAAATGGTATGGGTGAACTCCCAAACACACGATTCACTGCCCTAGCCACACAGGAACAACACAAGACTTTAGATGAATATTACCCCCGTTAGGGAGAATTCTAATTTCTTGTTAATTTCCTTCAACCTTAGAAACCCCCAGCTCTTTTGCTGGACTTTAGGAATTTTCATTTTGATCCTGGAGTGAGCGAGACCTTTTTCTCTCTTCCTAATTTGTTTTTGATCTGATTTGGGCTCTTTGTTTTCTTTGTTTCTGGAGTCTGACAAACTCCATAGGCATCTACTTTTTGTATGGTGACTCACAAAACCTTCAGTGCAGTGTCACAGAGAAATCATTTTGATTTCTCTAAAGGTTTAAATGTCTTTTCTTGGGTGAACTACAGTTCCCAAGAAATAGTAAAGTGAAATTTACTTTACTTAGCTTTTTCCTATGTATGTCCAGCACACCCATCCTACGTGGAGTGCTGGGGGGTTACTTAGTACCCCATTTCCTACTTACTCATGTAACATTTATGTTACCCTCACTACTTTTAAATGGCCGGTGGCAGTGGTTTAATTTTCCTACCATTTTGCTTTTCTACAGCGGGCTGAATACTCAACTGCAGTATAACACCCATGGGTGACCATTGTGTCAAAATGGCTCGGTCTTCTTTTTTTGCCATTTCTTGTTTGCAAGGTCTTTCTTGCGTTTTACTATGCGTGCCAAACCAGTTTTGTTAGTTTTGGCTTTGGCAGGCTTCAGTACTGAAACCCGCCTCTGGCTCCAGTGTGTCTTGCAGGGAAGGAAGCGAGGGAGAAGGCCTGAAACTCCCTGTCCTCACTCTCCTTGGTTACCTGAATGCACCCAGTCCTGACTGGCTGGCCGTCCTTCCTTACAGGACAGCAACCCTGCTGTGTGACTGACAGCTAGGCTGTGCATGAATGGGAGATACCTGCATAAAAGGCAGTCGACCACTGGAAGAAACATCCGATGAAGGAATCGTGAAGAGAAGCTTGCTGCATCCTCCTAGGCCATTGAACTGCCCGGTGTAGCCCTGCTGCTGTGCTGAAACTCCTTTTCCGAATAGACAAGAGACGCTCCAACTAACCCAGAGACTAACTTTGCTGGACGACCTTCTCCAACTGGCTGTACTGCTGGAACCGAGTGCCAGGGGATGAGAAATCCGTAGTGGAGTGCAAAGTCTTTAAGCCGGACCGAAGCTCCAAGAAGATCTGAGGACCCGCCCGAAGCAGGACAACCCAAGCTCTACAGAGTGCTGGACTCAGGAGTGAAGGAAGCCCATCCAGTGTCCAATATCGGCGGTGGTGCTATTTGCCAGTAGCTGAAACCGCAAAGTGCTGCTGAACTGAAAAGAGCCCGTAGCTGCTGCTGACCTCTGAACTGCTGTGCAGGAGTCCTCCAGACATCCTTCCTCTTGTCCCCACGACTGAGGCCCAGGAACATAGGATCTGCAAGTCTGCAACCAGGATAGAAGCCAGCTGGATCCTCTTCTAACTTAAGGTACTGTTCTGTCTAAGGGGTACTTACCTCTTTGTCTGTAGCTTGCTTGTCTCTGTTGAGATTTGCAGTAGCTGCCTTTTCTAGAGTTATTCTAGCTCTAACCTTTCAAAAGTGTAACAGCTTGTGGCCCAACAGTGATTTCTTACAACAAACTTTCTAACTTTGTGCAAGACTTGCTATCTAAGAAGTGCCTCAGCTCCATAAACATTGTTTAAATTGTCTTTGGATGTCCTGGCTCCCTGCAGGCCCTTCTAACCCATAGACTTTGATTCTGACTGTCCCTCAGAGGTGATACATTGATTTTTAACAAATATTGCTGGGAAAGGTTTTATCTAGACTTCATTGGGGATTGTTGAACTGTTTTCCTTCCATAAACCTTTCCTCCTTTACAACCTCCAGAATTTTACAACTTATAAATGCCAATACTGTCCTAGTAAGTGAAGTCACCTCAGGGTGTAGGAAGTGTGTATGAAGCATCTCTAAAGAGTGTCTACTAGCTTTGCATTGATTTTGAGAAAGTATTTTGAAGTGTATTTTTATTGTTGCGCATTGCCCTTTTTAAAGCATGCTTATTTAAAACTGACTGTTAAATAAATAATATTTTACTAGAAAACCTCGGGTGTAAGTGTTATTTGGGTACTTGTATTGTAGATTTCGATGCTACAGCTCTACAGCTCACCTTTACCCCTCTTGAGAGAATTCTGCCTGCTCAGTCCCTCTACCAACTTATGCAGTACAGACCTATACCAATAGGTGAGTTACGGAATACCAAGAGGACAAGACTTGTGTAGTCTCCCACAGGGTTACTACATCAAATCTTGCCTAACACCACCAGCCACACAGTACCTCCCCAGTGAAGAAGAGCTTGCAGACAGACACCTTTACAATGCAGCAGTACAGGGCCCGGTCTCTAGATTCTTTGTTGTGGTGAAGAATGAACAGACACTGTATGGGAACTTTCAGCAGCAGTCGACAGAAAAGGCTCTCAACAAAGGAATATGTGGTGCTTCTCACGTCTCTGTGGTTTTGGCGCACTTCTCAAGGAACCAGGTGGAGGACGGTCATCACAGATTAGATTTGCCTCATTATCGCAGTCCCGCACTCTGATGAGGGGACTTCAAGGTGTGGAATCTTATGTCTGGAAGTCCAGCAGGAGTCCACTAAAGTCTCAACAGGATTCGTTCTACGGAAGAGGTTGCACAGCACTCAGGCTGGAGTGCCCAGGGTATTAGCGATTCGCAGCCCAGGAAGGTCATGGCTCGAAATGCAGGTAGTCTTAAGACTGATCCAACAGTCTCTCTGTCGTAGTTGTTGTCTTCAGGACTCCTCTGTCACATCAAAGAAGGGGGTCAGCACAGGCAGCGGTTACATAGCAGGCATCTCTGGTCGTAGCTACAGCAGTCTTGTTCCAGTGGTCGACTTTTCTTTAGCTCCAAGATCAAGGCCAGATTTACAGGAACCCCCACACAACCTCTGCAAACTCTCCCTGCAGTTTATGAATGGGGAAGTGGCCGTCCAATCAGGCTAGCCAACCCCCTAGTGGGGACTGGATTCTCTCAGGTGCACCAGAAGGTAAAGGTGCGTGGAGTTTGACGCATGCCTGCCTGCCTGCACAGAAAAGCTGGAGCCTTGGCAGGCTACACAAAGGATTCCCACCGAAGACAAAAAAGCTAGAACCTCTCTTACCCAAGATTGCCGAAGGAGGACAAAGATATAGGGCAAGCACACTATAAAAATGGCACAAAAAGAAAGAAGCCACCATTCTAGCAGAATGGTGACCCTTCTGTGTGTTAAGTAAGAATTGATGTAGTAACATTGTGAAACTACATAACACTTATCTGCTTGGTATTAGGGAACCCACCTTGTGATATAGGTCTGTACTACACAAATTGGTAGTGTGACTGAGCAGCCAGGCCTATCTCAAGAGGGATAAAAGTAAGCTGTAGAGCTGTAGCAATGAAATTCGCAAATACAAGTAGCCAAGTAACACTTACACTCAAGGTTTCAGTTATACTTATTTATTTAACATCAATTTTTAAATAAGCGTTCTTTAAAAAGGATAACACAGGTAACAATCAAATATACTTTTCCAGAATCGGCACAAGTTAGTGGATACTCTTTGGATATGCTGTTTACACACTTCCTACACCCGGAGGTGACTTCATTCACAAGGACAGTAATGGCATTCATAAATCACTTGTTATACTTTGCAGATTCTGAGGTTTCAGAATGGGAAGTTTAGAGGAAGGAAAAGTTTAAACAGGTTCTCGGGGCATATGAGTATACTTAAATCTTCCCATGAAGTCTAGACGACTTTCCCAGCAATAACAGTCTAAAACAAGTTAGCACCTATGAGGGACAGAGATATGTAAAAGTCAATGGATTAGAAGTTTGCAGGGACCCAGGACAGCCAAAGTCAATCGGAGCACAGTCTATAGAGCCGAGTCACTTCTTAGATAAAAAAAAGTTTTGCACAAAGTTAGAGTTTTGTATAAATCACTTGTAGGGTCACAAGCTGTTAAGCCTGTGAAAAGAAGCGTTGGAATCCCCTCTAAGGGAAAGCCACTGCAAGTCTCAACTTGGCAAAGAACAGCTCAAAAAGACACTGAGGTAAGTACCCCAAGTCTAAACAGTTTGCACCATTCCAATGAATCTGCAATGAAACGGACGGGTGCGGACGACAGTTCAATTATGTAATGTCATTCTATGGCTGGCTGCATCACAGAATGACAAATACACCAGGATTGTTCTTATGATATAACAGTACAGAGCTTTGCCTTGAGAAAGACCTTGATTCTCAGAAGTAGCTTGTAAAAAGAACCATATGTTGGGTCACATGCTGATTGGGCCTGTGAGTTGCAAAAGCTTCAAGCACTTTCACAGCTTGAGGCAAGTTCTCTGTCTTGTTTCACACTACCTTATAATGAAGAAAAAGAGGCAGCTGATGACTTCTGTTCCTGCAGATCTCGCTGTTCCTGGGCCTCAGTCGTGTGGAGGGAGGACGTCGGGGGGACTCCTGCACTGCACTTGAACTGTCTTGAACTGTCAAAAGCTTGCAACTGGCAAACTTCAATTCCTGTGGCTGTAAGCAATGCACACAAACTGGTGTCCCTCTCCCTGGTCTCATGGTTTCCTGCAGCAACTCCGAGGAAATTCAACCAGCTCCGAGATTGTGCCCAGGTGGCTTACTTTTGGAGTAGATTGGTCCCACCAACTCGAAGGGAGAAGTCATCTTTGCAGGAGCTTCTCAGTCGATAAGAACTTTGCAAGTTGGCACTGCAGCAGGGCTTCACTGGGCAAACCAATGGTCCAGGAGTTGCAGCAGGTGTCCTCTTCAAGCTCTTCTTCGGTTCCTTTGTCCAGTGGTTGACTCTGCCTTCCAAGCCAAGAGACTTGCCTTTTATTCAGTTCTCTCCCATTCATTCCAGCCTAGCTGTCACTCACCCAGCAGGGTGGCTGTCCTTGCCGGACAGTCAGCCAGCCAATCACCACAGAGTGCATTTGGGTCTCCTAGGAGACTAATCACAAGGAGTTTCGGGCACCTCCTTCACTTCCTGGCCACCCCAGACACTCGGGCGCCAGAGACGGTCTTTACTCCTGAAGGCGAATGAACAAAGGGACCAAACCTGGTTTGGTGCGCAGAGAAATACTCGAAGGACCTTTCCAAAAAGAAATGGTGAAAAAAGAAGACCGGGACCTGTTTTTAACAAAGGAGGCTCTGACGCCATCTTGGAAAACATGGCTTCCGCAATTTAACGTTACAGGAGCTGCAGACAGTATGCTGGTAGTTTGTTGTAAAACCACTGCCACCAGCCATTCTGAGAGGAAAGGGTAGCATTTGACTGCTAGATGAGTAACTACACACAGAGGATACTAAGTAACCCCTTCAGCACTCTATTGTAAGATAGGATGTGCTGGGTCTAGAAATGTAAAAGACTAAGTGAAGTCAATTTCACTTCACTCACTCTGGGAATCTAGTTTATCCCAGAGAAGGTATTTAAAAGTTTGGAAAGCCTGAAAGGCTTCCCATTATCACTGCACTGAGGGTGCTGTGTGACTCAAATTAAACAGATGATGCCTATGGACTCCATAACCAAAGAAAACACAAGGGTAAAACACATATCAAAATACTTGAGAGAGTGGGAAAAAGGGTCACACTCTCTCCAGGTAAAAAAGAATCAAGTCCTCAAAATCCAGCAAAGTTGCTGGGGGTCTCTAAGGTGAAGGGAATTGGCACATTTTTGAGAATTCTCCCTAACAAGAACTTTTTAATTTTAACCCTGGAGTGAGTGAGCCCTTTTTCTTACACTCTCTTGTCTTTTGACCTGATTTGGATTATGCGTTTCCTTTGTTTTTGGAGTCTGACAAACTACACTGGCATCTCCTTTTTATATGTTGACGCACACAGGACCTTCAGTGCAGTGTCAGAGAAAGCCTTTAGATTTCTCCTACGGTTTAAATATCTTTTCTTGTGTGAACTACTGTTCCCAAGAATAATAAAGTGAAATTGACTTTACTTGCCTTTTCTATTTGTAGATCCAGCAAACCCCATCTTATGTGGAGTACTGGGGGAGTTAATTAGTAGCCCCTTTTCCTACCTTTGATTCCGCAGGCTGAATCTTCAGCTGCAGTATATTACCCATTGGTGACCATTTTGTCAAAATGGTCCTGATTGTCTTTTTTCCCCATTTTCCAGTTGTGAGGTCTTCCTTGGGTTTTACTCTGCGCGCCAAGCCAGGTTTGAGCCCTTTCTTCATTTTGCCTTTGGCGGGCTTCAGTACTGAAACCCACCTCTGGCTCCAGTGTGTCTGGAAGGGCAGGAAGTGAGGAAGGTTCCCAAAAATCCCCTGTCCTTTGTCTTTAGGAATACCTGAATCCACCCAGTCCTGATTGGCTGGCTGTCCTTTCAGGACAGCCACCCTGCTGTTTGAGTGACAGCTAGGCTGTGTATGAATGGGAGAAAACTGCTTAAAAGGTGAGGGTTTTGGGACTGAAGACAGTCGACCACTGGAAAGAACAACCCGACAAAACCATGAGCGAAGGTTGCTGCATCCTCCTGGACCTTAGAATGGCCCGCTGAAGCCCTGCTGCTGTGCTGAAACTCCTTTTTCTGATCCACAAGAGAAGCTCCGGAAGTGACTACTTCCCTTGGGTTAGTGGGACCAACTAACCCCGAGACGAACTCCAGTGGGCCATCTTCCCTGACTGGCTGTACTTCTTTGCTGCTGCAGGAACCGAGTGCCAGGGGTCGAATTCCGTACTCTAGTATAACGTCTGTGATCCGGCCAGAAGCTCCAGGAGTCTCCCCAGGAACCCCCAGAAGTAGGACGACCAGAGCTAGAGTCCACTCACCAGAGTGCAGGACCCAAGGAGTGAAGGAAGCCCAACTGGTATCCAAGAACCGCGGTGGTGCAGTTTACAGAGTGCTGGAAGACCTTCCCCAACTGGCTGTACTTCATTGCTCCTGCTGGAACCGAGTAGCAGGGGTTAAGATATCCGTAGTAGAGTGCAATGGCTGTAAGTCGGTCAAAAGCTCCAGGAGTCTGCTGAGGACCCTCCTGAAGCAGGACAACCCAAGCTCGAGTCATCTCACCAGAGTACTGGACTCAAGGAGTGAAGGAAGCCCAACCGGTGTCCAAGATCCACGGTGGTGCTGTCAACCGCACACAGTAACCTCAAAGTGCCACTGATCTGAAAAGAGCCTGTAGCTGCCGCCGACTTAAGGAGTCCTCCAGACGTCCTCCCTCTTGTCCCCTCGACTGAGGCCCAGGAACCTAGGATCTACAGCACTGCAACCAGACAGAAGCCAGCTGGACTACTGTTCTGACTTGGGATACTTGCCTCAGTTTCTTTAGCTTTGCTCTTCTCAGTTGATACTTGCCATAGCTACATTGCTAGAGTTGATTTCAGCTTTATCCTCTACAACTGTAACAGCTTGTGACACTACAGTATTTTTTCTTCAACTAACTCTATAACTTTGTGCATGACTTTGTTATCTAATAAGTGGCTCAGCTGCATAGACTGTGCTCCAATTGACTTTGACTGTCCTGGCTCCCTGGTATTGGCGGCTTGAAGCCCAGCAAGTTCGCAGCATGTCTAGGGATGGCGCTACATGCAGGTCCTCTCAAGACTAGTGAGGCTCATCCGCCTAAAGGTCGGAGTCATCTTTGGGACTCTGAGGTCGGATGGAATAAAGGGTCAGAACAGGCTCTGGATGCTCAACACGCATGTCTTGTCGCTTGAATCAGTTACAGCCGTCTGCTCTTAATCTGCCTCTTCGGATTCAGCTCCAGTGGTTGACTTCAGCTTCCAGAATCTGACTTTTATACAGGAACCCACACACAACATCTGCAAACTCTCCCTGCAGTTTACAGAAAAGGGTGTTTGCCTGTCCAATCAGGACAGCCAGCCCCCCAGTGGGAACTGGTTCCAATCAGGCACACCAGACAAAGGCCTGCAGAGGTTCAGATTCCTACCTCACTTCCTGCCTTCACAGACACTCTGGATCCTCTGCGGGAGCTCAAATGGTTCCCGCCCAACAGAACAACACTTCAACCAGGACCTCCCCCACCTAGGACATTAGACCCAAGAAATGACAATCACCCTACGATTGCTGAAAATAGAAATAAGCCACCATTCTAGCAGAATGGGGACCCTTCTGCGCATTACTGCCTACGTGTAATATTAGCTTAAGTCATTAAAGTATATCCACTGCCTTCAGTCATAAGAGTTAGCTTGCCACAGTAACAAAGGTTACTAGGTCCGTGAGAAAGGGATACCATGTATCTCCCCAGCACTCCACATAAGGTGGGGTGTACTGGTCTCGCATATTAAACGTAAAGGGCATGAAAATCCCTCTCTACCCTAGGGAACAGTAGTTAACCCAAGGGAAATCAAGAGAATATAACAAGGGGAGCCCCGAGTGCAACCCAGCAACACTGCACATAAAGTGCTCTGTGCTGCCATAGTAAAATGCATTAAGCCCAAATGTTATAGGGAACTATAAATCGACAGACCCACTATGGAGAGACCTAAAAAGGTTACCCATAAAGAGTAAAAGAAAGAGTGAGTGGGGAAAAAGATTCCCACTCACCCAAGAGCATTGAAAATAATCAACAAGTTCTGGGGGTTTCACAAAGGAGGTAAATTTAGCACATCTATGAAAATCTTGCCTAACAATGCTCCCTCATGTCGGAAAACAAAGCAATCTGAGGACCTCGACGCTTGAAGGACCATGGGTACAGTGCATATCACACTAGGGATAGTATTACAAACCCGCCCTGTTGACTTCCCTGTTCCAATTAAAAAAAAAAAAAGTCCTGCAATACTCCCCACCAACCCCTAGATTTCGGCCTGTGCTAAGCATTTAAATGTAAGCAGATACAAACATCAGAAAGCCAATTACAGGTATGTAATATTTTGTCATATCTTATATTGTTTTGTATACCAGTGTGTTGTGTTTATTTTGGTTTTTTTGTGAGCTATGGTACTTCACTACAAGACCCCTCTCCTTTAGTTAGGCCTAACTGCTCTTTCACAGCTACCTTCTGGGAAGTTTACTTTACCTTTTAGGTTGAACTCTGTTTTGCCTTTAGGTTAGATGGTAGGACGTCACTCACCAGAAGTTGTTCAGTAATCCATCTAGTACTGATAAACTTCTTTTCAATAGAAGGAACTTCCAAGTAATGACCCTCTCCCCATTTATGTTTTGTTTCTTACAGGAACTGGTGTTCTCTGCCTCGCCAGATGCCACAATCCGGATTTGGTCAGTCCCAAACACCTCCTGTGTACAGGTTCTGCGTGCCCACGAGAGCGCTGTGACTGGTCTGAGCCTCCACGCAACTGGCGACTACCTGCTCAGCTCCTCCGATGACCAGGTACTAAGAGCTGGGTAGGAGGGGTATGGGCACATCTCAATTTGCCAAGCCTGGATCTATAATCCATTCATCAGTTGCAACCACAGAGGTGGGGGGGGGGGCCCATAGGATGTGGAATTGATATGCTTTGGTAGTAAGCGTGTGCAGGTTCGTTATTGTTTGCAAAGGGGAGTAATGCTATGTGGTGTTAAAGGAGTAGGTGATTGGGAAGAACTACCATACTTGTGTCTGTATGATGCAAGCATGGACCTTCCCTGCTCAACAAAGCTTCACTGTGCTTGCATGAAACCTTTGCAACTGTAATAGTTTCAGAGTGCCTAGGCTTGTGAGTGGAGTGCCCTTGGCAGGGGCATCCAGGTTATATTCTTCTGAAGGAGAGAAAGTGAGCAAGGGCAATATAAGCAGATGGGGGAAATGGAAATAGGTGCTACAAATGGAGAGGGGGGAGGGCTTTGACTGGTAAGAATGTTTTGTGATTGCATGGGTGCATGGTCCGTCCTGTTA
Organism: Ambystoma mexicanum; assembly: GCF_040938575.1. NCBI lineage: Eukaryota > Metazoa > Chordata > Amphibia > Caudata > Ambystomatidae > Ambystoma > Ambystoma mexicanum. Next base: position 572,297,292 of record NC_090936.1, read on the forward strand.
GGTGGGCCATAGTTATACAAAATAGAAGAGGCAGTCCTGTCCTTAAGTTCTATGATAATAGGGTTGGGTTTCCAATGCTGATTTGGAGAATTTTAAGTTGGCACACAATGTAATTTTGGTTGCATGAGGGGGTTGGGGGGGGGGGGCGTGCTGGAGAGCATGCATGGGAAATCCTGGGCTTATTTTTCTAGGCATCTCTGTAAATTGTGCCACGGTCACATTTTACAATGTTAATTCTGGGACTGCCAAAACTGAGCCAAGAGTAGCCTAGTCAAGATTAGACATTATAAAGGTGACTTTTGTTGGTAAACAATTGTAATGGAACCTGATATGGTAAGATTTAAAAAAAACCTTTCAAAAAAGAGTTTGTTCTGTGTCCCGTCATGCTAGACTTATTGTAATAAAGTGTGGTGATTTTCTGGGGAGTAGTGTTAGAAAAGATTCCTCTTTACTGCACCTGCCGTTCCATTTCTATGGACCCCCAAACGTTTTGCTTTTATTTTTGTATCTGACCTGTTCTTTTTACGGTGCAGTGAAGCCTTAAGCTTCACTAGACCGGATTTTGCTCATCTGTTTTGGGGAAACTGACATGTCCTTCAGGCTGTCAGTACTGGGTAACATTGTTTCCCTTAGTTCAGTTACCTTGTTACTACTTTTAGTAACTTTTTATCACTTGTGGTAACTTTTTATCATTGTACAATGCATCTTGCAATGCATTACAATGGGTACACTTTTTGTTTTGCCCTAGACTAACACTGAGGATTTTTGGTTACTGTAGGTGTGCTAAATGGACAAGCTGGTGACAGCAGTGACTTTAAAAAAATGTTTTGGTGCATTTCGTTTTAGCCTTACCGCGTTTACTGCGTTTGGCTACCAACTGTGGCTAGTGGTCAAACATGATATTTTTTGCTTGTCCTTTGGCAATCTTGTCTTGTACCCTTCTTCCTGGCCTGTAAGGCCAGGGAAATCCTTATATGGACTTCCAGTGCCGGGAGAAGCAGAGGCTTTTGGCGTGCTACTGGAGGGCTAGTGTGTTTGCTGCCAGGAAGTGGGCTGGTCCCAATCCACATACTGGTGCCAGTGTGTCTGGGTGGAATGAGAGGTTTGCCACCAGTGGTCCTGATTGGACCACTGCTTGGATGGGGGTGTGCGTCAGATCTGTCATTGGCTAGTGGCTGTTACCTGGCTTTTTGGATAAGAAGAGGACCACTGCACCCACTCTGGAGAGATCCTGGAAGGAGCCAAGACTCCTGTCCAGCTACAAGACTTGCAAGGAGACCTTGTAACTGTCGGAAGAAGGCTTGGCAACCAACTTTTTCTGCTGCAGTGTTAGAGCCCTGTCCTGTGGAAGATCTCCAGCAGTCCTGCAAAGGAGCTGCGACCCTTGGAGTGGAGAGAATATCTATTCTCGGAGTCCGCTCCGAGTCCTACGAAGAAGAGCCTTCGGAAGTGCCCCAGGACTGCCCTGTGGCTGACCAGCCCTGAGTTTGGGCTACCATGCTGCAGACGTCGCCGTTCCGAGTTGAGGCCTGGAACTTCGGGGTTTCTTAGTGTGTGCAACAAGACTTACATCTGCACAATTTTGTTGTCCTAGGATCAAGGGGACCTGAGATAGGAGGGAAAGACTGACCGCAGCAAGTGAAACCCTTTGCATCGCTGGCCATTGTCCAAAATTTCTTACCTGCATCTATTCCTGTCCTGAGGGGGGCCCTGCATCAGGTCTTTCTGCATTCTTTTAGTGAGAGTCCTTGCACCCGCCTCAGTCGCTGACCGGGGAACTGCTCGAACCTGCAACCCCTGGGGATCAAGGGCTGAGGCTGACGGCGGGAAAAGTGGCCGCGATGTGGGGTGCGGGGGGGGTCGCTGTTGCGCACAGAAGGAATGGCTGCCTGATTCGAGAGTTCCCGTTCTACTGAAACATCCTGAGCCGAGTTATCCTTTGAGGGGCCGCCTACAGGCATGGAAAGCAGATTTGCCGATAGCCCAAATACCCTGACAAGCAACGATTAAGTGTGCCAAAGTTGTGGTGGTTGAAACATCAGCCGACGTGCAGTGTTGGCGCAACCCGGCTGTGAGAACTGCGAGGAACCACCCAGGCGCCAGGGACGCAGAGAGGCGGAAGGCCCCGGGTGGGCGGAGCCTGGTCCTACGGCTCGCGCCCAGAGCCTAGAATCATGCGCATGAGCTGGATCGCGGGTGCGGAGAAGGCGACAAGCAGAGGAGGGCCGGCGAACCTCTTTGTTGGGCCGGGGCTCGCATCGTGCTCCCACCCCTAGTGAACGGATACCGCCTACTGATCCTTCCGAGCATATCGAGGGAAGGATCCCTGTCGTGGGGGATCCCCTCCCCCCTACCCCCCCGGGACGCCGAAGAGTGCTATAGCCCTGCAACACGAAAGGGCCTGGAACTGGCTCAACACACGCCGCATAACACTAAGAGGGCAAGAGGTGTGACGGGAGGGGAGCGGTGCCGCGTTTGGCCCGTTTTGTTATCACGAGGCGGTGGGCTCGCTCCGTGGCGCAGCTCTCGCTTGGCCCGGGCATCGGTTAGCACGGCTGGCGGAGGCCGGCTTGCGCACGGGGGGCCCCACAAGACGCGTGCAGCTCCCGAGTGCCGAGGCCCCGGCTATCATAGTGGCGGATGGGTGAAGGGCTGGCGGCGGGAGGCGATGCGGGCACATTGGTAAAGGCACGCCCGGACTGCTGGACCCAGGCCATGCGAGATGTTTAAGGGCACATGTCCCTGACTCCACCCTGGAATCAGGTCTGCAAGCAAACGGTTGGCCGACAGTAACTATCGGCCAAAAAGTTGAACTGAAAATGCTTTGGAGAGAGGCATAACACCCCTGGCCAAATAAACTGCCCAGTCTGGCAACACATTACGTGGAAGGACACTCCACTCGAGGCAACCATGTGCTGAATGGCCAACTCTGAATGTTTGTATGAGCAAAACACTACGCGCCAGGGAGGCTACTCTTTACTCAGCCATACACGGGAGGCTGTGAATACTTGTATATAGGGCACAACACTGTTGGCTAACATAGACTGTGCAACCACATGCTGAACGGCCAACCACATATGGGTGCGTGAATGCAACACAGCACGCTGGGGATGCTGTCGCCTGACAATCTGAAGTGTTTGAGGGCATAACCCCCTGATTCTTTCTGGATAGCAGGCCTGGAGGCAGGCGGAAGACGCGCAGAAGTTGTTGGGCAAACACTGGAAGCTGTGAAAACTTGTGGAAGGGGCACAACACTATGGGCTAATATAAGCTGAGCAGTGCTGCAATACAATACGTGAAAGGACACAGTCCACTCGTGGCAACCACGTGGTGAAGGACTACATCCGAATGATTGCTCAAACATAACACCCCCAACCTGAGAAACTTTTTCTAATCCTATACAGAGACAATCTATAGATGCCGAGGGGACATTGCGCAGGAGTGTAACAGTCTAACCATTGGGCGTGACACGACCATTGTAGGAACTGCAGCATCATATACTGCTATAATACTATGGGGGAACCACACAAATCGGGCAAAGCGGCAAAGACCCCTGGCAATAAAAAGAAAGTCCCAATGGATACCTACACCAGCAGCCAGAACCAAACTACCACTGCAGAAGTACACACTAGTCCTACTGAGACCACTGAGCCCGAAATTGGTGAACGAGAAGACAGGCTGCAGGCTGACAACTATAGTGCAAAATGGATTCCTCGCACTCAACGTCAAGCTGGATGATATAGTAGCCACTAATGGCTCCCTGAAGGCCAGAGTGGACAAAGAAAGTGCACGTGTCGCGGAAACCGAAAACAGAATAAGTACCAATGAAGACACCATTGCACATCATGGCCGCGGCATCACCCTGCTTAAAGAGACTATGTCCAAACTACAGAATAAATATGAAGACCTTGAATCGAGATAAAGGAGGAACAACATCAGAGTAGTGGGTGTGTTGGAATCCTTTGGGAAAGGTCAAATGGAAAAGCAACTTTAAACGCTGCTCAAGTCCCTATTCGGGCCGGAATCATTCTCTGAACACTTCCTAGTCGAGAGAGCACATCGCACACTGGCGCCAATACCTAAGCCGGGTGCGCCACCACACATGATTTTTGCCCGACTCCTTAACTACAGGGACAGAGATGCAATCCTGTGGATGGCGAGGGAGGCTGGAACACTGCAATATGAAGAAAACCGGATACACATATACCCAGACTTTTCCGCCTTGGTTCAGGCGAGCAGGAGATCCTATGAACCAGTCAAAAAACTGCTGAAGGCAAGCCAAATTTCATATGCCGTGATGTTTCCGGCCAAAATGAGAATTCAACATGCAGGAAGAGCGCACTTTTTTGAATCTCCGTCTGAAGCCATGAGTTATATTGAAAACTCTATACCCATGCCTACCAGAGGGAGCAGACCAGTACAGAACAGGCCCCGGCCGGCAGACTAAAGACACGCACTGGAGAAATACATACAAGATTTACCGTATCCTTTATGGCAGCAGTTATATTGCATTAGTTACCAAAGGCGGCCCCACAAACTATGTTTAAATGGAGTAGCGGAGCCGAAGTTTGCGGTCATGTGAAGCAACATGGCTACCCCTGGAATATTCCACAAGTTCATGTGGGAACATCGTCAAGTTGGGAGTGATGATGAAGGTGGGTGGGAGGGACGAGGGTCTGGAGTTTGTTGTTGTTTTGAAACAGACATATTATGGTATAAATTGGAAATGTATGGCCATTGGAAGTCGTTATGTCCCGGTGGGAGGTTAACGGAGGTGAAATGTTTGTTGATTGTTAAATTTGTGGTTATCTGATGCTGGCGCTGCCCATATTGCACATGTCGTAACCCTCAGAGACGAGACATTGTCAAAACACTTGTCTATAATGCACTGGTGACGTGTTGAGGGTACGACTGCTGTCATGGAACGTCTGGGGACTGAACAACCAGATAAAAGCTAAGAAAATTTGCAACTATATTGCCAGACATGGCCCCCAAATCCTAATGCTACAAGAAACACACACAATGGGAGCGTGCAATATGCACATACTGCTCAAATGGGGCAAACTAAGGTTCCATACTGATTACTCATCCCATTCCAGAGGTGTTATCACCCTTATTCATCCAAGCGTGGGATTCAAGCTAGAGAGCCAGAAGGTGGATCAGCTTGGGAGATATGTTGTGGTATGGGGCGAGGACGCAGGCCAGCAACTACTGCTGGTAAACACATATGGGCCTAATCTTGACGACCCTGCCTTCTACATGAATGTGTATCAGTTAATTACCTTAATAAATGTGTCCACTATAATATGGGGGGTGGATTTCAATGTGGCCCTTGATCCCACACTTGATAGATCCATGACAACTATCGGGGCACTGAATAAAACAGTCCTGACCCTGGGTCACATTCTACCGCAGCTGTCAATGGTGGATGCATGGCACGAACTACACCCTGATAGTAGGAGATACACATATTACTCTTCTGTGCATGACTCTGAGCCTAGAATTGATTATTGGTTTGTTTCCTCTGCTATAACTGCAGTACTGAAAATGTGAGATTTTGCCACACACGCAATCTGATCATTCCCCAGTGTTGTTGGAGGTTGCGCTCCGTGATGCTGCCAGACCCGTAAGAAGGTGGAGGATGCCCAATCGAATGCTTGGTGACCCTGGTGTGGTGGAATCACTGCACGTCAAAATAGAGTGTTTCACTAATAATTTGGGAACAGTTGATATGTATTCCACTGTGTGGGAGTCCTTCAAGGTGTGGGTCAGGGGAATCCTGATATCAAAGTCCGTTGATCTCCTGAAGGGTGTGCGAGGTGAGCTAGCCGAGACTGAAAGCAAATTAGATACACTGGAGGAACCCTACACTCGTACACAAGACAAAGGAATACTGGCTGAAATACATACACACCTCCAGGAATTTGACAACTTGGCCACTAGAGAAATGTGCTATAGAGCAGCTCCCATACGGGCACGCAGGTACGGGGAGGGAAACGAGGCTGGGAAAACACTGTCCAACCTGCTAAAACACGAAAAACAACCAAAACAGATCACTAGCATACAAACAGCACAAGGGGAGGTACTTCTGAGGGAGGAGGGGGATCAACAGGGAATTTGTCAAATTCTATAAAGAACTATATGCAAACAAAGATAAGAAAACGGACATTGAAATTAAATCCTACCTTGCGGCACTCTCCCTACCAAAACTCCCTGATGAGGAGTGGTTGGCTAATGATCAGCCTGTAACTGCTGAGGAAATTACGGAAGCAATCAAAGCACTGTCATTCGGCAACGCACCGGGGTCGGATGGGATAGGTGCCGAATTCTATAAAGAGTTCCGCGGAGAGCTAGTACCAATACTGATGCAGGTATGGGAAGAAGCCCTTGAGAGTAATATACTACCCCCAACAATGAGAGAGGCTATAATAACCGTGCTCCCTAAACAGCGGCGACCACCACAAGATGTATCGTCCTATAGATCCCCGTCACTTATAAATACTGACCCAAAAATATTTGCAAAAGTACTGGCCAACCAACTTCTGCCAGTAGTGGCTACCCTAGTCCATCCTGACCAGAGCGTGTTTATTCCCACAAGGTCCACGGCCCTGAATCTTCGTAGGCTCTTCGGTATAATGGCACAAATTGACCCAGAGAGATGCGCAGTGGCTATATCTCTCAACACCGAAAAGGCCTTTGATTCGCTCTCATGGGTTGATCTTCTAGCTGTACTGGACGCTTTTGGAATGGGGCCCAATTTTATTAGATACGTGAAGGTGTTGTATACTGATCCCGGCGCTCGGGTATTAACTAATCGATCCATCTCCGAATTGTTCCTACTGGGCAGGGGTACTAGGCAGGGGGGTCCATTCTCGCCCATACTATTTGCGCTAACCATAGAGCCGATGGCAACTGCAGTGAGACTAAGACTTGCAGATAGGGGGATAAAGATGAAAGGCTCCACCCAACTAATCTCGTTATATGCTGACAATACGCTGCTGTATGTTTGTGAGCCCGAGAAGAAAATTGCACCCATCATGGCAGAAATACAAGCGTTTGCTGCATACTCCGGGTACACTATAAATGGTGCCAAATCCGAAATATTTCCACTTACTCCAGCTACCAAATGCCCAGACACGATATGTGATCTCAAGTGTTCGGAACAACATATCAGATAACCTGGGGATCCTAGTTTCCAGGGATAGACTTACCTTATATTTAGATAATCATGAAAGCGCGCTACAATCACGAACCACTAAACTTCTGATGTGGGGGCGCCTCCCAATCTCGTTGTATGGTAGGATCGCAATTCTCAAAATGATAGTCTTACCCAAGTTACTATATTTTTTTGTGAAAGTCCCTATATGGCCGGGAAGGACCTTCTTCGCCAGACTCCGATCTATGGTAGTAACATTCCTTTGGAACGGGAAAACGAGGATGGGGTGGGAAAAAATGACTGAACCGTACTCCTCGGGTGGTATAGCTGCCCCTGACTTTGAGCTCTACTACTATGTTGCTCAAGCACAATTTGGGAAATATTGGTATAATGCTTCAGATGGATCACCCCACACATGGATAGAGGAATACACCACACACCCTACGAACATACAATCTATAATTTGTGATCCATGATACAAAGATACTTGGAATATAACCCGGTAAGTTGCACAGTCCGGGCATGGGAGGCGATATACAAGAGGCTGAGAATAGAAACACCCTATAACTCAGAAATATCCCTATGGAATTTCCTGGGCCTACCCCCAATGCATGATAGTAACTTGCAAGAATCCTGGGACCCAAATAGAGAGATAAAACTGGGAGACATGTTCATCAGTGGGCAATGTGTAGCCCTGAAGGAATTGGTGAGGGCACTGGGTGGGGGGCCACTTAAGACTCCTTCAATATTACCATATGAGATCTGCATTTCAAAAGAGGTGGCCGCTCTTCCCGGATGAACCTCCCACATATCCATGTACACAGTTAGTTAAGGCTAAGGAGGGCCTGGGGATCTCTAAACTATATGTAGCGGTGCAGGCCCATACCCCCACAGCAAACCAGGTCAAGGACAAGTGGGAGAGAGATCTGCAAATGCTCATTGAAGAGAAGAAATGGGGCAAGTACTGTTCGCTCACTAAAAATGTGTCACTGAATGCTGGGTTACGCTTAATTCAATTTAAGATTTTAATAGACTACACTATACACCGGCTAAAATAGCAAAATTTGCAGCAGATAGCCCAGACGAATGCCCCAAATGCAGGGCGCCTCGGTTGGGATCCTTCAACATGTACTGGGGTTGCCCAGTGGTGGCGGGATTCTGGAGTGCGGTGGCTGTGATGTTGGAAGAGATCACGCAGGTACCCCCTGAACTAACCCCTCAGAAATACTTGTTTGGAGACATTGCCAAGTGCTCTGAAAAAATCAGGAGATTGTTCAACATCTCATGTGCGGTGGCCAAGAAATGGATCTTACAAACATGGAAAAGCTCTGGGCGACCGAGCATGAATCACTTTCTCCGTGAACTAACACATGTTAATGAATCAGAAGAACAATTTGTCCTGACCCAACCTGTGACAAGTAGGCCCAAGGACATCTGGGGCCCCTCCAGAATGTACTTGTGTGACATGATTCCTAATGACGACGAGTCTCTGTAATATCTAATGTATTAATGAACCATGTAATGTATCCTTGTATAATCTGTGAGGTGCGATGTGGAGTAGTGCTATGTATCTTTTGTGACCACTAATAAGTTTTTTAAAAAAGTGGCCTCGGAACGTCTTCAACCTACCTGGCAAGTCGCATGAATAATCTGAGTACAGGGGGTAAGTTATTGCAAAACTTACTATTAGGTAAGATTCTCATATCAATGATAAATCTTCCTGATCTGTGTCAACCTCGGAACATTTGACTAGGGTAACTATTTGACCTTGTCCCTAGGTGAAGAGGAATCCCCCCCCCTCACCTTGTCTTTTACTCTGTATAGGTGACCTTTTTATGTCTCTCCATAGCGTATGGTTGAAGTTAGTTTCCTACAAACCTTTGGGCTTAGTCTGTGTTTGCCTCCATGAGCTCCCCTGTTAATTTCTCTTTCATCTACTTGGGTGAACTACAGTTCCCAAGTAGTAAAGAGGGATTTTCATCCCCCTTTACATTTTATATAGTGAGCCAGCATACCCCCTTATGTGGAGTGCTGGGGGGATACAATGTATCCCCTTTGTTACTTGCCTGGTAACATTTTGTTAAAATTGCGTGTTTTACATGAATGGCTGGTGGCAGTGGTTTTACCTTTTTATTACTTTGTCTTTATTACTCACAGGTTGTTACTTCAGCATCGGTAATGCACAGAAGGGCCACCATTTTTCTAAAATGGTGGATCCCTTCTTTTTCTGCCATTGCTTGCGTGCTTGCTGTTTTGGAGGTCTTCCCCTGCCATTCTAGGCATGAACCACCTCATGGCTGTTATGTCTTTGGCGGGAATGCACAGGATTCCTGCAGAGGCTTGAGTGTCTAGGAAGGCGGGAAGCGAGGGAGAGGCCTACAACTATGCAGCCCTTTGTTTTCTATCTTGCCTGAAAGGGAATAACTTCCAGTGGGGGGGGGTGGCTGTCCTGATTGTTGACCACCCCTTGTTGTAAAAAGAGGTTGTGCTGTAGCTCCTGATAAAAACTCCAAACCTGAAAGCTGCTAACAAGTCAACCACTGGAACCAAATCTGAAGTGGAAGATGAAGAAAGCACAGCTGAGACGATTTCCAGTGAACGGACGGCCTTCTGTGTAACCGGAGCCTGCTGCAGCCCTACCTTCCAGTGGACCTGGAGACTCCTGCTGGGTACGATTTGTAAAGTCCAACTGTTGTGGGACTTTACAAGACTTATCTCTTGGTATAAGGCAGACCCAACTCTTAATATATGCCTGTACTACACAAGTTGGAAGGTGACTGAGCAGCCATGCTTACCTTAGGAGAGGTAATGTGAGCTGTAGAGTAGCACAATGAAATTGGTAAACACAAGGCACCAAGTAAACGCACACTTGTTTGTATTACATTTATTTATATATACACACAAGGTAAATTTATTATTTTTTTAAAAGCAGCATCTAACAGTAACATTCAATTGAAGATAGAATTAATTTAAATAAAAACCAATAATACAGGTGGGTAATTCATTTCTATGCTAAAACATGTTCCAGCACACAGTGACATCAATCAAGGTCAGTATTAGCACTTATTTTTGTTAACCATTACAACATTGGGTTGAGGAGGGAGAATGGTTACAGTTAAAGTAGAACACACGTCCAATTGCTTCAATAGTTAGTTTCTCCCAGAGGGAGGTAGGCAGTCTTTTATCCCAGCAATAATAGTGTCAACAATTAAAACCAAGCAATGCCAAATCCAATAGGGTTCAGAAGAAAAGCCTTTAGGAAATCGGGACAGCTAAAGTCAATGGGACAGTTCCCGTTCTGATGCAGCTTTTCTTAGATAAATGTTATTGAACAGGAGTTTGTTGAAAAATCACAGGATTTGAAGGGGAGCCCACTTGGAGCACAAGCTGGAAGGCCTGCACAGGTAAGTTGAGGTCACTCTAGAGGGGTTAAAATAGTACTTCCCACGCCGGGCAGCACTACAAATGGCGAAAGGTAGTTATGCCCCAGAGTACCTTACAATTGGTGAAGAGGTTCCAGCTGGATGCCTTCGTGATGCAGTGATGCAGACCCTTGTTTCTGGTCATTTGTCGCAGTGACGAAAGGGAGGAGGTCTGGTGGGCTTCTGTGGCAGCACTCTAGAGGGAGACTTGGCAGCAATGGATTCCACAGGATTCAGCCGTTCTTTGTGGTTTTGTGTCGTAATGTGTATTACGTGCTGGAGTGATGTGCACGTGAATGTGTAGCTGGGCTTGTGGAATGAGAACGTGCAGTGTGCGATTACGACGTTGCGTTCCATGTTTGACATTTGAAGCGAACAGTTTTGCCGGGTGGGATGTTGCCGTTGTCGCTCATACCATCTTAGGGTAGTACCTCACTCTAACTAACAATAAAAGTTACTACTACTTGACTTGCCTGTCTGGCGGACCTTTGTTGCCCACAAGGTCACATCATTTTGCTGCCTTTTTCTCAGCGCCAAAGAGAAACAAATAGCTCCGGTTGGTGTTTCCTCGGTCCCTCGGCACTGTACTCTGGACAGAGATTTTGTGCTTCTGGAGGTCCTTGAAGGTGCCCACGAAGTTTTGGCTGTATCCGATCTATGCAAGACGAGGCATTCGATAATGGTCAGGGGTCCCCGGGAATTGAGATTCTGCAGCCTACGAAAGTCGCTGCAAGTCGGGGAATGATCAAAAATGAAGCTGTTTAAGAGGCTAGTTGGTCCCACTAGCCCAAGGGATGAAGGTCGTCCTGCATGGATCTTCCCTGTCAAAACGAAAATGGGGTTAGCAGAGCTGCAAGGCTTCACCAGTGATTCTGCGGTCCTGTAAGGTGCTGCTGGCGTCTCTGCTCGTCCTCTTCGTCTGATACGATGTTCCAGTGGCTGACTCGGCCTGTAGTCCTAAAATCCTCGCCTTTTATGCAATGTCCCGTTCATTCACAGCCCTACAGCTGTCAGTCACACAGGGGGAGGGGAGTTTTGGCTAAGAACCAGTCCAACTGGTGTGGGACTACACAAGACTTCTCTTGGTCATTGGTAACCCACCTTTTAATATGGGCCTGTACTACACAAGTTGGTAGTGTGACTGAGCAGCCAGGCTTAGTTTAAGAGGGGTAATGTGAGCTGTAGAGCTGTGCAATGAAATCAGTCAATACAAGTATCCAATTAAACAGTTACAAACTTAACGTTATATAATACATTATTTATACACAAAGATATTAAAAGCATTCTTTAAAACTCAGTAATTAGCTGTAACATTAATTCTCAGTTAGGATTCAATTCAAAAAGTTAACGGGTGAGTTATTCATTCATATGTTATACATGTTCCGGCACCCGGAGGTGAAGTCATTTTAGGTCAGTATAGAATTTATATAGTATCACCTTTGCAATATTGAGTTTGTCAAGGAAGGAAATGTTAAGGTTATATCAGAACAAACTGATAAGTGATAAGAACAGTTAGATTCTCCCAGAGGGATGGAGACAGTCAATGATTCCAGCATTAAAGTGTTAAACATTTAAAACCTTTGAGGGAACACGCAATGCCAAAGCCAATAGGTTCAGAAGGAGGCCCTTAGCGAGCCAGGACAGCCAAAGTCAATGGACAAAGTCAAAGTTCTGATGCTCTTCTTCTTAGAAATATGTTCTTAAGTGGTCAGTGTTTCAAAGAGAAAGCACAAGCTGTAAGACCAATGCAGGTAAGTTGAGGTCAACTTAGTGTAGGGTTAAATCACACTCCCAAAGCTAGGCAGCACTCCAAATGGCAAAAGGCTATAAAAATAAATAACCCCCCCCCCACAGTACCTTGAAAATGAAGAACGTGTTCCAGCTGGTTCCTGTCATTATGCAATGCATTAGACCCATGTTCCTGGTCGTGGTGAAGAAAAGGACGTCTGGCGGGCTCCTGCGGGAGCACTCGAGAGAGAGGGACTCTGCAGCAATGGTTTTCTGTTGATTCAGCAGCTCTTTGTGACTTTTGCGCCTTTTTCCCAGCACCAACAAAAAACGAAAAGCTCTGGTTAGGATTTCCTTGATCCCTCAGTCCTGGACTCTGGTGAGGGGACTCTGGACGCAGATTTCTTGCTTCTGTAGGGTCCTCTGGATGCCCACAAAGATCTGTCCGGATTCGGACTTCGGAAGACAATGCACTCACAAGTGGCCGAGGTACCCTGGGTATTGGGCTTCTGCAGCCTTGGAAAGTCGCAGCAAGTCTGGGATTGCGTCAAAATAGTTTGCCAGTTTGTCAAAAGGCTAGTTGGTCCCACCAGCCTAAGGGAGGAAGGCATCCTTTATGGGTCTTCCCTGTCGATTTGAAAATGGGGTTCGCACTGCTGCAGGGTTTCGCAGTCCAGGAGGGTGCTGCTGGCGTCTTCTCTCGTCTTCTGCTTCAGATGTTGTCCTCCATTGGTTGACTCTGCTTCTAGTCCCAACAACCTTGCTTGTATGCAAGTTCCCATTCATTCACAGCCCTAGGCTGTCAATCACAAAGCAGGGTGACTATCCTCCAGAACAGCCAGGCAGCCAATTGAAACTGGTTTCACTCAGGCATACCTAGAGACAAAGGACAGGGAAGTTTCAGAACCTCACTCACTTCCTGCCTTTCCAGGCACACTGGAGCCTGGGTAGGCTTCAAGGATGAAGCCCGCCAATGGCAAACTACACAAAGGTCTCAAACCTAATGCAAATATAACTGAGTAAAAGCCTAGAACAAACTAACAAGAAATGACAAAAAAAGAAGATAAGGGCCATTTTCAGAAAAAGGTTGTGTGCAGCACTGCAGCTGAGGTATCAGCCTACAGATACATGTCACTAGGTAGTAAAAAGAAACCACTGCCACCAACCATGCAAGGGAGTGAAGGCAAGCGTCCCCAGCCAGCACGATCCTCCCCGCAATGAGAGACAATGAAGGACTCTCCCAAGTTGGGAATAAGGCCAAGACAGAGTGCGGGTGAGCTTAAATGGGAGTTTATCAATCAGAATATGGCATGCAAAGAACTCTGCAAACTCCGAGAGTGCTCCGTCTGACAATAGGAAAGACAGGCGTATATATTTACAAAAAACGTCATAAGAACCTACATACTATAGGGGGCACAAGTTCAATGGGATTGGGTGGCGATGACTAACTATAGGTGTTGCTGCGATGTGGTTGGCCGTGGCTGGAGAACGTCACTGGTCAGCCTTGTGGGTTGGGCTGGGCCTGGCAGGTTGGCAGAGTTCATCCGGGCGGTGTTGTTGTGCCATCGCGGCCAGTGTCAGAGATGAATGTCTTTTCCTGACTTATTTGCCCTAGGCCATGCACACCGCAGTCATTCAGTCATTGCAATATTATCTTCTTTAGTAAATCTTCCAATAGGTTATTCTACAGGTTAATGCAACACAGGAGGAATGCACCTTGTGAGGGGTCTAATGGTCATTCGTCAGGGCATGGTTACCAGTGTCCTGTTGACCGGAGCCATAGGTTGAGGGGCTAAGCTTCAGGGCATGGGACGGACGGTACAAGCCTCCCTGTCTTGTTAGATGTGGTTATAAATATGCCGCTGTGTGTTGCCACAGTGTTGGGTGTCCTGATTGCACAGGGCCATAAGTCTAAGATGATCTGGTGGGTTGTGGGGTTTACGAGGGGGCGCCTTTGGAAGTGTGGGTTCAGGCAGAGGTTTACTGCTGTGCTGTAAATAATGCAGGTGGCGGCCCGTGGCCTTGGGTGCTGCAGAGGGGGCTACACATCTTTGAAGCGGCTCCAGTCTAGTTGGGGGAGGTGGGGCAGCGCGGCGCGGGCCTCTGCTCTCATGTTTGGCAGTCTCCGCAGGGTGGGAGGGGAAATGGCCTTGCACATATTTACAAAGGTATCTTCCTCGCGTGTTGCCGGTTTTTGGAGGCGAAAACATCACAATCATTAGAACACTTTATAATATTTGTTTGAATTACTTGAAAACATACATTTCATTTCGCTAGAGGCGTTTCAATTATATCCAGTCTGAGCACCTTATTCGTACACTATGTTTCAACAATTACAGTATTTAGCTATATGCATATATATTTGCAGTAAGTGAGGTAGTATTGAGGTTGGTGGAGTACATAGAGAATGACCCGCCACCGTATGTGACGGTGGTGGCATGTAAGGGGCTTAGACATACACGCCTGACGAGTGCATTCTCGCACACCCTTCACATGTGCCCCCTGTATGGTTACATTCGTTTTCTTGTGTACTCTAGCAGCATTAGTTCAGTTATGGCGCGGGACCGCGGGGTGTACGGTTTTCAATGATACATATAAGGAACACTCCCCCGGAATGCTTTTATCATTTGCACACCCCTGCAGGGGTGTGGGTCTTTCATGGCTGGTGTCATGTACAATAATTACACAATTTTACAGGTTTCTTTAGTAAAAGTGGTTGTATGGGAAGGATACATGTGTTAAAAGTGGTTTTTGACATTCATATCTGGGGTACCTTTCTGCTTTCATCAGATGACCATTCTACAGATCTTCCCATCACCCAGGCCTTGCTGACCGGGTCATTCTGGGAGCAGTGATACACTGCGGACGGTGAAATGTTACAGTGTTAGTATCTTATGCTAGCTCATGTCTGTCCTGTTCGTGGGAACGTGCTCACAGCGGATCTGCCAGGGTGCTGCGGCGGCAGGGATAATTGAAACTCTCCGAGGGTGGGGGACGCGCTGCAGTGCGCTACGCTCACACCATCTTTATTAGACAAAATGGTTTCTGAGGCCTAGCTAAATTCAATACGTGTGGGCAATGTCTTCAGCAGGTGAGCCATCCACCACCTGGGCCCAGGTGGTAAGGAGGGGGCACCCGATGAGCCATGGCCCTCACCTGGGGTGGAGATGTAGGCCAGGGGGGTCTTTTGGACCACTCCTCCCCTACTGGAGTTAGTGTAACCAAATGTTACATGAGGAATGAGTTAAAGGAATTACTATGTAAACCCCCAGCACTCCACATAGGATGGTGTGTCCTGGACCCATAAAGTAAAGGGTAAGTAAGATGGGGGGGGTCAGCTTACTATTCTTGGTAACAGTAGTTCACCCAAGAAAATGTAGTTGAACCTTAAGAGTGGCACTGCACAAAAGGTACTGTGTCTCACAATGCAAAAGCTGATGCCTATGGAGTTTACCAGACTCCATAAAACAGTAAGGAACATAGAAAATCATAGTCAGAAAAACACAGGAGTGAGTGAGAAAAGGTCCCACTCACTCGGGAGTAAGAATTAAAAAGCCCTGAATCCAGCAAAAGAGCTAGGGTTCTCTAAGATTAAAAGGAATTGGCACAGAAATGAAAATTTGCCCTAACACTCGCCCAACCACCCTCCCGCCCCATAGTAAGGGTCAGTAGGATTTAATACACTCCTGGATGAATCGACAGGGCGGTCAAGCCTAGGCGCCTTGTTGATGGCAATGTTTGTTCCCTTCCTCATCTTCAGATTTTTACTGCACACTTCAGTGTTGGGGGTCCTCGAATTTGCTCTGTGAGCTACTTTACCTATTTTCGTGTTTCTCGGTGGAAAAAGGTTCTGTTTTTGTTCCGAAAGAGCCTGTGTGCTCTCTTCTCCATCTGCCGACAGTGCGGATCCGTTGTCTGTGAATTTCAGCGCTCCTCAAGGGCGAAGATCTTCAAAGTTTCCAGAAGGCCATCTGGCCTCCTTCGCACCCTCTGACCATGACGGAGAAGGAAGGAAGGTCCCTCTTCAAGTACTGCACCATGCGCGGGCTACAAAAAGTGTTTGTGGTGGACAAGCACCTACAATGCCTCTATTGCCTGCATCCGGACCACAAGGAAGGAGATTGCGAGATATGCTGTGGCTTCTCTAAGAAGACGACAAAGAACAGGCTCAGTAGACTGGCAGCGTGGCTCAACCACAATGGCTCTGCCCTGTGCTCTGAGCAGGGTCATGCCTCACTGTTGGGCAGAATTGTATGCAGTACCCTCTGGGACCACCGCACACAATTAGGACTACAGGTGTAAGCAGAACCAACCTTTGGTATATAAGTCTGTACTATGCAGTTTTTGGTGGCAGGGCTGATCAGTCAGGCTTATCTCAAGAGGGAATGTGAGCAGTAATGTTACACAGAGGTCTACGATCACAAGTATTCAAATAAACACTCTCAAGGTCTCTTGGTAAAACACTTATTTATTTCACAGTCAGTTAAAAAACATTCATTAGAAGGAGGCAACTAAATATTCTACACAAGTATACTTCAGTACTAAGCTACAAGTTTATGAGGCATTTCGATCACTTTGAAGTAGGAGCAAAATGGCACTCGGAGCACTTTGAGGTAGGAGCAAAACGACATAGGTTATTAGAATATCACAAAGAAAGTTCACAAGTATTCTTAGTGCAGATGCTTTGAGTTCACCAGAAGAGTCAATAAAATTCAATAGGTTAGGCCAAAGTCAATGGGCTAAAGTCTTCGATGGGATAAAATGGTTCTGGTAAGTAAAACTGTAAAGTCTCTGTAAAAGTTCTCAGAAGTAGGATGCGAAAAGAAGAATCATATGCTGGGTTACAAGCTGATCAGGCCTGAAAGTTGCAAAGGGTTTCACGTACTTTCGCAGTGAGAGGTAAGTTAGCTCGATCTGGTTTCACAGTAACTTTATAATGAAGAAAAAGATGCAGCTGAAGACTTCTGTTCCTGCAGATCTCACTGTTCCTGAGCCTCAGTCATGGGGACAAGAGGGAGGACGTCGGGGGACTCGTGCACTGCACTGGGACTGGTCAAAAAGCTGTCAAAGGCAAATCTTTGGTTCCGTTAGCTCGCTTCAAGCACACAAGCTGGTGTCCTCCTCCCTGGTTATTCGGTTTCCTGCAGCACTCTGAGGAAAATACAACCAGCTCAGAGAATGGTGTCCCGGTGGCTTACGAGTTGATTGGTCCCTCCAACTCAAAGGGAGAAATCTTCTTTGAAGGGGCTTCCCTGTCGAGGTGAACTTGACGATTCGGACCTGTAGCAGGGCTTCACGGGCAAACCAACGGTCCAGGAGTTGCAGCAGCCGTCCTCATCAAGCTTGTCTTCGGTTCTTTCGTTCCAGTGGTCGACTCTGCCTTCCAAGCCAAGAGACTCACCTTTTTATTCAGTTCTCTCCCATTCATTCCAGCCTAGCTGTTACTCACCCAGCCGGGTGGCTGTCCTTGCCGGAGAGTCAGCCAGCCAATCGCTCCAGAGTGCATTTGGATCTACTCGGAGACTAAGCACAGGGAGTTTCGGGCACCTCCCTCACTTCCTGCCCACCCCAGGCACTCGAGCGCCAGAGGCGGTCTTCAGTCCTGAAGCCTGCCAAAGGCGTAGGAACAATGGGACCAAACCTGGTTTGGTGCGCAGAAACAAACTCTTGAATGATCTTTTTTTAAAAAAAGAAAAACTGTGAAAAAAGACCAGGACCTGTTTTTACAGAGGGGGCTCAGACACCATCTTGAAAAACATGGCTCCTGCAATTTTTCATTACCGGTGTTCGCGGCCGGGATAAAATCATGGTAATTCATTGTAAAACCACTGCCACCAGCCATTTCGATAGGAAAGGGCAGCATTTGACTGCTACATGAGTATTTAGACACAGAGGATACTAAGTAACCCCTCCAGCACTCTATTGTTAGATGGGGTGTCCTGGGTCTAGGAATTTAAAATGACTAGTAAAGTCAATTCAACTTTACTTTCCCTGGGGAAACAGTAGTTTATCCCAGAGAAGGTATGTAAACCTTGAGACAGCCCGAAAGGCTTCCGTGTCACTGCACTGAGGGTGATGTGTAACACAAATGAAAAGATGATGCCTATGGAGTTGCCTAAAACTCCATAATCAAAGAACACACAATTAAAACGTACATGAGAGAGTGGGGGAAAAAAGGCTCCCACTCTCCAGGTAAAAAAAAAAATCAAGTTCTCAAAATCCAGCAAAGTTGCTGAGGTCTCAAAGGTGAAGGGAATTGGCACATTTATGAGAATTCTCCCTAACACTCACCCAGGGCCGGTTGGTCCAAGGAGCAGTCTTCTAAATCCTGTGAGGGTGCCTCTTCCGTGGGGGCCCAAGACAAGACTAGGAACTGCAAATCCGGGTCCTCCAGTGTCGCCGTGGAAGCTGGTCCCACGGCAGACTGGGCTTGATCAACATCATCTTCCGCCTCCATTGCCAGCCGACAATCAAGCTCCTCAAAGATAAAATTGTCCAACCCGGCTAAACTGCAGGAGAAGCCAGAGAAGCTGCGGACTGAGGATAAGTCTGAACTACTGAAGAATGCCCCGGCGGCACAGGATACGTCTTTGTTGACAACCGAGATAGTGGCGGCTGCTCTTTTCGAAAGCTAAGGGGGCTGAACCTGAGAAGGTAGCCCCCACAGCACAGAAGGTATCCCTCCCTCTGAGGCGCAAAGCCGCTGCATTGACTTTGACTAGGTCTGCTGGCACTCCGGAGAAGGGGACACCGTCTCAGAACCTTTTTCCAGCCCCTCAGGGTGGAAATGGGGGAGGGGGGGAGGACCCGGATCAGTCCCACCCATGGCCCAAGCCATGGAAATTTCATCCACGGATGACTAGGACCTGGAGCCCGTACACACAGTCCACGAGGACGTGGCAGAGGGCGGCGACAGCGGCGCTGGGCCTTGTGTTCCGATCATGCAAGCTCTGTCGAGGGATGTCTCTCTGAACATCCTATCAGCCCTCCACACCTTGGTGTCGGAGATCCTGAAGAGAATGCCACAAGGGCTGGTTTCAATGGTCCACTAGGCCCCTGATCAGCCGTCAGCGGAAGAGTCATCTGATGTCCCCATTTCAGCCTCCACATCCGAGTCGGGCCCCTCTCCCACAGCAGGCCCAGGTATGGGGATGGGATACGTCCATGACGGACGACGAGATCATTGCGGGCAGCAAGTGCCTGCAGCCTAGGGCGTCCCCACCGGACGAGGTGGGGTCGTTTCATTCCATGATCTCCATCTCCAGAGTCTCTGAGCTGTTCCAACTTGTACCCGAAGGAAGGAGGGTTTTCTGTACCAGAGGCGCGAGGCATTGAGGAAGACGATCATAATGGCGCCCCTCTTGGATGACGTGTGGGAAGAGGGCCTGGCTCTCTTGAAGAACCCTTGCACGCCTCCAGCCAAACGGGATAGGCTGGATAAACACAGGATGCCGGAATCTGCACCCCAGTGCCTGAGATCACAATCATCGCCATATTCTGTTGTTTTGGGGGCTGCAAGGAAATGGTCGGCTAACCGTGTTTGTCATCTTCAGTTTCTCCAGACAGCAAGGGCAAGCGGGTGGACGCCATGGGAAGGAAGGTGATTTACACTGTATCGTCCACTATCAAGTAGGGCAACGCACTGGGGATCCCAGCCAGGTACGACAGGTAGCTGTGGTACAAGCTGGGTCCGGTTTTGGAGTTCCTCCCGGACAAGAGGATGGAGGCAATCGGTCTCCTGCGGAGGGGGAACTAGCGTCTGACCGCTCTGGACATTGCCAACAGAGGGTCCCGGCAAATGGGGAACAGTGTCTGCTTTCGTCGCCAAGGGCGGATGGAGGCCAGGAATTTCCACTAGCAGGTCCAAGCAAAGGTACTGGGCATGCCTTTCGACGGAGATAACCTTTTCGGCAACTTTGTCAACGAGTCTGTACCAGCCATCAAGGTGGATACGGAGATGGCCCATTCTCTTTTTGCACCCTCCAGCAGCACACTCTTCTTGTCGCTCCTCCGGAGGAAGGTTGGGCAGGTCCTCAAAATGTTTCTCCTCATCGTACCATCAGCCTTCCAGATCCACGACTCTGAGGCCATGCCCAGGCCTATGGTGGCGAGGACAGCATTGCCGTCACCCACAGGGCAGGGTGCCGGTGGGTTGTGCACCCCGGTGGTAGGCCGGCTGACTAGGTTGGTCAGCGAGTGGCAAAAGATCACCACCAAACAGATGGGTGCTGGACGCTGTCACCCAACACACACCCTGGAGTTTCAGCACAGGTTTCTGCGGATCCCTCAGGTGGCATGTCGGGAGCAGCACATCCCTCAGCTCTTAGAGGAGGTACGGGCCATGCTACGAAAAGAGGCGATAGAGCTGGTTCCCCAGCGACTCTGGGTGTCGAGTCTTTTGCAGATACTTTTTGGTGAGAAAGAAGACTGGGGCCTGAAGGCCCATTCTAGACCTGCGACGTCTGAACAAGTACCTCAAGTCTCAGAAATTCAGGATGGGTATGTTTCAACACGTGCTCGGCCAACTGGAAAGGCAGGATTTCTTGACGTTGCTGCACCTGGAGGACGCCTACTTCCATGTCCCATTCACAGGAAACCACAAAGGTTTCTAGGCTTCGTAGTGCAAGGACAGTGAAGTGCCTGGCACAGGTGATGACCCAACTGCGTCTACGGGAGATACCCGTACCTCGACGACTGGCTCATCCGGGCCCACTCGCAAGAGTTGGTCGTCGAACACACAGAGCCGGCTGTCAAGCTGCTGAACGATCTAGATTTTTCCAACAATTATCCAAAGTCCTGCTTGACACCATTGCAGTACGCGTTTCCTCTGTTGTCTCTCCTGCTACGAGTCATCAACATACTCGGACAGTGCCAATGCAGGATGATTCTCATCGCCCCGGCATAGCAGAGGCAGTTATGGTACCCGGACCTTCTCTGCCTGTCGGTGTCGCCTCCGGTGGTTCCAGATCTTACCAGAGAAGGAGGCGCAATCCTTCACCATGACCCAGGATCGCTGAACCTCAGGGCTTGGCTCCCGCAGCCCTAGAGTTTGGATGGTACGAGTTGCATGCAGACTGTAGGGAGGTCCTCGTCAAGACCAGGGCGTTGTTGACTTTGAAGTGCTGCGCTCACAAGTGGAAGTGTTTGTTAGGTAAGAAAAAACTGTGCAAGACTACACAAGACTTACTGCTTGGTATTAGGTAACCCACTGTTAAGGAGAATTCTCAGAAATGTGCTAATTCCCTTCACCTTAGAGACCCCCAGCAACTTTGCTGGATTTTGAGGACTTGATTTTTTTTTTTTACCTGGAGAGACCCTTTTTCATACTCACATAAAAATACATGAGAGAATTTTACCTCTGATTCTTTTGGTTGTGAAGTCTGACAAACTCCATAGGCATCATCTTTTACATTGTGTCACAAAGCACCTTCAGTGCAGTGACACAAGGAAGTCTTCCAGATTTCCCAAAGGTTTAAATACCTTCTCTGGTATAAACTTTTTCTCAGAGCAGTAAAGTGAAATTGACTTTACTTACCATTGTAACTTTCTAGAAACAGCACACACTATTTTACAATAGGGTGCTAGAGGGGCTACTTAGTATCCTGTGTCTAGCTCTCATGTAACATTTTTGTTACCCTTTCCTCACTGGATGGCTGGTGGCAGTGGTTTCGTTCGAACTACCATGGTATATCTTTACCGCAGGCTGCGTTCGCGGCTCCGGTAAAGTAACCGCGGGAGCCATCTTTTTCAAAATGGCGTGGAGCCATCTTTGACAAAATGGTCCCCGATCTTCTTTTTTTGCCAGTTCTTTGTGGAAAGGTCCTTCTAGAGATTTTCTTTGCGCGCCAAACCAGGTTTGGTCTTTGTTCATTTCGGCTTTGGCGGGCTTCAGGAGTGAAACCTGCCTCTGGCTCCAGAGTGTCTGGGGTAGGCAGGATGAGAGGGAGGTGCCCGACCCGGTGTTTAGTCTCCTAGGAGACCTGAATGCACTCTCTGATGATTGGCTGGCTGACTGTCCGGCAAGGATAGCCGCACTGCTGGGTGAGTGACAGCTAGGCTGGAATGAATGGGAGAGAACTGAATAAAAGGCAAGACTTTTGGCTTGGAGGGCAGAGTCGACCACTGGACGAAGGAACTGAAGAAGAGCTTGAAGAGGATGCCTACTGCAATTCCTGGACTGTTGGTTTGCCCGGTGAAGCCCTGCTGCAGTGCCAACTTGCCAAGTTTGCATCGACAGAGAAGCCCCTGCAAGGACGACTTCTCCCCTTGAGTTGGTGTGACCAATCAACTCCAAAGTAAGTTACCTGGACATCCATCTCAGAGCTGGCTGCATTTCTACAGAGTGCTGCTGGAAACCATATAGCCAGGGAGAGGAACACCAGATTGTGTGCGTTGCTTTTAAGCTGGTCTAGAGCTTTTGGAAGATCCTTTTGGACTCCCAGGAAGCAGGACTGACCGAGCCTGAGCCCCCCTCAACAGAGTGCAGGACCCCAGAAGCAAGGAAGGTCCACCTCAACAGCCAGAAACGGCTGTGTTGCTTTTTGCGGTGGTCACAAGGAGCTGAAACGCGAAACAGCCACTGAAATTGCCAGTTTCCAGTTTTGACACTCCCAGTGCATTGCAGGAGTCCCACTAACATCATACCTCTTGTCCCCACGACTGAGGCCCAGGAACAGTGACATCTGCAGAGCTGCCCAGGAACAGAAGTCATCAGCTGCATCTTTTCTTCATTTCCAAGGTACTGTAAAACAGGCTAAAGAGAACCTACCTCTTACTGTAGAGTTGCTTTGAAACTTCTACAACTCACAAGCCTAATCAGCTTGTGGCCCTAGATGTGATTCTTCTTTTCATCAAAGACTCCTAAGAACCTGTGCAAAGACTTTTCCATTTACTTACCAGAAGTGCTTCATCCTATAAAAGACCTTTGCCCATTGACTTTGGCTTAGCCTATTGCATTGTATGACTCTTCTTTAGGATCTGAAAGTATTTGCCTTTTAAGACTATTTGTGGTCTCTTGTGTTCTAATGACCTTTGCCTTTTACCAATTTCTAAAAGTATTCTGAATGCCAACATTAAGGTATTAATGTCCCCAGCACCCTAGTTATTTAATTCACCTGTGGGTGTAGGTTGTATCTGTGGGCCATCCCAAAAGGGTCTTAACTGGTTCAGAAACTTGAAGTGTATTTGTGTGTTACTAGTATACTGCTCCCTTCTAAAGAAGGCTTTATAACTGACTGATAAATTAATAATTGTTTATGCAAGAAACCTTGAGTGTAAGAGCTTATTTGAATACCTGTAACTGTGAATCTTTGTGCAACTCCACTACAGCTCCCATTTCCCCTCTTGTGATAAGCCTGGCTGCTCAATACGCTACCAAAACTATGTTGTTCAAGCTTATACCAAAGGTTGGGTTGCCTATACCTGTAGTCATAGTTGTTTGTAGTGTTCCCAGAGGGTACTGCATGTAAACTTTGCCTAACACCCACCTATTGATATAGGTCTGTACTACACAAGTTGGTAGTGTGACTGAGCAGCCAGGCCTATCTTAAGGGGGGGGTAAATGTGAGCTGTACAAATGAAATCCGTTAATACAAGTAACCCTTACACCATAGGTTTCAGTTGTTAATATTTATTTAACATCGGTTTTAAATCAGCATTCTTTAATAATGCAATTCTTAGTAACGGTTCAAGTAAACTTTGGAAATACTTTACAGAATCAATAAAGCTGGTGAATATTCTTGCTCAATACAATTCTCCTAGACCCTCAAGTGACTTCAATTACAATAATGGTATTTGCATTTATATATCACACCAATATACTTTGTAGACTTTGAATTTTCATTAGCCCTTCCTTTATGCAACCCAAAGGTTAGAACAGTTTCTTAAAAAGGTGAGGACAACTGAATCCTCCAATGAAGTCTAGGTAAGCCTTTCCCAGCAGTAACGGTATTCAACAAGCTACAACCTATGGAGGGACAAGCAGTGCGAAAGTCAATGGATTTAGAAGGGTGCCTTTAGGGAGCCAGGACAGCCAAAGTCATTTGGACAAAGTCTATAGTTCTGATGCACTTCTTCGATGAAGTCTTTCACAAAGTCAGAATGTTCACAGAAAATCACTGAAGACACACAAGCTGTTAGGCCTGTGCAAAGGGGAGTTGAAATCAACTTAGTTAAGCAAGCGCAAATCTCAAGTGAGACAATACGACTTAAGGCAAGAAGATAAGTACCCCAAGCCCAAACAGTACCTCTGGTTAGAAGAAAAGGTGGTCCAGCTGGGTTCCATCTTGCTACAGCCAAGCAGACCCTGGTTCCTGAACATCAGTTGTGGGGATATGAGGGAGGACGTCTGGAGGGCTTCTGCAGGGATTCTGCAGCAGTACTCTGGAAGGTCATCGCAGCTATGGGCTCTTTTCATTTCAATGGCACTTCCCGGTTTCAGCGCTTTAACGCACTGATGCAGAATGCTGGACACGGTTGAACTTTCCGTGCTCCCTCGGCCCTGCACTGGTGAGGGGACTCTGGATCGGGATTTCCTGCTTCTGGGGGGCGGGGGGGTTCTTAGGAGGCTCCTGCAGATTTTGGCCCGATTTGTTTTGCGGCAGACGTTGCACTTGATTATGGACACTCGACCCTGGGTATTGGGCTTCTGCAGCAAGTCTGGAATGGTGCCAAGTGGAGTTTCTCTGGGTTAGTTGGTCCCACTAACCCAAGGGGAGAAGTCGTTCCTACGTAGCATCTCTGTTGAGGTGCAAAAAGGAGGTCCGCACAGCAGTAGGCCTTCACCAGGCAATTGAAGGTCCAGGAGGCTGCACCGAGCCTCATTCATGATTTCTTCTTCGGATGTTTCTTCCAGTGGTCGACTCTGTCTGTAGTCCCAAAACCCTCACCTTTTAAGCAGGTTTTTCCCATTCATGCACAGCTTAGGCTGTCAATCACACAGCAGGGTGGCTGTCCTTTCAGGACAGCCATCCAATCGGGACTAGTTTTGTTCAGTCACTCCTAGAGACAAAGGTCAGGGGTGTTTCGGGACCCTCCCTCACATTCTGTCCTTCCAGACACTCTGGAGCCATAGGCAGGCTTCAGGGCTGAAGCCCGCCAAAGGCAAGACAAACAAAGGTCTCAAACCTGTCTCCACGCGCTCAGTAAAAGCCAAGAGACCTCACAAACAGAAAAAAAGACCAGGGCCATTTTGACAAAATGGTCACCCCTGGGTGCTGTACTGCAGCCGAGGGTATATCCTGCTGTAGAAAAGCACAATGGTAGGAAAAATTAAACCACTGCCACCAGCCATTTAAAATAGCGAGGGTAACATACAAATGTTACATGAGAAAGTAGTAGAAAAGGCTACTAAGTAACCCCCAAGCACTCCACATGAGATATGATATTTATATCACTTATTTATATGTTTCAGAGCGCGACCAAGCAAGGTAGGGGAACAGGGAGAAGAAAAAAGAATGATCTTACTAGGCCCAGTGACATTGAAAACGTGTATGGGGGAGGGGAACGTGGAAAGTGTGGAACAAAGGAGAGAAGCAGATTAATAAAGACAACAACAAAAAAGAGACATTGTAGAGCAGCCAGTGAGAGCAAGTGCTGGGTGAAGGCAGCAGACAGGGAATCTCGAAGTGCAGGAAGAAAACGGGGGTGGACGGTATGGGTACGAATACAGACCCCAGTGCAGGGGATGGCCAGGAGGCAGTGCGTGAGCGTGGCAGGGTGGTCAGGTACCTGGTCCTGGAGGGCGGAGGGTAGGCCAGGTGCACGGTGCAGACGGAGAACACATCAGCAGGGAAGAGGGGTGGGGGGGTGAAAGAAGTAAAGAGGAAGGTCTTGAGGTGCTTCCGTAACCAGAGATGGTGCTCCTCAAGTTTCAGCGAGGCAGGGAGGCTATTCTGGGAGGCCCCAGCCGAAGGCTGAGATCTTCCCCTTAGCACGTTTCTTAGAAAAACGACTGACCCGGAGGGAGTTGGAGGAAGAGGGGCAAAGAGGTCGAGAAGGGAGGTATTTGCAGAGGGATAGCTGAAGGTACTTTGGACCCAGGCCACAGAAAGCCTTGTGAATGATGCACATTGTTTTGAATTTAATCCTAACATCCCAGCATAGATGGGTTGTGCTGGACATACAAAGCGAAAAAAGCTAAGTAAAGTCAATTTCACTTTACTATTCTTGGGAACTGTAGTTCACACAAGAAAAAGGTATTAAAACCAAAGGATTTCTCAGTGACACTGCACTGAAGTTGCTGCGAGTCACTATACAAAAAGCAGATGACTCCAAAAACAGTGAAAACACAAAATCCAAATCCGGTAAAAACACATGAGAGAGGGAGAAAAAGGTCCCACTCGCTCAGGAGTTAAAATTAAAAAGTGCTAAATCCAGCAAAAGAGCTGGGAGTCTCTAAGGGGGGAGGATTTTGGCACAAAAATGAAAATTCTCCCTAACAATGGCTGGCAGAGGAGGGGTTTAGGGAGAGGACCGTCATTGGATGGGGGCAGTATGACCCAGAGGACAGTGATTGGTTTAAAGGAGAAATAGTTTGAAAGTGAAACTGTTTTTTTTTTTTTTAACCAAGAATTCCCAGCCTGACAACGGGGAATGTTCATGAGCATGTGAATCCATGCTGGAGAACAATAGTTACAGGTAAGTAACTTGTTCCTTGTGCAATATCTGTTAGGGGAGTTTTCCTAAAGTCCACTTGGGTAAGACTTGATAAAACTACCCCTTGGAATAGAGGTCCCCAAATCTTAGTATAAGTCTACTACCCAAAGGATCTTGGTAGAATGGCAGAGCAGCCAAGCTTATCATAGGAGGAAGATGTGAGCTGTAGGCAAGTACACTGAACCCAGTAAATACAATAGTCCAAAGAAACTCTTATACAGTAAATGTTATATTAAAAATATATATCTCTTCCTATTTACACAAGGAATGTAGATGAATACTTATTTCACTAATAGCACACACAGGAATTCTTGTTTGTTTGTTTGTTTGTTTATTTATTTAGTATAGCGCGCAAAACCCAGAGGTAACAGGGCGCAACAGAGGTCAGGAAGATAGGATTACTTAAAAACTTGGTTACAGAATAAGATAGGCATGAGAAAAAGTGCATTGCATTTACAGTTACATTGTGTGGGATGTGCATATATACATATAGTTGAGCGAAGGCTTACAAATTTACATATTAATACTGTGCGTAGGGGCAGTTCGGTTGCATTTACATATTTACAAATTTAAGGCTGTGCATGGTAGTCAGGTTATAGCACTGGCATGATCAGATTAGATGGCAGGGTTAGTCGTGAGGATCATTGGCCCGCAGCCAGGTGAGGGTGTTTCGCCTGAAGCTATAGTAGGATTGGTCAGTCCTAATGTGGAGTGGGAGGGCGTTCCAGTGTTGGGCTGCCAGGACAGGGAAGCTGCTGCCGCCGGTTTTCTTTTGTCTGAAATTGGGTACCTGCAGGCAGTAGGAATTGATCGATCTGGTGGGGCGGGTGGACGTTTTTTTCTTTATTCTGGATGCGAGATAGGGGGGGGGCTGCGTTGTTTAAGCATTTGTGGGTGAGTGATGCCGTTTTGAGGGAGATGCGGTCATGGATTTTAAGCCATTTGTGTTCTCTTCTTTTGTTGGAGATGTGTTCCTTAGAGGGTAGGTTGAGGGCTGTTCTGAGAGCGTTGTTTTGTAGTGTCTGTAGTTTGTTGGTTATGCATTTGTTGGCTCCTAGGTACATGGCGTTGCAATAATCCAGTCTGGATAGTATTAGGGCGTTGGCTATGATGATGCAGCTAGCTTGGGTGAGGAAGGCTCTACTTGCCCTAATTAGCTTGCATGTGTAGGCGGTGGAGGATGCTAGTGAGTTAATACTCTTCAGAGGTAATAACTTCAATAGTAGTTGCTCCCCTTTAAAATAGAGTTTGACACTAATGACAATTCTACTGTATTATCGGTACTACCGTGCATTCACGTTACTTTACAGATAACCGGTAATTGTACTTAGTTAGCAAACCATTTCAGATAGTCTTTTGGAAGGAAAAAGGTTGGTTATACACACAGCAGCAATTCCTAAACTTCTAGTACACTTTTCCTAGCTTCTACACTTTTTAAAGTCCAATCCCTAACTATATGAAAGTCAGTGTAGCAGTGGAGCCAGTCTTCTGTAATAGCAGGATAGGCAAAGTTCCTCA
The DNA here is from genome assembly GCF_040938575.1 of Ambystoma mexicanum. NCBI lineage: Eukaryota > Metazoa > Chordata > Amphibia > Caudata > Ambystomatidae > Ambystoma > Ambystoma mexicanum. The sequence continues at coordinate 572,325,771 of NC_090936.1, forward strand.
GGATCATTTTATTCACTAGAATAAGATGCTGAAGAATATAACACAAGTTAAGGGGACACTGCAAAAGGACTCCATAAAGGGACATATGCTGGCAAGCTTGGGTCAGAGGTAGGGTCGACACCCGGACACTTCTTCACACACTCAGCCACACTGGAGTGACTCTTCGGTTCAAGTTAAGTTCTACCTTTCACCCCACAGTACCTTAAGTTAGAAGAAGTAACTGTACCTGGATTCTCATCTGTGCAGCAGCGACGGACCCAGTCTCCTGATTTCTTGGTCTGGTGATGAAAGGAAGGATTCTGAATGGGATGTCTCAGCAGCAATCTCGAGAGAGAGGACCATTGGCACAGATTTCTTCGGTCTCCTTGGTAGGTCTGCGGATTTGGCGCCTTTTTATCAGCTCCAACAAAGAACTGTATTCGCACGATCGATCTTTGATTCTGAAATCCTGCACTCTGGTGAGGGGACCTAGATGAGTAGGATCGTGCCTCTGGACGTCGCCAAAGTCGGGAATGGATTAGGCCTTGCAAAGACGTTGCACTGCGAAAGGTTCGGAGGTCTCCTGGTATTCGCGGTCTACAGCTCGGGAAAGGAACAGCACTTCGGGAGATGGCTCAATTTTTAGTCCGTCTCATTACTGGTTGGGCCCACCAGCCAAAGGGAAGGAGTTATCCTCTTTGGAGCTCTTTTGTTGATAAGAAAACAGTCAGGACAGAAGTGGTCACTTAACGGATACTCGAAGGGTCTGCAAGTGTCTCTGGTCGTCTTCCGCTTCGGATCTTCTGTTCGTGGTCGACTTGCCTTTCACCTCAGGAACCCACGCCTCTGCAAACTCTCAGCCTTTTACAGAAAGGGGCAGTGGCTGTCCAATCGGGACAGCCAGCTCTCCAGTGGGAACTGATTCCATTCAGGCACTCCAGCAGACAAAAAGCAGGGGAGTTTTAAACTCCTCCCCCACTTCCTGCCTCCACAGACACACTGGAGCCTAGCCTGGGACACCCAAGGGGTCCCGCCAAAGACACAGACACACAGACGCGCACGCACCTTACAAGTATAACCACGAAAGAAATGGTGAAAAAAGAAAGGAGCCGCCATATTCGAACATGAATACAGTCTGCAGAAGAAATAGACTAATAATTGGTAGAACAGGTCCACTGCCACCAGCCATAACTATAGTGTTGTCCATCTGACTGAAAAGTCACAAGAGCAGAGAGAAGGGGGATGCTAGGCATCCCCTTAGGACTCCACAAAAGATGGTGTGTGCTAATCTCATAGTACAAAGTTTTAGGAGGGACACAAAGTATCCCTCGATCATGGAGAAATGTAGTTCACCAGGATAGTGAAGAATCGCAAAGGAGAACCCAAAACGGTTCCCAGAAACACTGCACATAGGTTACTGTGTGCTGCAAAAGTTAAATGCAGATGCCTTTTTAAAGAGATATGGAGGAAAGCACGCTCCATAGAAAAGTTAAAGCACAGATAACAGAGTTCCAGAAGTCAGAGCAAGTGAGAATGAATGTGGGGAAAAAGGCTCCCCTCATTCAGGATAGAAGGAAAAAGGTGCTGGGGGTCTCACTAGAAAAGGGGAAGGAGCATAAAAACGATGAATCTCCCTAACAATATCACCTGCTAGTTTCATTGTTTAGTGTGTGTAAAGGTCTAGAATAAATATTTGTATACATTTCTGACTAAATTGAATTATTGTGTGGACTCTTGGATCCCTGACCCCACTCACACACTCCTGAGAATAGCCTTGACTGCTCTCCACGTTTACCTTGATTGGGTTTTGGCTAACTTCTCAGAGTTACCTGTTCACTACAACCATCGCAACCACCAGGCCAGATTCTAGAAATCCATCATAACAATTTTAATTATTTGGAGCTGAATGCTAGGTGTCTCCTGCTTCTAAGCTCTGTGATATCAGGTGGTGTTACCCAATGTAATGGTACTTATGTATCTGCCTAAGAATGAAGGGCTGAGTTGACCTGCCAATTGGAAGCCTTAGCAAGCATTTGGCAAAGCATAATCCTCAGTGCGTTCCCTCTAGTTAAATGTTTAATGATCCTGAATGCCATGGTGATTATAGAAGCATGTTTATTGTGTATAGTGTGCAGGTAAGTGTTACTAGTCAATGTGAGGGACTGTGGCTGCTTAGCTTTCTTATTGTTAATGTTGTTAGTTCTCGCTAGTGAGTGTGAATGCTGCTGACTAAAAGTTTGCTTGTTGAGCCAGACATTGCCCTTCTAATGGGGTTACAATCTGTTTGTTTTTCAGTACTGGGCATTCTCGGATATCCACATGGGACGTGTTCTCACTAAAGTGACAGATGATACCTCCGGCTGTGGTAAGTTGCTCTTCCTCTAGGTATTGCCTTCATTTCAACCATCCCAAGAGCATATCTTACCTATGACTTAACTATATCTTATTAATTGCCTGCCCTCTCATGTCAGCATTTCCAATGCGTTTCCCTTTTTCCTACCGTGACCATCCCCATTCCTGTCTGATCTTGAATTGCAAATTCTCACCCAAGACTGCTTCAAAATCATCACACCCTATACATCCACAACTACTTCAACATTTCCCCCAATGCCTACTCACCCTGCATGTTCTCTACCTGTCTCCCACACTTGACAGTCGGCGATAGGAGGCCCAGCAAACACCTTTCGAATGGTTTGTGTCCTCCCACGTATTCCTCATCTTAGATATATTTGTCAGCTTGCTGCTTCTTTCGGAACTTTTTTCGCCAGAGGGCGCTGTGCTCGAGGCCGCGTAGCGTGGTGCCTTGAAGGCTGCCATCGAGCGGCGACGTCATCCGGCGTATAAATGGCTCGAGCCATGCCCGTTGCTTCAGTTCTGTTTTTCCGAGCTTCTGCTTTGTGTATTGAAAACGGCGCGTCAGTTTTTCTCATTGAGAAATTTCTTCTTCCTCAACCCCGACAACACCCAAGACAGGTTTTAAAAAGTGTCTCAAATGCGGAAGAAAGATGTCCATTACGGATCCTCACCGCAACTGTCTTTGGTGCCTTAGTCCTGATCACCGAGTTGACGAGTGCGCGTCGCGTCAGGTGATGTCGAACAAGGCTCTTAAGGAATGCTAAGGTAAGCTGGCGGTGGGGGAAGAGTCTTTCAAGTCTGCTGAAAGACTCGAGAGAATCGAGATCTAAATCTCGTCATGAGTCGAGGCGATCGAGGTCGAAAAGTCGCTCGAGGAAGTCCTCTTCCTCGTCATCGAAAAAAAAATCAAAAAAGCGACATCATAGATCTTCGTCCTCTTCTTCCTCGCCCGACAGAAGGTTAATTTCTTGTCCTTCGAACCATGATTCCCCAAAGAAAGGGGAGGCCTTTAGGGCTTCAATGCTAAACATTTTTGAGAAGGTGGCCTGACCCCCTCAAAAAAGCTGCGTGAAGAGCATGCCCCTGTCCACTCTAAAGGTAGCAGAGGGAAATCCAAAAGGTATCGCACTAAATACGACAAAAAGTCGACGGCGTCCTCGGAAGATGATTCTCCAGCGCCTCACAAAACTGTACAGAAACCATCAGTGCATATATCGCGGTTGTCTGAGGACAAAATGGCATCATCATCGTCGAAGTCCGCTATCGACTTGACGCGTCCTTTGACAACGCCGTCTAAGCCAAAAATGGCATTGATACCTGCGGCCTCGGCATCGAAGCCTTACTCGACATCAAAGCCATCCTCGATTACCTCGGGGATTCCTTCGAGTATGTGGAAGCTGGTGTCGATTCTGTCGACGCCTTTGTCTGGAAAATCTTTCATACCGGTTCCCAAGATGACAACTATGGCTAAGGCTAGGTCTATTCCACCTTTACCAGAAAAAAATGTCCACCCTGCGCCCAGGCAAGAATTATTAAAATCTGTCTGCTATTTTTGAGGAACAAACCTCTGATGAGGAAATTACATCAGCTGGTGTTCGATTTGGGACAAGAGATGTCCCTGAGGAACTGGTAGATCCTAATTCAAAAATGTCAGACCTTTGACTGCCTACAATCGGCCAGTGGCCTAGATACCTCACCTGAGGTAGATTTTGAAAGGCCTGACCCCACAGACCATGCTGAACCGGGGTATAGGAACCTCATGGGAAGAGTGGTAGATTTTATGGGGTGGAAGTCGGTGTCCCCAAGGTATAACCAGGGCGACTTAACAGACATTATTGATGAAGGACCTCAGAGACCCAGTCCTTCCCTTCCTCAAAGCTCTTCAAAAGAGAATTATTACAAATTGGGAGACACCTGAATCTCTACCAGCTGTAAATAAGAAATTTGTAGGAAAGTATAGACCTGCTCCCTTGGATCCAGAATATTTATCTAAGCATCCTTCTCCTGAAAGTTTAGTATGCAAGCTGCGACTGCGAATAGACAGTCGGCTTATCCCTCTATGCCCCCTGACAGGGACGACAAAAAGATTGATGCCTGGGCGAGGAAGGCTTTTACTTCTGGTAGTATGGCCCTTAAGTCTACTAATGTGACTTGTACATTAGCTAGGTTCACTTACACCCCGTGGAGCTGTTTAGATGCAGCGGCTGATCACATCCCGGAGGGTGAGGAGCAGGATGGTTTCCTGGCGATAGTAAAGGATGGGAAGGAAGCTATGGAAGAGTGCCTCAAGTCAGGACTGGATACTGCAGAGAGTATAAGCAGATCCATGGCATCTAGCGCAGTCTTGCGTAGATTTGCATGGCTGAGAAAATCTGGTTTCGCATCTGATGTACAATCCAGATTACTTAATATGCCCTTTGACGGCTTGAGGTTGTTTGCCAGCAAGGCAGACGAGAGCTTGGAGAAGCTGCAGACCTCGAAAGCGGCAGCAAAATCACTCAGCGCCGCTATAAGGCAACCTCAACAACACTCTTACGCAGGGTCATCTTCCTGGAAGAGTCGTCCTTTTCGCTTCTATTCCTCTTTTGGAAAAGGGAGAGGGCAGGCTTGTCAGAGGGGACAACAAAGAAAACTCTTTTGTGGTGGAAAAGGGAGAGGTGCTAGATCGGCCACAGCAGCGGCTACTACCTCCTCAGCCACTGCAAAGCCACTTTGAGGTCTTAACCCACAAGACCACGGTGGGAGGCAGAATCACTCAGTATCTAGACGAATGGCGGGGCATTAACTCAGATGCCTGGGCACTAGAGATAGTGACCCATGGTTACTGCCTTCCTTTTCATCAAAGGCCTCAAGATCATCCACCGGGAGCCAACTCTGTAAAATTCCAGACCTGCTCCTTGTGCAGGGGATTTTAACCCTGCTAGAGAAAGGTGCAATAGAACATGTACCTGTAGCGGAGAGGAACAAGGGTTGGTACTCCCCTTATTTTCTCATTCCCAAATAGGACAGAGGTTTGAGACCCATCTTGGACTTGAGAAACGTGAACAAATTCCTCAGGAAGGACAAGTTCAAGATGGTGACCCTTTCTCAGATCCTTCCGGCTCTTCAGCTTCAGGACTGGCTGGTTTCATTGGACCTTCAGGATGCTTACTTTCATGTGCCAATCCATCTCAAACACAGAAAGTACCTGAGGATCGCAATTGGCGGATCTCATTATCGGTTTCGAGTTCTGCCATTTGGGCTCACCTCCGCCCTGAGGGTCTTCACCAAACTAATGGCGGTAGTGGCAGCTAGTCGTAGGAGGGAGGGGATTCACATTTACCCTTATCTGGACGATTGGCTAATCAGGGCAAGTTCACCTGAACTGGCCCAGGGACATCTGGCCATTACCTGTCACTTCCTACACAAATTGGGCTTCTCCCTCAATTGCAAGAATTCACAAATGATTCCGAGCCAAAGACTCCAAATCATCGGAGCGGTCCTGGACACCACCTCAGTGAAAGCCTCGCCTCCCGAGGAAAGAGCTCACCGCATTCTGCAGATGGTAACAAAATTTCAGAATGCCCAACATCTACCGGCGTTCGACTTCCTAAGGTTGCTAGGCCGAATGAGGATGAGATCACTTCAATGGGCCCGCAGGATTCAATGGTCCCAGTTTTCAGGGGAGATGTGGGATCTTCTACAAGTCGCGTCCAAGGTGGCTCAAGATCTCCTTTGGTGGGCTCACAAGGAAAATATCCTCAGAGGGGAACCTTTTTGGCAACCATGGCCGGAGATAACTGTAGTGACGGACGACTCAATCACAGGGTTGGGAACCCACACCAAGGATCTAACAATCAGCGGTCGTTGGTCTCCATCGGAGTCAAAACTACACATCAACCTTTTAGAGCTGAGGGCAATCGGACTAGCGCTGAAGGCCTTTTTTCCCTCTGCATAGGGAAAGAATGTCCTGATAATAACGGACAGCACAGTGGCCATGTACTACCTCAAACAAACGAGGAGGCGTAGGATCACTCCCACTGTGCAGAGAGGCAATGCAGCTCTGGTTCTGGGCAATGCAAGAAGGAATCTCTGTCGGCAGTTCACCTAGCCGGAGAGCTGAACACGGCGGTGGACGCTCTGAGCCGGCAGGGCAGAGTCTCCCACGAGTGGGAGTTAGCTCAGGAAGTCCTTCAAGAGATCTTCGCTCTTTGGGGAACCCCTCAAATGGACCAGTTCACGACCAGGGCAAACCAGAAGTGCGATCTGTATTGCTCAAGGGAATTTCCCCCGAGAGGAGCTATAGGGGATGCGTTCGTAGTGGACTGGGTATATCCACTCCTTTACGCGTTTCCTCCAGTCCCTGTGATTCCTCATGTAATCAGGAGGTTGAGAAAGTTCAGGAGAACCATGATCCTAATTGGCCCAGACTGGGCCAGGAGGACGTGGTACCCGGACCTTCTGGACATGTCCATCTGCCCTCCAATACGTCTTCCACAAAGAGAGGATCTTCTCTCGCAAGAGGAAGGTTGGGTTCTCCATCCAGAGGTCAAAACTCTCAACCTTCACGCCTGGCTTCTGAGAGGTTGAGATATAAGGATTGGGACCTCCCGGATGACGTTATGGAGATTTTGCTTTCGGCCAGAAGGCCAGCAACAAAATTCTTATACTGGTGTTGTTGGAAGAAATTCAGTCACTGGTGCAGGGATAACAGTGTGGATCCTTTTCAGTGTACCACTCCCATGGTGCTTTAAGGTCAAGCCTTTTTTCCTACCTAAAATAGTTTCGGATTTTCATCTGTCACAGAAAATCCCTTTACCATCCTTTTATCCTCCTCCTCCGCACGCTAGTAAAGAGGAGGAAAGATTCCACAGACTAGACCCTAAAAGGGCTCTCAGTTTCTACATATCTAGACTGGAAAGATTTAGAAAACAGATCAGTTGTTTGTCGGTTATACTGGACACAAATTGGGCCTTAGGGTGTCCAAAAGAACTATATCCATATGGATTATCCTAGCAATATCTGAATGTTACAAATAGGCTGGGAAGGAGCCTCCAGATGGTTTAAAGACATGGTCTAGTAAAAATTTTTATTGTCCCTACGGGTCGGCCATGTTTTTTTAAGCCTAAGTGGCTCGATTTTAGAAAACTTTCCTATGGACCTTACCCGAGTTTTCGTCCATTAAACGCACGCGAAAAAAAGCACCAGGGAGCCGCCATTGTCTGATAATCCTATCGGTTCCCCCCATCGCCCTGGCTGACCTGCTTTTGCGGCACTAAATCAATTCCCCCGCCCCTGAGCCTGACATTATCCAAACATTCATATTCCCCGCCTCTCTCCGTGACGTTGCTGTGCTGCGTAGGCAAACGCGCCCAGTCGTCTTCTACGCGACTCCACACAGAACCCGGAAACCAACACAGACCATCTCACAACACAGCGCGCCACAATTCGGAATATGAAACTGTACTTTAAAATCAAACAGCAACACGGTACATTTGGTAAAGTACATTTATTTTACATTAAATGTTTAGAGAATATTCAGCAATTGCCATATGAACTCCGAAAGCCATTTATTTTCTTTTATCTGTATCCGCCATGGTACACAGGGTGTTGCTTTTCGTTAAAAGAACCGCAAAGCTGTTCCATCAACTAGGCACCAGTCCATAGTAAAGGTTGATATGTTGCTTCTAGCCACTAGTACAGCGTAAGGGCATGTGGGCCCTTGGCGATTGTCCCATAAAATTGTCAGTGTGCTCCAGTTGTTCACACAAAGCTGCAGGTGTCTACTGTAAAAGCCATCTGCTGGTGTCTCAAACCGATGGCAGTAGCAGAAGGGGAGCAAATACCTGTTATGAAAATAAAAAAATTATAATTAGTCTCGCCAGCCGATCTTCATTAATATTACTCATTTTATTTATTACAGCCGATCAGAAACTATTTGCTTGCAAGGATAGTTCAATGGAGTATGTTCGGCTCTAAAATCAATGTGAAAAGTAACGAAATAAATCGAGGCCAACACACAATGATAAACGACAGTTAGTCTACATGCGTGAGGAATGATATGATATATGATATGGCATTTGTAACGCGCCTATACTCAAGTGTTTCTAGGCGCGACGAGGCAGGTGGGGAACAAGGGCAGACAGACAACGATCCTACTAGGCCAGCTGTCTTTCTGATCGCGAAGGGGGGAGGGGGGATAAAAGTGCTGTACATGGTTAGTTGAATACAAATTAAATAGGGCCAGCTGGTGGCAAGTGCAAGGTAAATGCTGGGAGAAGGGGCTGGAGGATACAGGTAGGCAGTGCAGGGAAAAGTGGCTGGGCCAAGGACCGAGATCGGTGAGACCAGTGGACCTGCATGTCCATGTGCCCACTACGAACACGTTTTCCTTGCTTTTCCTAGCTCTTCATTTATTCATTTATTCATGCATCCATTCATTAAATCTTCATTCCGGTATAAAAGCGTGTAAAGATTTACTTACATTATATTTGAAATTTCCATTGTGTCTCTTCGTAATGCAGTCTGTAAAACGGACCGTGCTCTTGACAACGATTTTTCGTATACTGAACTAAAATGAAACTCTGTCTAGTTTCTGAATTTTCTGCCTTATCGTCTCTTATGTTATTGCGCACCCCCTTCAAATGTAGTTCTTTCAGCATGGTCCCTGTCTCAAGGTAAAAAAACAATAGACCCTTATACTTCCAGTGCGACTTGTGGGCCTCATCTGGGCGCGAGCTGAAAATCAAAGCCGCTGTCCTTCGCATTCTTTATTTGCAACATCACATAGTATAGGCATCCATGAGAACTAATGTAGTGCGCCTCAATGTGCAAATGCGAACGGGCTTCTCTCCCAAATGCCACGGCCCGCTTGGCTGGCGCGTTCTAAGTGCCCCAATTTTGTCCCCGTTGTCTGCGAGCTTTGCAGCCCAAATTGAGACATTTAATTTTTGGCGGAAGGTCAGGGAAAGTATAAAGTACCACAGGAGTTGAGTTAAAAGTGAGATTTATTTGTTTGTTTTATTATTTGCAATACGCAAGCCTCCCCTCCGTTAACAGTGCGCAGCATTTACATTTACATGAGATGAGACATGAGAAAAATATATACATACACATATGAGGTGAATAGAGAGAATTCAAAGATGACACCCAGCTTGTTCGCCACCCATGATGGTGAAGGTAGGGGTTAGGGTTACAGGTACACTGTACAATAACATTTATTTACAAAAAGACAATCGTATTGCAATTATTTAAACCGGGATTTGTACTTCACAATCAGCTGTGCTTCGGATGGGCATGGCACAGTCGCAATATTCGGTGGCAATGGATCACTGCTCTGCACAGAAACGTCCAAAATTCCATATCTGTGCTTCTCTAACACAGCAACAATAAGGCCTTTCACACAGTCGAACTGCATTTCATCATAGACTGGTTTGATCACCCATTGCTTACTTCGTTTTAAAAACACCTTAGTGTAGCGAGGCATCCTTACTTTACCCCTAGTCCTAGATTGTTCACGTCCGACATTGCTGTTATGGGCCAAGACCGCTAGTAGAGTGCCCCGAAAGCTAAAATGCAAGCACTTTAGGCACATATTGTGGAACACCTCTAAATCTCCTGTGTGACAGAATTCTGTCAGTCCTCTCAAATCTCTTGATAGTTTTGTCGAAAACAATCTTCTCAATGGCTTTGTGTGTCGGTGAAGATGGAATCAACCACTTCTTCTTCCGTGCCTCCTCTGGGGACAAAGGGCCATGTTCACATTGGTGGAAATGTTGATTTGCTGTCCAGCGGTGAACGTTGGTGCAGTGGTCCATCAGTGACCGCCATTTTTCAAGTAGTATTTCCACTGACCCTTCACAAGTTTTTGAGCTCCACCAAAGATGGTTGGTGATAGAATGGGACCACTGCAAAATACTTTCAAAACCTTTTTTTTTCCCCTGGAGCCGAGATTTTCTTATTGATTGATTTAGCAAGATGCCATACGTCAAATTGATGTTTAATATGTGGGAACTGCTCTCTCATTGTCTTGGCAATTGAAACATGTCTATCCGTGGCTATGAGGTTGATGTGCATTCCCCTCAATTGTATATATTCCACTGATTTTATAAATCCTAGTTTCTCCATGGCCACTGGCGATGTACATTGTGTTATCTGCACGACCACCGAACTCCATTTTCTTACTATCCATGTCCTGAAAGTGGTAGGTGCAGTACTTGGCAGAAAATCCAGGGCTGTCGCACTGTCCATCGCCGGCTAGCCTGAATCGTTTACCTTCGAATGTACTTGCTAGAGACAATTGTTTAATTTTCCAAGCATCACTAATGGCCGGAAACAGATAATCACGTTGGTATATGTAGTACAGCGCTTTAGAAATGAAATGGAGTCCCACAAACTGAAAGAAAGCCTCTAACTTTCTATAAAAAAAAAAGTGATGCAGCTGCATACAGTAGATTGCCTGCTGGCAGTTTCCCCAGCATCGGTTGTACAGACCATGAGAACCTATGATTTACAGGCAGCATTTATTTTGACGTTACTGCCTTTTATTTGACGAGTCACATTAATCAGTGGCTTCCCACATACTTTCCATCTAATTGAATGCACACATTTCAGCATACTTATAATTTCCATCAAACAACTGTCGAATACAATGTATTTGCTCTCTTTCATTAGACTGTCATCCTGCGTCAACGTTGTTTCGGCCTGTGACGACGTGGAGATTTCAACACATTGGAAAGTAATATCGCTGATATCAAGTTCTGATGCGTCTATGGATGCTGCGGCTGGTTCATTCTCTGACATTTTGACATCTATTACTTCAACATTGATGGGAGAACACAACAATGTTGACAGGTTTTTTGGTGGCAAAATTTTTGGCGGGTGTAGATTGTGTGAATTGATCTGCAACTACTTCAGAGCTATCTTCAATACATTCAATAACATCTTCTTGTGGTGGTGCGGTCGCACTGTAGCTATGGTCCAATGCAACTTTGCTGTAGTCTCCAAAAACAGTTAATTCATGTTCTGGCCATTGGACATGAGCATCTCGAGCCTGAACACGCCTCGCCTCAATTAATAGTTCCTCCATAGTGTACACGGTCTGGCAAGCCACATCTCTCATTCGCTTCACTGTCTGTGTATGTATAGTTCTGACACCCACGGGTAACTGGAGGAGAGATTGGAAAAAGGATGTTCAGTTTAAACACAAGATAAAGTGTAGTATAATTGACTGGAAAAAAACATATAATAGTCCCCAGCACAAACATTTTTTTAAAGTTATGAACTGTTTGTAACTAACCTTTTTTTTTTTTTTCTTTGCAACTTTTTTAACTCGACCTTCAACATCTGAACGCTGTAGCTTCGATTCGTTTCCGCATGTCCTCCCTTCCTCTTGCGCTGCAAGGACTATATTTTCTATATCCACATAGACAGCACGGAATGAGGCTCCATCGTCTCCCTGAAACATAGTACTTTCATTACTATGTATTGTTAGCATAAAACACACGTGAGGACGAACACACGGGTACATCTCAATAGCCAAACACGATTTAAACATTGTGTGCCACAATCAAACGACAGGTATTCGACCAGTGATGATCTATTTCGATGGAGCTGTCAGTATCCATACCTCTGGCTTTGCATGGACTGCCATGAATGGTGGTATTGGAGAGGAGGCATCCGCATCTCCCTGAAACACAGTACTTGCATTAGTATGCTTTTCAATATTGGAAACACAACACACACTTGGGGTCGACGGCACAGGTACATATAAAGAGATAACCACAAATGATGCATTGTCCAAAAGAATCAAGGAAAATCTAAATATGATCACATTTCATCGATTTATTTCTCCGATTTATTTACATCTGCATCATCTAAATTGGATGTTGTGATTGTAGTGGAAGCTTCGTCGTCTCCCTGAAACACAGCACTTGCGTTAATAGGGAAGAAAGTATAGCAAATGGAATCACGTTATATGATCACGCATGATGGAGCTGTCATTATCCATACCTCGTGCTGCTGAAGAATATCTATGGATGTTGCAAATGTAGTGCGCACTTCCGAAAGCTGTTGCGCCGATTCGTATACGCATGGTCCCGCTTCCACTTCCCCTGGAATTACTTGAATGTCAGGCTCTGCATCAAGTGCAGGGGTTGACGCTCCATCAACTGCCTGAAACATAAACTTAGTGAGGATTACAATAGTGAAAACATAACACACACCTGGGGTCGACAGCACAGGTACATATCAACGGCTAACCACAAATTAAAAATTGTGTAGAACAATCAAACGACAAGAATTCCAGCTCTGATGATGCTTGATGGAGCTGTCAGTATCCATACCTCCTGCTGGTGAAGAACATCTAGAAATGTTGTAGATGTGGCGGACGCTTCAGCATCTCCCTGAAAGACGGTACTTGCATTAGTATGGATAACACTAATTATAACTGAAAACAAACACCAGTGGACGATAACTAAGGTGTATATCAATTGGAAAGCACTAACCAAACATTCGGTAAAATAATTACACGATAAAATAAAACTATTACTTGACGTGCATAAAACAAGTCTGTAGCGGATTAGCCTAGTAAGATTACCTGATACGCGCTAGAAGTGGTCGATAACTGCGACCACATCAAGGATGTAGAATGTTCTTGCTTCAGATTCAAGGGATAGTCAAGAAGTTGTAAAGGTAAATTAATGATTAATAATGAAATGCCAATATTAAAAATAGCCATGTAAGGCGACAGAATACTTGAAAAATGCTCAATACAGCACAGTTCCCTGTTCCCATATATATACATTGCGTTTGTGGGTTATGAAATCGAAAAAGAATATATTGATAAATGTCATTCAAAAAACTATACACTCATATCAATATCGAAATTATTACAAGGGATAGATCACCTACAATATCAATTAATCCGTTCGGATACCTACACACTACCACAAGGCCTAAAGCTAAATCCGGACACTTGACTCACCGGTGGCGGAATGTGGACGAATAGCGTTTTCGAGCAATTTCCGTGTCGTTCGCCGTTTATTCTTCTTTGTTACCCAAGATGTTGTGTACATGTCCAAGGAAAAGTGCCGGCTGCAGATGCGGTATCAATCACCCCTCTTGTCCTGTAAGACTTGTTGGACTCTACTTTCCAGCTCATCCAGTGGATATCCGCAATGTCTGACCCATTCTCTTATTCGATCAACAGTTTTCGGGAATACATGCATTTTAGTGCCTTCAGATTTCGCATGGGTCTTCGAAGGGCAACCGCTAATCGAACAGGCAGGCATTGTTGATAAATCTGAAAAGTAAATATCGACATTATTATACAATCTTCAAGAATAAAGATTTGATACAAAAGTAAATGAATCATACAATGATCAATGCAAGGTTTGTTTTGGTCGCAGGAACTATACCAGTTCATTATGTGCGGCTTAGTATTTGCATAAGTTGCAGAAATGTATAAATGATGTGACTAAAATCTGAACATGTGACTCATCCCTTGGATGTTCTGTATTGCACGATAAGGAAACATGCTTACATTATAGACTGAACCCCCGAAGAATGCAATTCGATGACGATAGACACAGATGAAAATAAATAGATCTATTGATAGCATAGCAATGGAAACTCAAGTCAATAGCGATGAGACCAATGAACATAGCACTATTGTGTACTCAACTCGCAAATATATAGAAATTTAAAAATCTGCGAAAAATGACTAGGATACATGGCCTTACCTTGACCAACAAACAGTTGGATTCAGCAAGCAGAGCAGTATGTTGCAGGAGTATAGGTGGGTGGCCACAGGTAGCACACTGATGGGTTTGCTCTAAGCGGTCACAGAAGTTCACGGATAGCACGACGACGAGCAGATTAGCGTAGATCTCAGTGGTTGCCAGGTAACACGTTCAGGAGTTGACTTGCAAAGCACAAAGATGTTCTCATGAGACATCAAGTGGTTTATAAAGTTTTAGAAACAGGGGTGTGTTTGTGAATGAATGACGTATGTATGTCGTGGCCTGCTTCAAGGGGAGGCCTGGCTGGAGACACGGGGTCTGAGGAGGCTATGTGACCGATGGCCCCTTTGCGTGGGATACCTTTTGAAGTGTACATGTAGTTTGGCACCTTGGCCTTTCGCGCCCCTGACAGCCCCCCATGCCAGCGCTCATCCACTGGCGCGAACCGCCTTTATATCAATATAGTATATCGCCTTTATATCGATGATAGTATATCGTTGCTTATCAATAACAAATGCCACATACCGGAGATTCTTGTGAGCACAGACCCACAATTCAACCGGTGTATTATAGTGGTCAAGACCCTAAGGCCTGTATAATCCAATGGTAATTGTTAGTATAGATATATGTGTGACTTTTATAGAGACATAACCTACTGAAAGACTTTGAACAAGTGTTATTTAGTGCGTGCATTATCGAGAATGTTATGTTAGCGTAGATAGATAGTGACCACCCTGCTTCACAGCGACCAGACCTTCACCCATTCGGAGCACAGATGTCTGACGTTCATCATTGAATGGAGACACACTTGATTCATTTAAAAAATCGAAACAACCGTTGTTAAAATATATGTGGTGTTTTATTTTGTATCTTATTTTCATGACACAAAAATACAAGACTTTAAAGATTATACAGGTCAGGATGCAGCACAGCGAGAGAAAATCCCCTGTACTGACCGCTGTCACTCGGGAACGTTTCTCTAATGGCACGAACGGCACAGGCGGGTATCACTCTTCGAACGCGGTGTCCAAGCCTCCCGTGGAGCCACCATGTAAAGGAACGATAGGCCACCAGCCTGTACCACCTGTGAAAAGGAATGAAACAAACTGTTTTTAAATGACCAAGATAAGTTTAATAAACGTTTGTTGTCAATGACAATTCTTGTAACTAATGGCATTCTGCACGGACAAATGCTATCTAGACAATGCACACTATTGAACGACTTACATGCGTTACAATGATATGTAGATGTAATTTTGGATATAGTAGAAGAAGATGAAATAGGAGTGGCATGACAAGCGGAGTATACTTGCTCGTTACTCGGATTACGAGGACGAACAGTTGCGCGAAGTTCGTGCATAAGCACCATCATTATTCTCAACACGGCCCGTGTGAGGCAGGCTGCCCTGAAGTCTGTCAGCTCGGTGATGCATTGCGGTCGTGGCTCGCCTTCCGGAATGTAGGCCAGGCATCCCGAGTTTTCTCGGCAGCAGCAGTTCTCGTCCTCAGTTGGCATTAGCTCGCACCGATTGCATGTGCACCAGGTGGAGACGCCGTCCATGCGACTAGGCCCAGGCTCTTCATCTGTTGATTCGTCCTGCCAGCTGCCGTCCGACTCCCTATCGTTTTCGCGTGCTTCCCTTTCCAGTAGTTCCTCCTCGGTATACTCGGGCTCGTACATGTAGGGCATTATTGTAGCCATTGTGTGTTAAACAAACTAAAATAATTTATAGCCGTGGTACTGGTATCTGTTCACACGGGCTACAAGCGGCGAAAGTAGCTGACCAGAGCACTGAAACGAGTCGCAGAATACTCAAAGTAACACAGAGAGAGGAATGGAATCGAAAGTCTGCTGCTGTGTGTTGTGAAACAGTCTGTTTATACTTATTGAGGAAAGAGGCGTCCTGCCATTTCCATGGCGACACGTCATTAGCTGAAGCGCAGCGAATGTTGACACAAGACGTGCTTTGGCGTTGGGAAATGGGCGGTACGAGTCTGCTGATGACAGGCTCAGGGGCGGGGGATTTGATTTAGTGCCGCAAAAGCAGGTCAGCCAGGGCGATGGGGGAACTGATAGGATTATCAGAAAATGGCGGCTCCCTGGTGCTTGTTTTCGCGTGCGTCTAATGGACGAAAACTCGGGAAAGGTCCGTAAGAAAGTTTTCTAAAATCAAGTCACTTAGGCTTAAAAAAACATGGCCGACCCGTACGGACAATAACATTTTTTACTAGACCATGCCTTTAAGGGCTCATTCAACCAGGGGCATAGCAACTTCCACGGCTCTTCAGAGGGGTGTCCCAGTGCAAGACATTTGGGCTGCGGCCACTTGGTCATCAATGCACACTTTTGCAAAACATTGTTTAGACACCACTTCTTTCCAAGGAGGCCTTTTTGCAAAAGCCTCCCTTCATTCTGTGCATAATTGAAGAACTATGGTACTCCCTCCTCCTCTAAATTACAACTGCTATGGGAGTCTATCTAAGATGAGGAATACGTGGGAGGACACAATCCATTCGAAGAACAAGTTACTTACCAACTGTAACGTTCTTTCCACTCGATGTTCCTCCCACGTATTCCTCATCGACCCTCCCAACCTACCCCTCCGTACAGTTCTTACGCTTGTTGCACTTGTACTTCCTTAAGAGCCTGACATCTGTCGACATAAAATACAACTGATGCAACCATTAATATCGAAAAAACAGAACTGAACCAACAGGCGCGGCTCAAGCCATTTATACGAGGGATGACGTTGACGGCGGCCTTCGAGAGACCAAGCTACGCGGCCTCGAGCACAGCGCCCACTGGCAAAACATTTTCCAGAAGAAGCAGCAAGCTGACGAATATATCTAAGATGAGGCATACATGGGAGGAACATCCAGTCGAAAGAATGTTACAGTTGGTAAGTAACTATTTCTTCTCTGCAGGTGGTATACCACTACCCTCTTCAAGTAGTTGGTTACTTGCAAACTATTTTCTTCAACTTTTCAGCACCCCTCTACCAATGAAAATCCTAGTACTATCAAAATATCCCTTCTCCTCCCACTAAACACTCCAATACACATGACCGCTTTCTTCCCCTGCCCTGATCGTCCATCCTCTGATCCTGCACCCCTGAAAGCATCTTGCCTGCATTCCTCTCCAGTAAGAGCTAAATAGTTTTAATATTTCTGCTCTCTCTCATCCAACTTTAACTCTCTTTAACTTCGATCTTGATTGATTCTATTCCTCAGCACACCACCTCCTCACATTAACAGTATGCTTGCCTTTCATACCGACAGCCCTACATTTTGTCAAAACCATCATCCTGGGAATGCTAACTCGCCTTTTTAACCTAATCCTCCATACATCTTCTCCTCTTAACTGTCCTGCTTCAAGACCACTGTTGTCATCAAAGTTCTGAAACCCTATGCTCGTCCGCCACACTCCAACCTTCTCCCTCCTACCTTAATCGGAAGGATTGTGGTCTTCTAGGCTTTCACTTTAGCCTTCATCAGACACACAATACTTAAACGGGCATAGCCACCTGATACCAATTGCAAAGTCTGTTAAGCCACACTCGCCTCACATTCAAGACAGCGAAAAAACCTTATAACCCATCACGTCCTTAGAATGCTGTACTACTGTAAGATCCTTTTTTTGGTTATCCTCCCTCCACTGCCTCCCCCTTTTCACTTTTTACAAATGACCTATTTAACCATCTACACTCCTACCACCTTTTCTCACAAATTGTCAGGAAGCAGGCAGGCCAATACTGCTGATTGCTGTACAAGTTCCTGACATAAGTGCTCTCAGGTTTCTAAACCCTCTGACCCATGCACCCCTAACCCTACCCTACCACTTCAGTCACATTCAGCCTCCAGATGCCAGTTATCTGCACTCCTGGTTCACGCCACTGGTATACCATCCTCGGAGAAGTAAAATCCATCGTCTGCACCGATTTTTCAAAGGAAGATTTCCATGTGAATGTTGCAAGGCACAGAAATGCCTACTGCGCCCCCACACACCACCTTGTGCAACTCCTCTTGTTTTCTTGTTGTAATCCCAAATCCATTCACCCCAAAGTCTTGTGTACCACCAACACTGCCAGTACAGTTTGATTATTTTTCACCTTTATCCCCATTGCTTTTGTTTGTCTTTCTACATGTTCTCAACAAGACTCTTTACTGCCTACTTGTTCTCTTATCCTCCTTGAACACCACTGCCCCAACAAAAATATGTTGAGTAAAAGATGGTGGAGTTACTACTTCAGCATGTGATCTTGTCAGGGGTCCGTTGTTCAGATTGAGTCAGTCTCCCTGACAGTACTTGTATCACTTTAAATGAATGATCTGATAGCCTGCCATATAATGCTAAGGAAGGGAGAAGACTGACCACATCTATTCTGCATTCATTGAATACTTCTGCAACTCTTCTCAGCAAATCCCTTACATGCAACCAACATAGCCTGGATGTGTGCTTTCATGGCAAAATCCTGCCAACTAGAATCCACTTTAGACTGTAAGGGAAACTTCACTGATGGATACTGGGAGCAGATATCGTACTCTGTTATGGAGTCTTCCTAAAGTCCACCTGTGGTAGGACTTTATAAAACTGTTTCCTTGGTATACCAGGCTCCAACTTCTAGTATAGGCCTGTACCACTCAAGGTATTGGTAGTATGGCAGAGCAGCCAGATATATATTTCTATATCTATATCTCTCTTCAGATGGATGAGTACCATTTCAAATCTAATAAACACTATGGACAACCAATGCTATAATTCAGATGAGTAAACCAGAGCGTAAAAGTAATACGGTTAATTAATGCAATTCAAAGGTAAGAAGAACCACAACTGTTCTAGTAACTCAAAATGTTCTGTTGTATGGATAAAATGAATGAATAATGCCAACAATTAGCAGGTAAGCACATTTTAAGACTTGTAATACTTTTCAGAGGCCTAATGGCTTTCACACTCCATCCCTAGCTAGGTACGTGTTCTTCAGAGTCAAATTGGAGGAAAGCAGGTAAGGCAAAGCTGTTGAAAAGGCAAAGTCCTAGAGGATTTTTCATTTACAAGTAAGTAGCAGGCTTTTGTTGGTAAAAAGGGTTCAGGTACTTTGGAGAAAGCTCCCTGAATGCACACAAGCCTTAAGCCTGGGCGAACGTGTACAGGCGAACACCCTAATACTGGAATAGGCAGTAAAGGAGCGACAGAATGACTTGCGGTAAGTATTACCCCGAGTCCCACACTACCTTAGCAGTGATTAAGATGATGAACCCGGAGGACATCACGATGCGACAGCTGCAGACCTGGTCTCCTGTTCCTTGGTCATAGTGATTAAAGGAGGGAATCTTGAAGGGATGTCGTAGCAGCAGTCAAGAGAGGGAACCCCCAGCAAAGGATTCTTCGTGCACCAATGCAGATCTGTGATTTTGGAGCCTCTTCAGACACCAATGACGAACTGTTAGGTAAGAATTAGTGCAGCCCAACTTGTGTGGGACTACACAAGACTCATCTCTTGGTATTAGGTAACCCACCTTAATATAGGCCATTATACACAAGTTGGTAGTGTGACTGAGCAGCCAGGCTCATCTTATGAGTGGTAATGTGAGCTGTACAATGAAATCAGTAAATACAAATACAGGTATCCAATTAAACACTTGCCCACTTAAAGTTTTATAATACATTATTTATACACAAAGATATTTCATGCATTCTTTAAAAATCAGTAACTAGCAGTAACATTAATCCAAAGTTAGGATTCAATTCAATTCAAAAAGTGAACAATAAAGCAGGTGAGTAATTTATTCATATGTTACACATTTTCAAGCACCCGGAGGTGACGTCATTTGATATCAGTATAACACTTATTTTGCCTCACCTTTGCAGTATTGAGTTAAGGAGGGAAGGGTTTGGGTTACATCGGAACAGACTGATATTCTATAAAAACAGTTAGATTCTCCCAAAGGGATGTAGGCAGTGTTCTATCCCAGCATTAAGTGTTCCTACAATTAAAACCTGTAAGGGAACACGCACTACCAAAGCCAATAGGTTCGGAAGGAGGCCTTTAGGTAGACAGGACAGCCAAAGTCAATGGGCAAAGTGAAAGTTTGATGCTCTTCTTCTTAGAAAATGTTTCTTAAATAGTTGGTGTTAAAAAGGAAATCCCAGCAACTCAAGGGGAGTCACTTTGAAGCAGCACAAGCTGTAAGGCCAATGAGTTGAGATCAACTCGGAGTAGGGTTAAATAGCAGTCCCAAAGGTAGGAAGCACCCCAAATGACAAAAGGATAAAGTACCCCAAGCGCCACAGTACCTTTTGAAATGAGGTTCTTCAGCTGGATGCCTTCTGATTGCAGTGCAGCAGACCCTTGTTCCTGGTCCTTGGTTGTGGTGACAAAGGGGAGGATGTCTGGTGTGCTCCTGTGGCAGCACTCGAGAGAGGGTCTGGGCAGCAATGGATTCCTCAGGATTCAGCGGCTCTTTGTGACTTTGGTGCCTTTTTCTCAGCATCAAAGAACAACAAACAACTCTGGTTAGAAGGTCTTTGATCCCTTGGTCCTGGACTCTGGTGAGGGGACTCTGGATGTGGATTTCCTGCTTCTGTGGGGTCCTATGGATGCCTACAAAGTTTATGGATGCCTACAAAGTTTTGGCCGGATTCACACTTCAGAAGACAATGCACTCACAGATGGTCTAGGTACCCTGGGTATTGGGATTCTGCAGATTTGGAAAGTCGCAGCAAGTCGGGGGTTGCGCCAAAATAGTTTGTCTTGAGGCTAGTTGGTCCCAACAGCCTAAGGGAGGAATTTGTCCCGTACAACTCTTCCCTGTCGATTTGAATACGGATTCGGCTCAGCTGCAGGGCTTCACCAGGCACTTTGCGGTCCAGGAGGGTGCTGCTGGCAACTTCTCTCGTCTTCTGCTTTGGATGTTGTCCTCCAGTGGTAGATTGTGCTTAGTCCCCAAAACCTTGTTTTTTAAGCATGTTCTCATTTATTCACAGCCCTAGGCTGTCAATCACAAAGCAGGGTGCCTGTCCTCAGGACAGCCAGCCAGCCCGTGGGGACTGGTTTTGCTCAGGCACACCTAGAGACAAAGGACAGGGAAGTTTCGGGACCCTCCCTCACTTCCTGCCTTTCCAGACACACTGGAGCCTGGGCGGGCTTCAAGGCTGAAGCCCGCCAATGCCAAAACATGCAAAGGACTCGAACATGATTCAAACAACCGAACAAAAGCCCAGAAGAAACTGACAAGAAATGGTGACAAAAGAAGACCGGCCATTTTGTGAAAATGGTCACCCTTGGATACTGTACTGCAGCTGGGGTATCAGCCTGCAGATACAGGTCACCAAGTTGTAAAAAAGAAACCATTGACACCAGCCATTCAGGTGAGTTAGCGTAACAAAATGTTACATGAGGAATGGGTTAAAGGAGTTACTATGTAATCCCCAGCGCTTCACATAGGATGATGCCTGCTGGACCCACAAAGGAAAAGGTAAGTAAGACCTGGGTCGGCTTACTATTCTTGGGAACAGTAGTTCACCAAAAAAAATGAGTTAAACATTAAGAGAAATCCAAGGGACTTCTCAGTGGCGCTGCACAAAAGGTGCTGTGTCACACAGTGCAAAAAGCAGATGCCTATGGAGTTTACCAGACTCCATAAAACTGTAAAGAACCCAGAAAATCATAGTCGGGAAAACAAATGAGTGAGAGAAAAGTCCCACATGCTCAGGAGTAAAAATGAAAAAGCCCTGAGTCCAGCAAAAGCGTTGGAGGTCTCTAAGGGTAAAGGGAATTGGCACAGAAATTGCAGTTCTCCCTTCCAAACTGTTACTACCCGGTCGATTCTCCTCGCTTGCTCTGTTCTACATTCTGGTGCGGGGACTTCGAGGAGGGGGATCTTGCCTCTGGAGGTCCGGAAGGAGTGAATCAAAGTTTCGGGAGGATTTGTTTGTGGCAATACGATGCACTGCAGGATGGTCGCAGGGCCCATGGTATTGGCGGTTTGCTGCCCAGGAAACTTGCAGGTCATCGTGGGATGGCTCAAATTGCAGGTCGTCTTGGGACAGATTATGCCTACCAGCCCACGGGAGTAAGTCACCCTCTTCAGAGCTTCCCTGTTGATTTGCAAACGGTCAGAATAGAAGTGGTCACTTCAGCAGGCTTCTCTGGTTGCTGGAAGTTGCTGCAGGCATCTCTGGTCATAGCCTTCTTCGGATCTGTAGTTCCAGTGGTCGACTGTCAGTGCACCAGGAATTCAGTCTTTTATCCAGGAAGCCAGCCAATCCGCACTGTTAGGCAAAGTTTGTATCCATTACCCTTTAGGAACACTACAAACAATTCTAACTACAGGCATAGGAAACTCAACCTTTGGTATAAGCTTGTACTACACAGTTTTGGTAGCATGTTGAGCAGCCAGGCTTATCTCAAGAGGGGTCAGTGTGAGCTGTAGTGGAGTTACACAGAGGTTTACAGGTACAAGTATTCAAATAAACTCTTACACTCAAGGTTTCTTGAATAAACATTTAAACACATAATCAAAAGATTATTTAGAACAAACAAGAGACCACAAATATTCTTAAGCAAGCTAATACTTTTGGATCCCCCCAAAAAGAATAATTCAGTACAATAGGCTAGGCCAAAGTCAATGGGCAAAAAGTCTTACATAGGATGAAGCACTTCTGGTAGGCATATGGAAAAGTCTTTGCACAATGTTTTAAAAGTGTTTGAAGAAAAGAAGAATTAAATCTAGGGCCACATGCTGATTAGAGTAGTAGAAGATGCAAGCAACTCTACAGCAAGAGGTAAGTTCTCTTAGACTTTGTACAGTACCTTTAAAAATGAAGAAAAGCTGCAGCAGATGACTCCTGTTCCTGTGCAGATCTGAAGATCTTGCTGTTCGAGGGACTCCTGCACTGGGACGGTCAAAACTCTCAACTGGCAAACTTCACTTTCAGTGGCTGTTCAGTATTTCAGCTCCTCGCGTCTACCACAAATAGCAACACTGCAGTTCCTGGCTGTCGAGATGGACTTTCCTTGCTTCTGTGGTCCCGCACTCTGTTGAGGGAGCTCAGGCTTGGTCAGTCCTGCTTGCTGGGAGTCCAGAGGATCTTCCTGGAGCTCTAGGCCAGCTTAAAAGGAACGCACACAATCTAGTGTTCCTCTCCCTGGCTCTACAGTTTCCAGCATCAACTCTGTGGAAATTCAACCAGCTCCGAGATGGATGTCCAGGCGGCTTACTTTGGAGTTGATTGGTCCCACCAACTCAAGGGGCGAAGTCATCCTTGCAGAGGCTTCTCTGTCGATGCAAACCTGATGTTTCGGCA
Organism: Ambystoma mexicanum; assembly: GCF_040938575.1. Taxonomy (NCBI): domain Eukaryota; kingdom Metazoa; phylum Chordata; class Amphibia; order Caudata; family Ambystomatidae; genus Ambystoma; species Ambystoma mexicanum. The sequence goes on from NC_090936.1 coordinate 572,349,132, forward strand.
CTGCAGTAGGGTTTCACAGCGAAAACCAACGGTCCAGGAGTAGCAGCAAGCGTCGTCTTCAAGTTCTTCTTTGGTTCCTTCGTCCAGTGGTCGACTCTGCCTTCCAAGCCAAAAGCCTTGTCTTTTATTCAGTTCTCTCCCATTCATTCCAGCCTAGCTGTCACTCACCCAGCAGTGCGGCTGTCCTTGCTGGACAGTCAGCCGGCCAATCACCACAGAGTCCATTTGGGTCTCCTAGGAGACTAAGCACAGGGAGTTTCGGGCACCTCCCTCGCTTCCTGCCTACCCCACACAACCTGGAGCCAGAGGCGGGCTTCACTTGTGAATCCCTCCAGATGCAAAGTGAACAATGGGACCAAACCTGGTTTGGTGCGCAGAGTAAATCTCAAAAAGGACCTTACCACAAAGAAATGGCGAAAAAAGAACAGGGCCATTTTGACAAAAATGGCACCCTTGGGTGCTTTACTGAAGCTGCGAACGCAGCCCGCGGTAAATGCACACCACGGTAGTTAAAACGAAACCACTGCCACCAGCCATTCAGTGAGGAAAGGGTAACATAGCTTTTTTTTTTTACACAAGAAGCTAGACAAAGGGGATACTAGGTAACTTCTCCAGCACCCTATTGTAAGATAGTGTGTGCTGGGTCTAGAAAGTTACAAATGTAAGTAAAGTCAATTTTACTTTACTGCTCTGGGAAACAGTAGTTTATCCCAGAGAAGGTATTCAAACCTTTGGGAAATATGAAAGACTTCCCTGAGCCACTGCACTGAAGGTGCTGTGTGTCACAATGTAAAAGATGATGCCTGTGGAGTTTGTCAGACTCAATAACCAAAAGAAACCGTGTTCAAGAATCACATAAAAATACATGAGAGTTGGAAAAAAGAATCTCACTCTCTCCAGGTTAAAAAAATCAGGTCCTCAAAATTCAGCAAAGTTGCTAGGGGTCTCTAAGGTGGAGGGAATTAGCTCATTTGAGAGAATTCTGCCTAACACGCACTCGTGCCTCATTCAAACTTTGGCAAGTGGCTGTCCTTTCAGTTGGAACTGCTTGTAGTTTCGGGATCCTCCCCTTCTTCTTGTCCTCGCACACAATCTGGAGCCTCGGCGTGCTTCGCAAAGGATTCCCGCCAAAGACAATGTACATTATGTATATTTTGTAAATTGTTTATGCCTTATCTGTAAACCTTGTAATCATGTGCTATTATCTTTGTAATTTCTATGTTTCTGTATACCAATTCGCCTGTATATGTATGCTATGTCTGTAACCTAATTCGCCACCAAGTCAAGCGCCTAGTTATCTCCGGGTTCAGCACCCTGTACAAGCAAATAAACTAAATTAAACTTGGGGTGTACCTAATTACACTCGCGCCAGAATCAATACACCCTCTAGGAAAATAAGGCGGCAAAAAAGGCAATCTTTAATCTTACAAAATGAGGATGGTAGCAAAGGACTCTGCTGCCTGAACGGTCTTCTCCTGTCCCTCTTCCGTTCCTTCCTGCCAAAGTGGCTTCAGGCAGGGGTTTATATGGGCCCGTCTTGCCATGATATCACTGGGGCTGGATCATGACTTCAGCCAAATCCGCCCTTCTTCCATAATGGGAATTTTTCAAAGCAGCCTTTCTTTGTTGTCAGCGGTTTTGTCATAGTGTTCTACATTTTGCTAGCTGTGCAAAAACACACTACAGCTCTGCTTACTTTTACAAACCTTGAGGCCTAGCACAAGGAAAAATGAAACCTTTTTATGTACACATAATTTTCATTCATTCTATCCATATTTCACTCATCCTGCTCACGTTTTATCTGGGTCCTGTAGTCTCCTCCACGCTTGACTCTTATTTATCCCATTCTGCATTTTGTCGCACAGAACATGTGATTACAATTTTTTAACCTGCATGGACCCTTGACGGACAGTGGGCATCTAGTGAGTCATTTTGTGCATGCTGGCCGTGGTGACGAACACCGCATAAGTGCCTGTGGTCCATTTTAGATCACAGACTGCATTCCTTCTGAGAAGGAGGGGGAGTTTGACTCATATACAGCACTAAGAATGACAATGCCTAGGATCTGACATTACAAATCTAAACAGCTAGTAGTTAATTGTGCCTCATATTTAGACAATAACTACCTTCTTCAGTCCCTGCCTATGTCTGTGTCTGTGATGTTTGCATGAGAGAGCCTTCCCTGTGCACCTGCCCCCCCAGTCTATTATAGCACCTTAAAGAGGTCTTGCCTAACTTTAAAGCGCTTGAGGGTTCAGGGGACCCTGGTGCCTTCCCAACACCCCTCAGCAATCCACATGAGGTGGTGTGTGCTGATCTCACAAAAGGAAAGGGAAGAAGGATAAAAAGTATCACCCTATTCGTGCGAACATCTGTTCACACAAGGAAAATAAAATGGGGTAATGCCATAGGGCTGCCAGCAACACTGCATAAAATGTGCTGTGTGCTGCAAAAGTAAAGTTCAGATGCCTTAACAAAGATAGAGGAAAGCATGATGCCATAATAAAGTACAAAGATAATGAACAAGGGTTCCCATAGTCCGAGCTAAAGAATGAGTGAGTGGTGAAAAGGCTTCCACTCACTCGGAACAGACACAAAAATCCAGGAGTCCAGTAAAAAGTACTTGGGAGGGGGGGGGGGTTTGCAGGTGGAGATTTGGAATACAAAATTAAAAATCTCCTTAACACTCTCCCTTCCTTCCATGTTGGCACACTGTTCTTGCCCCTCCCTATGGAGACACTCCACTTTATCTTCTGTTATGCTGTTCTGCCCATCCACTATTAAGTGCTTTCACCCTTCCCCAGTCTACTTCATGGTCAAAACCTCACTTTGAAACTGTCCTCACTCCCACTTAACCTTATTTCTATAAAGTGCTTCTAGTTTTATTTGCCATTTCTCTCCACTATAGTTTTCTTTCATTTTCATGTGTTTATCTGAAACCTGTTTAGAGAGCAACCAAGTTCTCCATTCTTACCCTCACCCCACAACACCCTCATTTTTAGCACTCTTTTCGTGCCCTGCTGTCGTCCTCCACCATGGCGTGCTATTATTCTTCCCTTCAAAAGTTAATTGCTTTTCTCTACTTTTTATTTCCTTCTTGGACATTCAGACTTTTTGTACTTGAAGCATTTCCCTTTTTTAATGTATCTGATCTTTTTTCTGTAATCTAATGCCTCCCTTATCTCTTTCCAGCACTTACCTGTGCCCAATTTCACCCCGACGGTCTCATTTTTGGTACGGGCACCATGGATTCACAGATTAAGATTTGGGATTTGAAGGTAAGTGGCGACTATCACTGCACTCAATAGTGCTGACACACCCCTGTTAGGACAGTTTTTCTGAAGTTCAACTGAGCAGTACAAGACTCCACTCTTAGTATAAGGCTGTACCACCTGAGTCTTATTTTAGGAGGGAGAGAGGGCTGTAGAATCGGTACAAATTAAATTATAATACAAATGGTCCAAAGAAACACTGAAACACTATGTATTGTAAAAAATAAATGGTTTATTTAAATACAAGTAGGCGAAGATAAATCTTGGGGGGTGGGAAAGAAGTGCTGTCACATTATATATAACCACAATTATAAAAACAAAACACAACACTATGCTTGAAGGTACACAGACCAAATCATATAACCTTATTTGGAAACCTAACCGTAGTTCTAGGGAAATCAATCCTTTTCATACACATTCAGTATAGGTCACACCTATTCTTGGGGACTAAAAACCAATTGTTACTTTCAAATTACTTTAAGTAATTCAAGGGTAGTAGATCCTACCAGTTGTACCGTGACGCTCCGTAACAAATCACATAATCAACTGGATAATATACATTTTGTGAATAGTGGAACACTTATTCTAGGTACATTAAAAAAAAAAAAACCTACAACTACTCTTGTGATAACAGTTATACTAGGTGAGTAAAACCTAAGGATGTAATATTCAATTACAGGTGCTTTTATGATCAGTGAAACACAGATTGAGATAAGCAGTAACTCTTGTAACTTATTGTACAATGGTTCACAGCTAACTCAAGGTAAGTAAAATGCATATACTTTTTCAAGGCGCTATGAGCAATTTGGGAGCAGGTATACACCTAAGACTGTTTTTGTGTCCGTTTAAAACAGCTCACGGAAAGCAAAACCAAGTGTTACTCTTTATAAATGACTCGCGGTTATTCTACGTAGGGAAAACCTAATGCAGACTTATTCTGGACAGGCTAACAGCAAGTCAGGGGAAGCAAGACCCAATTGGGTAACACTCATACATATATCCTAACAGGGATAGTAAAGTGAAACCAACATTACTTTTGGGAAGAGGCACAACCAAATCACAGGTGAGTAATATACCCTTACATCTACTTTCTGTTAGAATGGCAAAACGGTTTCTAAGGAAAGAAAGATGTTACATATACTTTTTTCAGAATAGCACAACACACATTCAAGGTAAGTAAGAACTTTTGTAACTGTTCACTCTGAGTTACAGAACACTTATTCTATTTTCTAGGCAAAAGGCCCAATCCTTTAAAAGTCTTTCCCTTATTCTTGGAGCATGAGTGTTCTCAGTGGCAGAAGGGGGTCACTAGGGTCTAATGTCCAACAGGCAGTGTCAGGATAGGTTCTTAAGTAGCAAATGTCAGAGTTCCTAAGGAAGACTGTTCAAACCAGTGAGTATTTTACTTCAGAGTTAGTTGAGGGTCCAGGGGCTTCACAGAAGACACCCCAGGAGGATTCCAGCAGTGAGCCTTGGTGAACTGGACGAGAGGCCTCCCAATCACAGAAAACACCTCAAAACTACACAGGAATCACAAGAGACTTAAGGTAAGTAAATAGCCAATAAAACAAGCCAATACCACAATACCTCCGCACAGAAGATTTTGCAGCAGGAGGACTTCAGGATCTGCAGTCAAAACCCCAGTCGACAGATTCCTTGTCGTGGTGACTGAAAATAGGACCTTGGAAGGGATTTTGCAGCAGGGATCAATGTAAAAGGCTCTAGGCAAGGTTGTCCTTGTGGCTGGATTCGGCTCAGTGGATTTGGTGCCTTTTTCAGGAGCACCGAAGTAGACAGAATATCGCTGATCAGATTCTCGTTCCAAAGGTCCAGCACTCTGGTGAGGGGACTTTTCGTACTTGATTTGTGTCTCTGTTGATCCAGCAGGATGCCCATGAAGTTTCAGTGAGATTTGGAATTCGGAAGACCGTGCACAACCCAATGGCTCGAGGTCCCAGGCTATTGCGTTATTGCAGCACGGCATGGGATGGCTCAAAATACAGGTCTTCTTGAGTCTAGTGGTTCTCACCAGGCTCTGGTTGTGATTTTTGGAGTCCTCAGGTCGATTTGGAGGACAGGCTACAGAAGGCTCAAGTTACACAGCACGCTCTCCGATTGCTGGAAATTCTCAGCAGCTTTTCCTTCATCCTCCTCTGTTTTTGGTTCCAGTGGTCGACTTGTCTTCAACTTCCAGGTTTGGAGTATTAAACAGGAATTGCAGCACAACCTCTGCATTCTCTCCCTGCATTTTACAACAAGGGGCGGTCTGGTTGTAATTGCTGACTTATCAATGCATATTTCTTGTGCCTAGGATGGCATATGTCCCTTCTTTTTAAAAATATTTCATGTGTACAGATAAAATGCATTGTTTTTGTTTGTAAACAATTCCTACTTCCTTGTGTTCTTTCTAAGAGCTAGCTGATTCATGCTATCCTAGCTGCACTGCTTACAAAAGCCCACAAGAGTGTTAGTGACAAGGGTAGCCTTTGATTCCATCTCTTTCGATAATTCTGCTTAAACCCTCTGGAGTCAGGCCCCCTTGAAAAAAAGAGGGTCCCAGCCCTTATCTCATACATTCTATCAAGAGGGGTCAATGTGAGCTGTAGTGCTGCAACATAGTTTTACAGTGACAAGTATCCAAATAACACTTATACTCAAGGTTTCTTGATTAAATAATTATTTATTAATTTAAGTCAGTTTTAAAATGAGCCTTCTTTGGAAGGGAGCAAATATGTAATTCTTAAATATACTTCAAAATGCACACTCCCAGTTCCAATAAACCAGTAGATACTCTTTGGGGATGGCACACAGATACTTCCTACACCCTGAGGTGACTTCAAGAACTAGGACACTGTGGACTTTGATATATCACTGGTACATTTAGAGCAATACTGAGTTAGGTGTCAAAAAGGAAAAGGTTAGGGAAGGAAACCCTTTCCCAGCTATACAGGTAAAGAATGTATGACTTTTGGAGGGACAGATAAAAACACAGTCAGAGGTTAGAGTCTTCAGGGAGCCAGGACAGCCAGTGTCATTTGAATGTAAGTAAAAAGTCTTGTGCAATGTTATCGAGAGTTTTGTAGAAAAATAAATTTCTGTTTAGCCACAAGCTGGGCGGGTTGTGGAGGGCAAAGCTGCAAGCAACTCTGCAAAAGGCAGCAAATGCAAGTCTCAACTCGGAGCAAGCAAGCTACACAACAAGAGGTAAGTACCCCTTAGTTCACAGTACCTTAGGTCTGAAGAAATTGGTTCCAGCTGGCTTCTGTTCCTGTTGTAGTATGGCAGACCCTGTTGTTCCTGGGCCTCAGTCGTTGGGACAAGGGAGGAGGACGTCTGGGGACTCCTGCACTAAAATTCGAAGGTCGGCGGCAGTAATGGGCAAAGTTCAGACCAGCAGCACTTCGCGGTTTCAGCTTCTCCCGAATAGCACCACTGCGGTTCTTAGACACTTTGTAGGCTTTCCTTGCTTCTGTGGTCCAACACTCTGTTGAGGTGGCTCAGGCTTGGTCAGCCCTTCTTCGTGGGAGTCTGGAAGATCTTCCTGGAGCTCGGGTTCGGCTTAAAGATGAGGCACTCTATTCTGGTGTTCCCCTCCCTGGCACTCGGTTCCTGCAGCAGCAAATGGAAGTACAGCCAGCAACGAGAGGATTTCCAGATGAGTTTGTCTTGTGGTCGATTGGTTCCACCAACCGAAGGGGAGAAGTCGTCCTTTGCAGGGCTTCTCTAGTCGAGGCAAATTTGGAACTTCTGCACTGCAGCAGGGCTTCACCGGGCAAACAAACGGTCCAGGAGTTGCTGCAAGCTTCTCTTCCAAGTTGTTTTTTGGATTCCTTCGTCCAGTGGTCGACTCTGCTTTCCTTGCAAAATACCTCACCTTTTATGCAAGTCTCTCCCTTCATTTGCAGCCTTGCTGTCACTCACAGCAGGGTGGCTGTCCTCCAAGGACCGCCATCCAGCCAATCACCTTAGGAGACTAAGAACAGGGAGTTTTGGGCACATCCCTCGCTTCCTGCGCTGCCAGACACGCTAGAACCAGAGGCGGGCTTCAGCAGTGAACCCTGCCAAAGACCAAACTAACAAAGGGACCAAATCTCAAGAAGGACCTTTCCAATCTGAAGGGCTCTGGAAAGTAACAGCTTCTCAATGAAAAGGTCAAGGGTATCTCCATCGTTCCATACCCTTCTTGGCTTGCTGTCTTTCTTCCCTCATTCAGCTGCCATCGGAAAAATACTGTTCCTTCGTGTGCTTTACCTCGCTCAGAGTGTGCTCTTGTGCTCCACCTTTTATCCGCGTGGGGAAGCTTAATGGAAGTCAGGTGTGAGTGGTACCGGTAATTGCTTGACCTTGCCTGACCACAGTAGCCGGGCAGGTACAATGCTCTGGTGTGAGTCTGTTTTCTTCCAGAGCGGGCTGTCTGTGTGAGTGTAGGGAAAGGGCACGGGGGTGGTAAAGTTCCTAAGTATCCTACCAGGTAGGATGGGGTAAAGGTATTACAGGGAGGGGGATACCGTGTTTCGCGTTCAGGTGTCCCACTCTGCGAAGACCACTCACCCAGGTGATCCTACCACACTGGTCCACCCTCAGGAACTAGATCCAAAAGGGATGGACGTGTCCTGGCCAACTGGATGACAGATCACAGAGGACTAGCGGGTGAGACACCACCTGGTTTCTCGCAACAGCTAGACCACCTCTTTCTGTAAAATGCATTGAGAAAATGCAGAAGTTGTGCTGTCCTTCCTGATAAACTCTGAACCTGGAAGCTGCTGACAAGTCGACCACTGGAACTGAAACCGAAGAGGAAGATGAAGAAACGAGGGTCGTATCGATTTCCAGCGACCGGAGACCCTGCTGTGTAACCGGATCCTGCTGTTACCCTTCCTTCCAATTGTCTTGGGGATCCGGAAAAGGACGACCTCTATCCAGAGCCTGGTGAGATCCACTAGACTTGTACCATTGTGCAGTACATGGTCTTCTGAATCTGAAAAGTCCCTTCATCAGAGTGCTGGAACTTCCAAGTGACGAGAATCCGACCAGTGATATTCTGTTTTCTTCAGGCTCCTGAAAAGGGCGCCAACACCACAGAGCTGCATCCAGCCACAAAGAAATTGTTGCCTGGAGCCTTCCCCGTTGATCCCTGCTGCAAAAGCAGTTCCAGTGTCCTGTCTTCAGCCTTCAGGACCAGAAATTCTGCGACCAGGTTTTTGGCTGCAGATCCTGGAGTCTTCCCCCGCTGCAACCTCTTCTTCTCTGCTGAGTAAACCATGCAAAGAACCTCTTGCCTAGATCCTTCCCCGTGTTCCCTGCTGCAAAAGTCCTTCCAGTGCCCCGTCTTCTGGCTTCATGATAAAGGAATTCAATGACCAGGATTTTGGCTGCAGGCCCTGAAGTCTTCTTGCTGCAACTCTTCTTCCGTGTTAAGGTACTGTGTTGGTTGGGGTATTTACTTAACTTAAGCCTATGTGATTCCTGTAAACCTTTGGGGGTGTTTCTTGTGATTGGGATTCAGTTCACCCAGGCCCACTGCTGGAGTCCAGCTAGCGTTTCTTCTCAGACCTCCCTGGACGCTAAATAACTTTAAAGTGAACTACTTATTTGTTGAACAGTCTTCCACCCATATCAGAACTGTGAGACTTGTCCTTGGCCTCAAGCCCAGGGACTGTATCTCTCCAGGACTGAAATTTCTACATTGGCTCCCAGTGGCTGCGAGGATTAAGTTCAAAACCCTCTGCATTGTCCACAAGGCCTTCTGGGGCCTAAATACCTTCAACTCTCTCTTCCTAAATATCTTCCTTCCCGAGCCCTTCGCTCATCCGTCTCCAACTCCCTCAGGGTCAGCCGCTTCTCGAAGCAACGAGCTGGGGGTAGATCTCTCTCCGCGGCAGGGGCCTCCCTCTAGAACAGCCTTCCTGCCTCCCTGAAACTTGAGGAGAACCATCTCCGGTTCTGGAAGCGCCTCAAAACCTTCCTCTTTGCTTCTGCTTTCACTCTACCTCTCCCCTGCTAAATTCTTCACTGAAACTGCACTGAATCTGCAACTGGGCCACCCTCACCGACCTCGGTCCTGGGCCCAGCCACTCTCCACTTGCACTGCCTCCCTGGCAACCCCTGCACTGTGGGACTGTCTCTGTATCCCTACAGCCCCCTTCCCAGCACTTGTCTGCACTTACCTTGCACTTGCCACCAGCTGGCCCTATTTATTTATTTTTTATTCTACTTACTTTGTACTGCACTTCCCCCTCCCCTTCCCCTTGCACTTTTTCCCTTCCCCCTACCCCTGCACTTGCGCAGTCTGAATGACACCTGGCCTAGTAGGATCGTTGTCTGTCTTCTCCTTGTTCCCCCCCCTCCCTGCCTCGTCGCGCCTTGAAACACTTGTGTATAGGCGCGTTACAAATGCCATATCATATCATATCAGGAACTCTGACTTTTACCTGCAACCAACCCCATCTCACCCTGCCTACAGCTGGCTCCTAGACCACTAGGCTCCTCCTCCTCCTTCTTCTTCTTCCGAGCGAACTCTTGCCATAGACTAGCGAACTGAATGAGTAAAGGATTCTGTCTTGAAAAGTATAACCATGTTTAAAAGTACTTACTTATAAAAGAGTTAGTTGATAACTAACTCTGAGAGTGAACAGTTAAAAAGTTCATAGCTTGAATGTGTGTTTTGCCATTCTGAAAAAATATATTTGGTTATTTTACTCACCTGTGAATTGGTTGTGCCTCTTCCCCAAAATGCATGCTGTTGACTTCACTTTACTATTCCTGTTAGGATAGGAATGTATGAGTGCCTCAATTGGGTCTTGGTTCCCCTGACTTACTGTTTGTCTAGAATAAGTCTGCCTTAGGTTATACTTACCTTTTAAGTAACTGGTAGTTCCTTCATAGGTATGTAGGTTTTTACTTGCCTTGAGTTAGCTGTGTGCCATCCTAACATATGTTGGATTTATTGCTTACCTCAATCTTTGTTCCACTGATCTGAAAGACAACTGTAATAGTATATTAAAAAGGTTTTACCTGCCTAAAAGGTTTTCATTAGGTGTTGCTGATCTTGGTCTGCCTGTTACAATCCTAAGTTAGTTTAAAGAGTTCTTGCTCATTTTAGACTGTGTTCCACTGAGCTGAAATGCAACTGTAATTGTATATTACACCAAAAAGGTCTTACTCACCTAGTATAACTACGTTCTCCTTGTTGGGTAAGATTGGCTCAGAACTGGTAAATCTTCCTGACCTGGGTCAACCCCAGAACCTTTTGCTTTACTAGTGTGATATTTTTCCTTAATACCTCAATGAGTGGGAACCTTTTTCCACACTCACATAATATTTAACTCTTTTTATGGGTGTCATTTTTAAGACTCCCCATAGTGTCTTTTTAAAGTTATCCTCTTTAACAACTTATTGCCAATAAGTGCCTGTTGTTGCTGGGTTGCCCTAGGGGCTCCCCTTTTAACTTTCTTGTGCTAACCTTGAGTGAACTACACTTCCCAGGGGTAGAAAGGATCTTTGGATCCCTTTTACATTTTGTTAAATGAAACCAGCACACCCCACCTTATGTGGCATGCTGGGGAGATGCAATGTATCCCCTTTCACATAAAAACTGTAACAAACAGTGACAAGCTTACCTTCAAAGGCTGGTGGCAGTGATATCTTGTATTAATTTGGTGCACCTTTACCGCAGGCTGTGTTCACAGCTGCAGTAAAGGGACCTAAGGGCGTCCATTTTTACCAAAATGGCCCCGTCTTCTTTTTTGCTATTTTAGTGTTTCTTGTTGTTTCTTGTTCCTTCCCCTGACATCTAGGGTGGGAAATTCCTTTGTGTGATTTTTGTTTTCGGGATTCCCCGTCCTGGCTCCAGTCTGTCTGTGAGAGTAGGAAGTGAGTGAGGTGTCCAAAACTCCCCAGCTCTTTCATATGCCTTGCTTGAATGGGGACACATCCCAGTGGGGGGCTGGCTGTCCTGATTTGACAACCAAACCGCCCTTCTTGTAAAATGCAGGGAGAGAATGCAGAGGTTGTGCTGTAATTCCTGATAAATACTGCGAACCTGTAAGCTGAAGACCTGTCGACCACTGGAACCGAAACTGAAGAGGAAGATGAAGGAAAAGTGGCTGAGACAATTTCTAGCGACCGGAGAGCCTGCTGTGTAACCGGACCCTGCTGTAGCACTTCCTTCCAATTGACCTGGGGACTCCGAAAAATGATGACCCCGACCCAGAGCCTGGTGAGACCCACTAGACTCCAGACCTGCATTTTGAGCCATCCCGCGCGTTGCTGCAACCTTGCGTTGTTGCATTACCACAATACCCTGGGACCTCAAGCCATCGTGTGGTGTACAGTCTTCCGAATCTCACTGAAACTTTATGGGCATCCTGGTGGATCTCCAGAGACCGATTCGAGTCTGAAAAGTCCCCTCACCAGAATGCTGGACCTTTAAAACGACGAGAATACAACCGCGATTTTCTGTCTTCTTCTGTGCTCCTTGAAAAGGCGCCAAATCCGCAGAACCGCATTCAGCCACAAGGGAAACCTTGTGTAGAGCCTTCATCAATCCCTGCTGCAAAGTCCCTTCTGAGGTCTTGTTTCCAGTCTCCACGACAAGGAATCCACTGACCAGGTATTTGGCTGCAGACCCTGAAGTTCTCCTGCTGCAAAATCTTCAATGCTGAGGTACTGTGATGGCTTGGGTATGTACTTACCTTAAGCCTGTTAAGATTTCTGTGTAGCTGTGGGTTGTTTTCTGTGACGGGGAGGACTCTCATCCAGTGCACCCAGTCCCACTGCTAGAATCCTGCTAGGGTGTCTTCTGCGAAGCCTCTGGACCCTCTTCTAACTCTAAAGTAAAGTACTCACCTGTTTGCCCAGTTTTCCTAAGGAACTCTGACTTTTGCTACTAAAGAACCTATTCTGACACTGCCTTTTGGTCACTAGTCCTAGTGACCTCCCACCCCCATTCTGCCAATGAGAACACTTGTGCTCCAAGAATAAGGGAAAGACTTTGAAGGGATTGGGACTTCTGCCTACAAAAGAAAAGTGTTTCAAAGTTACTTACTTGTAAAGAGTTGGTTGGTAACTGTAATTCTAAGAGTGAACAGTTACAAAAGATATTGATCTCGAATGTGTGATGCACTATTCTTAAAAGTATGGTTAACATCTTTTCTTCCTTAGCCACTGTTTTGCCAGTCTAATAGAAAGTAGATGTGAGGGTATTTTACTCTCCTGTGATTAGGTTGTGTCTCTTCCCAAAAGTAAAGTGTTGGTTTCACCAGATTATTCCTGCAGGGTAATTGTATGATTCTCCTCCAACTGGGTCTTGCTTCACCTGACTTGCTGCTAGCCTGTCCAGAATAAGTCTGTATTAGGTTGTTGCCTACCTAAAATAACTTTTAAGTCATTCAGTAAAGAGTAACATTGGGTTTTACTTTCTCCTTCATTGTGAGGTTAAAACAGTATGTGGGTTTTACTTACCTTGTGTTAGCTGTGTGCCATCCAAAAATAAGTTGCAAGAGTTACTGCTTACCTCAATCTAGGGTTCCCTGACTTAAAAAGCACCTGTAATTGTACATTACATCCTTTGGTTTTAAAGTAGTTATAGGTTTTTATTCCACCTAGAATAAGTGTTCCACAATGCACCAAAAGTATATTGTTCAGTTGACTAAGTGATTTGTACTGAGAATCATTATACAACTGGAAGGGTCTACTGCCCTTGCATTACTGAATGTAATTGTAAAAAGTAACCATTGGTTTTTACTCTCCAAGAATAGGCTTGACCTATACTGAACGTGTATGAAAAGGTTTTCACTTCCCTAGAACTACTGTTGGGTACTTAATTAAGGTCTATACTTGGGTCTGTGTACTTTCAAGTATAGTGTTGTGTTTTTATACTGGGATTTCATATAATGTTTTAGTGCTTACTTACACCTAGATTTATCTGGGCCTACCTGTATTTAAATACTTCCTTTATTTTTACAATACATGGTGTTTGTGTTTCTTTGGATCATTTGTATTACAATTTCACTTGTATTCATTCTACAGTCCTCTCTCCCGCCTAAGATAAGCCTGGCTGCTCTGTCTACACTACCATATAGTCGGGTGGTACAGCCTTATACTAAGAGTGGAGTCTTGCACTCCCTCAGTAGAATGGTTTTACTAAGCCCTTAGTTGGACTTCAGAAAAACTGTCCTAACAATCCTCAAAGTAGTTATAGGTACATACTGTTCCTTGAATCTGTGTTCCACTATTCAGAAAAGTATCCTGCTTACAGGGTTGGTTGATTATGTGATTATTTGTGGAGTATCACTGCATAACTGACGCTCTACTTGCCCTGATTTACTGTAAAGTAATCTAAAAGTAACTTGTGCTTTTACTCCCCATGAATCGGTGTGCCCTATACTAAATGTGTATGATAAGGTCTGACTTCCCTAGAATTACTGTTAGGTGTTCTTAAGAAGGTTTATGCCTTGGTCTGTGTACCTACAAGCATTGTGGTGTTTTATGGAAACGTCCAAAAAGCCCGTAAATAAAGGGCGAGAATGGGAGATTTGGCTGAATTTCGGGTGTTTTAAAATCATGAACGGCCAGAATATTTGACCAAATGCCCCATTCAGTGCTAAGTGCTGCGGGGGTGTCTCCCGCACCCTTGTTCACTATATTGTGAGCGGGGATTGGGGGGTGTCCTCTGCAGCCAATAAATAAAAAAGTTTTTTAAAAAAAGTTAAATGACCCTGCAGCGCCAGTTGCCGATCACAGAAGTGAAACGGAACAGGCGTCGCAGGGACACAGTGAGTCAGAAGCACACAGCGAGTGTGCCGCCGCAGGGGGTGGGGGACGGGCAAGTCGGAAATGTTCAGGGGAGAAAAGACCAAAGGTTATTTTCGGAAAAATAATCTTTAGTCTTTTCTTCCTCGACCATTTCCATCACAGGATTTCAAACGCGATCTTTGTTTTATAATGTGTTTATGACTCTATGACCAGTACTTACCCCAAGACTTAACTTGACCTACTTTTATTTATCATAAACTTTTCTTTTTGTATGATACATCTGGTTGTAACTGTTTCTATTGAATCCTTAGTGTTCTGTGTACTTTCCTACAGCCCTCTCTCCCTCCTAGGTTAAGCCTGGCTGCTCTGTCTACGCTACCATATACTCGGGTGGTACAGCCTTATACTAAAAGTGGAGTCTTGTACTGTCTCAGTTGAATGGTTTTACTAAGCCCTTAGTTGGACTTCAGAAAAAACTGTCCTAACAGTCCCATTCATTTGAAATTGGTGACTGAACATGGTTTTAGTGCAGAGAGCAAAGGTTACAGGCCGGAAAGCAATATAATAACCATGTCAGGATAGAGTGTGTGTGTGTGTGTGTGTGTGTGTGTGTGTGTGTGTGTGTGTATCTCCGAGGCTTGTGGCATCTGCTTAGATCACATGCTGTGCATAGGCTGACATCAAGTGGAAGCTGCAGAGTATTAGTTTGTTTTCCGAAACTCGAAAAGGGGCGTCGAACTAGGCGTGCCAGTAATACTATCCCTAGTGTGACGCCCACTGTGCCCATGAACCCTCACACGTGTAGGACCCTCAGATTGTTTTTTTCGCCATACTGTCGGACGCATATTGCGGAGTTCCCTTGGCATTTGCCAATTATACCTAAAATATTGTTAAATAATTTTCCCTGATATCTTCCATCCTACGCCGAAGATCGACATCAGCGAAGATCGAGGGAACCAGCTGTTGAAAACTACACGACGGACCTTGGGCCTTGGAAGGCTTTTGGCCTTGGCCCTGTACAAGTAGTGAGAGTGGTGGGTGGTCATAACCTTCCCACGTTTATTTCCTACATATACACAGCCCGCTGCCAGATTTACACATATGGAGAGTACGCCTTTCAAATTCTGCCCCAAGTGTAACAGGAAGTTTCCCTGGGTAGATGAGCACAATACGTGCAATCTGTGTCTCCCACGAGACAATCCCGAGTCTGCGTGTCAAGCTTGTAAGCTCTTCAAGCCAAAAACACTTAAGGAACGCTCGACGATGCGCTGGGCCCACTACGCCAGGCAGCTAGAGGCCATTGACGTCGAAGGGTCATTCAGCGATGGCAGCAACGCCGCCGTATCAGACGGTGACTTCAGACACCCACGCGCAAGCCCATGACCTTGGAGGACTGGCCAGCGGCCCAGGTATGGGGACAGCATCCCCGGGGGCAGAAGCGCAACCCACACCCCTTCCTCTAAACACTTCAGCCCCAGCCGTGACTCGACACGCGTGTCGATTGATCAGCAATGGAAGGCACAGAGAGAGAGGTCCAACGATTCTGTGTCCTCTTGAGCGTTCCCGTTCGCCACATGGCAAAGGCCAACTGTCCGCGGTTGAAAAAGGTGCCGCACTCCCAATAGTTCCAGAGGCTCGATCGTCAGAAGACTATTCCGACCTCTATGCTCCCAAGTCAAAGCGCGTAGCGTCTACTTCCAAGATTCGACGCCCCCCATCTACTACCTCTGAATCTTGATGCAAAGCGTCATAGACCACCTCCAAACTTCGATGTGAAGCGTCAAAACCCTCGGAAACCCCTAAAACCTCCGGAAAACATTCTTCTAGTCACAGGAAGGGGGATAAACACAATAAACCTTCAGAACACCATAAGGAAAAACGGAAAGCTCCTAAAGTAATAGGGAAGTCCAAGGTCCCTGACACTACTCCTAAGAGTAAAATTGTCCCTCCCATTCCTCATGATATGGGCATGGATGAGGAACCAGAACAGGAGAGGTGTATTCCCAGTTTCAGGGAATGGAACTCGGCTGATATTGATAGGGTGAGGAGAAGGATGTCATTTATGTCAGACTTCTATGAGAAAGACCCTTACTATTTTCATAGTTATGCTAACACCCCCGCTACCTCTGCCCCTTCAGAGTCTAAGGACTCTCAGCCCCCTGCTAAAAGATTCTGCTCTGAGGTACACTCAGAGTTTGGTCACAGACCCTTTGGTGGTTGAATCTTACCACCCCGAATCATACTGCGAGGAGACAGAACCACAAATGGTGGATGACCAGACGGGGGTCTCATTATTATTATTATTATTATTATTATTATTATTATTATTATTATTATTATTATGAGGAGGAGGGGGATTGATCCCTCGCTGGTAACCCCAAATCTGACTTGTGCGGTTAATCCACGAGTCGAAAAAATATTTCGTGCTGCACCCTCTGATCCTATGTACATTAGGGGTGAATTAAAACCTTACTCCCTGGTAGTTACAACCACCAGAAAGAGGGCAGGTACACCTCTTGCTTTTCTGAAGCACCCCCCGATAGAGAGCAAAAAAAAAAAATACTCTCTAGGTAGGAAAGTGGCTTCCACTTCAGCCTATCGGGCACGCATCACCAACAGTGTCTCTCTTTTTGGCAAGCTATAACTGCCATCAATGGGAAGAGGTAGCTGCCTTAGTATCCTCCGCTGTATCTGGATGCATCCTTAAAACAAATTTTGATTGATGAGATCCAAGATGGCCGCCAGCAGAAGTAGTCGCGTTTGAGTCGCAATCTCGCCTGGCCGCCAACAAAAAAGCACTTTAATATGAAGATTTCCGTGCTGTTTAAACTCGGCTAGACGCCGGAACGCCCCGCGAGGTGTAGTGAAACGGGCCGTTTGCGTTTCAGCAAGGGAACTCGTCTTTTCGCCGAAAGAAACACCGGTGGGAAGCAGCGGCCCCTCCCCCACTGACGACAATCCAGCCAGGACGCGGGAACGGCGTAAGGCGCTGGGAAAGGAGGCGAACGGCACCCGGGGGCCTGGAGCAGACAAAGGCACATAGCACGCGCCGCGGGTGCACCCAATAATCATAATTGACCCTGAGGCGGCGGACCCACGATTGCCAGCAGGGGTCCGCGTCCGGTGGCACCGGTATAGCGGATGAGCGTGTCGGCTCTCTCCCACAGGCAGTGACAGCAGCGGCCAGGCCGCAGGCCACCGGCGAGGAGCAGGGATAGCAAGAAGATCGCCACCCCTCGTTCCTCCACGGGGGACACACAACAGGGAGACTGGTGGTGCCCCCCACCCCTGGAATCTACGGTGGGGGGACGGTCGCGAGAGGGAGAAGCCAGACGGAGGAGGACCGGAGCGGAGCAGAGGCACCAGAGTTGGCGATTACAGGAGTCAGAGGTGAGTGCGTAGTTATAGCACTGCACCTCTCCCCATTGAGCGAGGCCCCCAAGCACCGATCCAGTACCGGTGGCGCCGCCTTTAATGCCATCGGAGAGGCGCTTAGCAAGGGGGGGGGACAACTTCTTTAGGGGTGAAGAAATAAGCCATTGTGGGGCCAGCATAGGGAGGGTTGCACTGAAACCCCGCACCGAGGTGGCCCTCCAGGAAGAAAAACACAGAGCGGAGCAAAGTCGCCCCCCAACAAAAGGCAACACACAGCTCCCACATCTAGTACAGGGACGTCCGGTCGGACCCCAGCCCTCGAGCCGGCGAGATGTCAAGGGCTAAAGCGAAGGGAGGAGCGTCACAGACCGCATCGCAACCCCTCAGACAGGATCCAAACCTGCTACAAATGTGGTCCACAGAAGCGACTACAACCTCAAAGGACAGGCCCGGGAGAAGAACCGTACCAGATATCGCCTCCCCTAACCAGAGCTCTCTGCAGCCGACAAAGGACGAAATGCGGGCCTGGTTTGTGGAGCTCCAGGACAAGTTCATGTCCAGGAACAGTTCACCTCATTGAGGAGTGACATGAAGCAGGCGGTCCAAGAGCTAAGGGTTGAGGTGGCCCAGCTGGAGGAACGGACGGACATCCTAGAAAGAATTGTACAAAATGTGGAGGAGGAAGCAAAACAGTGCAGTGAAACACAGGAACACCTGGTCAGGCTGACTCTCAACCTGGAAATTCAATGTGAGGATCTCAAACTGCTCCCGCAGGTCCAATATCCGCATAAAATACATGCTGGAGTCAGTGCTGGATAAAGACCTGAAGGGTGCGGTGCAAGAAGTTTTTCGGGACATATTAGAGGAACAAGATGCAGAGATTATTGGGATCGACAGAATCCACAGGGTGGGCCTGAAAAGATCGGGGGCCCCAGGAGAGAGGCCAAGGGACGTGGTGGCTGCCCTATCATCGTATCCGCAAAAAGAATAGATACTAAGGAAGGCAAGGCAATTAGACCACATAAGGGTGAATAGGGTGGAAATCCAACTATATCAAGACCTGGCCTCGGCGACACTCTTATAAAGAAGGGAGATGGCCCCCTTAGTGAAAGAACCTCTGGGGAAAGAAATCAGATACAAGTGGACGTTCCCTTTTGGCCTTCTGTTTGAGTGGGAGGGTAAACAGAGACGAGTAACAACTTGTGGGGAAGGTCTCCAAACAATGGGCCTGCAAGCGGAGGAGGGCGCGGTAGGTGGGGACAGGCCCCGGGGAGAACCGCACAAGAGGCCTCGGGGATGGGAGGTGGTAAGGCACATGAAAAAACAAACTGGAGGGGGAAAAGCTAGACACCCCACGGGTGAGAAGTAGATATCTTCAAAAGGAACAAAGAGGCGAAGATGTTCAGAATGGAGAAGGCGGGAGTGGACGGACTCGAATGTATCACGGAATATCATATATGGGGTGGCCGGGCAGAGGTTCCGGAGGGTACACTACCTGGGTCTGTGAGTGATGTGGGGTTTAGGACTCCCCGCACAGTTAATCCTGAGTCATGAGAGGGCAAGGAGCGATAGGCGAAATGCCCTAGCAACCTTAGGTGCCTGGGCCCTCCTCGGGATCAAAGTTGAGTTTCAGTTACTAGTTGAGGGTAAGTTGAACGGGTTGGGGGGAGGGTGTGCCTCGGTAGGAGGGCTGGGATCACAAATAGCAGGTCGGCAGATAGCAATAACAGAGTAGATGAGATGACGAAGTTTAGAATCTTCTCACTAAATGTAAGGGGGCTGAATTTGCCGGTGAAGAGGAAAAAAGTGGAGGGACTGGTTGGAAGGGAGAAGGCGGATATTCTGCTCCTCCAGGAGATACATGTTAAGGCACAAGATAAAAAGAAGATATTTCTGAAAGGGTGTAAGATATGGGCGCAGGCGAATGCAGGGGGAAAAAAGAGCAGGGGCGATGATTGCGGTGAGGGGGGGCTTTGGGGCAATCCTCATAGACACACAGGTGGACAAGGAAGGGAGGTATGCATTTGCTAACCTCATGTTAGATGGTCTTAGGCTTACTCTGGCGTCCATATACGCGCCAAACACGGGACAGGATGGTTTTCTGAGAGACACCCTGGGGAAACTAGAGGGATTCGCGAAGGGTGAGTTAATACTGGGAGGAGACCTAAACCTAGCCTGGCAACCGAAGCTGGATAGGAGCACGAGGGGGGGTGGGACTGGGGGTTTGGAGGAGTCATGCTCAGGGAGCCCCGTCCAAACAATTGAAAAAAAAAGATGGAAGACTTGGCACTACATGATGTCTGGAGAGAAAAAAAGGGCCAGGCCAGTGGGTTCACATTTTATTCATACGTTCATAACACAATGTCAAGGATTGATTACTTCTGGGTTTCGGTGGGCCTCCTGGGGAAGATCCGAGGTATTGATTTGGGCGCTATTACAATTTCTGACCACGCTACACCGTGCCTGGACTTCCAGATCCCAGGCAGAGGAAGGGGTCTATGCAGGTGGAGAATGCCTCCAGACATCCTGGGGGACAGAGCCCTGGGCGGGACTGTGGGGGAAAAAATTTGTGAATACTTTGATCTGAACGACAATGGAGAGGTACCTCTGGTGTCTGTTTGGGAAGCATTTAAGGTGGTAACACGAGGGTATATAATAGCCCAAAAAGCCACTAAAGATAAGCAAACCTATGAGTGGGAAAGGACATTGGAAAGAAAAATGGCAGACATTCATGAGGAAATGTTAGATCACCCCAATAGAAGCCTCAAGAAGGCGCTGAGGCATGTGCAGGGCCAATTAGATATGCTCCGAAACCAAAAAGCAGAGAAATCCCTTCTGTACTTAAGGCAACGCTACTACATGAAGGCCAATAAGGCGGACAGATACCTTGCAAGACAACTCAAAGGGAAACTAAATACATTGGCGATTCTGAAAGTGATGGATGCCAAAGGAGAGACTCAAACATGCAACAAGGGCATAGGAGAGACCTTCAAAGCCTTCTACCAAGACCTTTACACGACGGAGCACCCGAACAGGATAGGTTTCTGCGTTCTCTCCCTATTCAAGCAATAACGGAAGAAGAAAAAAAGCGCCTGGATGCCAGGATTACAGAAGAAGTAGTCCACAGGGCAATAAAGGGCCTCCCGAGCAATAAGGCACCAGGGACAGATGGCTTCACGGCCCCCTTCTACAAAAAGTATGCGGCCATTCTAGTCCCGAGACTAACTAGGCTGTTCAATACATTCAAGGACAACGGTAATATAACCCCATCCATGAACGAGGCGAAAGTCCTAGTTTTCCACAAAACAGGTAAAGACCCAATCCTCCCTGGCTCGTATCGCCCCATTGCCCTGATTAATTTGGATGCAAAAATTTACACCAAAATACTCGCTGCCAGGCTGTCACCCCTCCTCCCATCCCTAATCAACCCCAATCAATCGGGCTTTATTCCTGGCAGACAAACACATGATAACTTAAGAAGGATTATCCACTTAGTAGAAAAAATAGGCTTTACCCACACTCCGGCAGTATTGCTTTCCCTAGATGCCGAAAAGGCCTTCGACCGGGTGGAATGGTCATTCTTCTTTCGAACGCTGAAACACATGGGGTTCGGGGACCAATTTATCAATGTGGTCAGGCCAACTACAACTCCCCGTCGATAAGAATCGCAATAAACGGGGAAGTAACGGATAAGGTCGAGATATCAAGAGGCACGAAACAGGGGTGTCCCCTCTCCCACCTCCTCTATGCTATATTCTTAGAACCCCTCCTAATCAAAATAAGGGAAACAGTAGGAATAAGGGGGATAGAGATGGCGGGCAGACAACACAAAGTCATTGCATATGCAGACGATATGCTGCTGGCTTTGGAAGATCCCGAGAACTCCTTAGCACAGACCCTAAAAGAACTGGATGTATTCGGGGGGCTGTCAGGTCTAAAAATAAACAGAAAAAAATCAGAAATTTTGCTCTTGGCGGGAGATAGGGGGTCCTTGGGCAAGGTGGCGGGAACACTCGATCTAAAAATAACAGAAGGAGGCATTAAGTACCTAGGGGTTGACACTCATGAGCCGGGTAGACCTGTTCTATTTAAACAATTTTCATAAACTGCTGGAAGATGTTAAGAAGGACCTAGACAGATGGTCCCCACTTCGGGACTCTTGGTGGGGCAGAGTCCAGTCGGTTAAAATGAACATTCTCCCCAGGGTGCTCTATTATTTTTATGCCCTTCCCGTGACAGTCCCGAACTCATTCTTCAAAGCATTGTCCAAGGCCATATCGCTATTCGTATGGAACAGAAAACCCCCCAGGGTTGCAAGGGCCATCCTCACGGCACCAATCAAGGCAGGAGGCCTAGCACTCCCACACTTTCAAAAATATCATCAAGCGGCACAACTCTGGATCATGAGGGAATGGTTGGCAGAGGACCAAAGCACTACCTGGGCAACACAAGACAGGGCAGTGGCTAGGACCCCTTTGCAGGACCTGATGTGGAAACACAAACAGCACAGATATCCGAATCTTCGAATTAGTGAGGTCTTGAAAATGACCATCGAGGCATGGGATGCTCAAACCAGGAAGGGAATCATGACCACCCCACTGTGCACCTTTACTCCAATCTGCCGAAACCCACTGTTCCCTCCGGGATGCGAACCAGGGGGATTTGAAAAATGGGAGGAGGCTGTGTGCAGAAAAATTGGAGAAATGATCCAGGACAAAGAACTAAGGACATTTGCTGAGTGCAAACAAATATGGAAACTGACGGATGTGGACAGATATAAATATGAACAAATAAAGCACTGGCTCACCACTACGGAGATTTTTCAGGCAGCTACGAGAGATTTAACACCATTTGAAAGATATATAATATCCAACCCAGGCGACAGAAAACTGGTGTCAACATTATACCAATTCATTAACGCGCCAGAAGAAGAAATGAAATGGTCATACATGAAAAGATGGGAGGGCACACTGAGAGAAGATATTCCAAGACAACAATGGGAGGCTTTGTGGGTCGGTATCCCGAAACGTACCCGGGCCGTCCAAACAAGGGAATTGTGGCTCAAAATCATTACACAGTGGCACTACACTCCAGAACGGATCAAATCAATGTATCCGGAAATGTCAGATAACTGCTGGAGAGGATGCACGGAAAGGGGCACATGGAGGCATATCTGGTGGGACTGTCAGGGTGTGAAGGGTTTCTGGAGGGAAGTCCAAACGGAGATGACAAAAATATTTCCAGATGCAGCACAAAAGGGGGAAAGGGTCTGGTTATGTGGGCTAAAGGACCCTCAGGCCAAAAGACTCCATATAGCACAATGGAGAAGCTTCAGGGGCTTACTTATTGCAGCATGGGCCACAATCGCCCAAAACTGGAAAAAACAGGCCCAGCCTTTAGTGTTTACCTGGCTACAAAAAGTGTGTTCACAAATGACAATGGAAAAGATTACACACCATCTCCAGGCCCAGAAGAATTCCTTTACGAAGGAATGGGGGGGGGGGGCGGTGTTGGAGTATTTACGGTCGGACTATATGGAGCAATGGTGCCCGCACAATATCAAAATCTCAGACATTTTTGGTACATAACTTTTTGAAATTACGACTACATGTGATCCTACTCTTTCGGGGGGTGGGGAGGGGGTGTGGCGGGGGGAGTTCGGGGATGATGTTATATGTTTTTAAGAAAATAATAAAAATATGTTTAAAAAAAAATATTTTGATGCAGCAGATAATGCTGAAAGATTGATAGCAGAAGGCACAGTAATAAAACACCACACTTGGCTAAGGCAGTTGGGGTTCAAACCCGAGACCCAAGCCATGCTTCTAGACATGCCGGTAGAGCCGAACGTTCTGTTTGGCAAGGCAGTGGAAGAGGCACTAAAGACAGCTAAAGATGAGTACGAGACCCTAAAATCTCTCGGCCAACTCACAAATAAACCTTCGAGTCAGAGGGAAAATAATTTGTCGCTTTCGCGGCCAAGGCTTCCAGAGGGGTTCCAACTACTACCAAAATCAAGGAACCTCATGGGGCAACAATCAATTCCAGACATCACTGGGATTCACCAGAGGCCAGTGTAGGGGCCGCACTAGGGGTAGAGGCAGCCCCCCCAGAGGTGGTACGCCACTCAGTAAACAGTGACGTTCTGCTTCGGGTCCCCTCCCATGCATCCCCAGTAGGGGGTCACATTTCCACCTTCGCCCACGCATGGGAGGGGATCACTTCGGACAGATGGGTGCTGTCCACAGTGTCCACAGGATACTGTATAGAACTATTGGCGCGCCCCACCAAGGTCCCCCAAGACAAAAGGTACACTCGTTGGAGCACCAGAAAATCCTTCTCGAGGAGATTGCCACTCTACTTGCAAAGGATGCCATAGAACTCGTCCTTCGGCAACCAGGTAAACAGGGTTATTTATTCAACCTACTTCCTTGTGCCAAAAAAAGATCTAACAATGCACCCAGTGTGATTTGCGCCCTGCAAACAAGTATGTCAAGCCACAAAAATTCTGCATGACTACACCCCACTACTAAAAAAGGGGATTACATGGCATCATTGGATATGAAAGATGCCTATTTTCATATTTCAATGTTCCCAGCGCACAGAAGATTCTGGTATTACCCAAATTGTTCGAACACAATTGTTCGAATTACTGAATTGACCGAAAGTCGAGGGTCCGAATTGACCTTTGCACAATTGACCGCACATATATATATAAATATATATATGTATAAAACCCCCCGCATATATGTAACAATTGACCTTCACAATTCGGTCAATTGTGCAAAGGCCAATTGTAATTCGAACAATTGTAGTTCGAACAATTCGTATACATCCAAGATTCTTGCGTTTCAAAATAAACAACCAGCACTACCAGTTCAAGGTGCTGCCCTTCGGTATAGCCTCGGCTCCAAGGGTATTCACCAAGGTGCTGGTGGCGGTGCACCTACGCAGGGAGGCCCAGTGTACCCTTTCCTGGACGACTGGCTCATCACAGGGGAAACCCCCGTAATTTGCAGACTAAACATTCAAAGGACAATCGACTTTCTCTTCCAATTGGGCTTCTCGATCAATGAGAAAAAATCAAGCCTGGTGCCAAGCACCTCAAAACAGTTCCTAGGAGCTGTCCTAAACACCCAGGAGGGGTTGGCCTTTCCATCAGAGGAAAGAATTCGGAATCTGTTGCTGCAAATTCCTCAATATCAGTCCGGTCGCCAAATAAGGGTGCGTAAAGCGATGCATTTGCTAGGCATGATGGTATCTTCATTTACCTGGTTCCCCACGCGCGCCTGCGACCTATGCAGGAATGGTTGGCGAAACAGTGGTCTCAAGCAAGTGGTCAGTGGGACGATCTAGTGGTCGTTTCGCCAACACTAGTACAGAGTCTTCGCTGATGGAAAAGAGAGAATCTTATGAAGGAGAAACCTTCTACGATCCAGAGATACAGGCCGTTGTCACAACAGACTCCTCCCTAGCAGGGTGGGAGCCCACTACCTGCACCATACAACTCAGGGTCTCTGGTCTCACACAGTGGCTCAGAACCACATCAATCTGCTAGAACCTCTGGCAGTGTTCAGAGCGGTTTGAGCATTCAAACCCCTCCTATCCAACCTGTCAGTGCAGATCCTAACAAACAGCACAACGCCAATGTTTTACTTAAACAAACAAGGGGGCACTCGTTTTCCAAATCTGTCCAAGCTTGCCCAGAAGATTTGGAGATGGGCACTCAAACGGAAGATTTACCTGTCATCCCAACATGTTCCAGGGGATCTCAAATCGCTAGCGGATGCTCTGAGCAGGGATCACCTTCCAGAAGAACACGAAGAGGTCGTAGGAGACCTCTTCTCTAAGTGTGGTTGCCCCACTATAGACCTATTCACCACAAGCGAAAACAGGCAATGCCCAGACTTCGCATCCAGGTTACCCCAGCCAGGTTCCAAGGTGAACCCCCTATCGATGAATTGGTCAGGGATGTTTGCCTACGCTTTTCCACCAACCCCTCTGATGAGGAAGGTGTTGAACAAGATCCACAGGGAACCGATGACACTTGTCCTAGTTGCTCCTATGTGGGTGAGACAACAGTGGTATCCACACCTACGCAAACAGGCAGTGTGCGACCCCATCAACCTCCCGTGCCCGTACAACCTACTCTCCCACCACGAGGGTCTGACAGTGCATCCTCAGCCCAACTCAATGAACTTGGCAGCATGGCTCCTGAAGTCATAGGGCCTCATTACACGGATGGCGGTAAGGATTTACCGGTACCGGTAAAATACTGGTACCGGTAAATCCTTACTGCCTTACTACAAGGTCCCTTTGCGGGTTGGGGGATTTAATGCCTGCTTTTTGCAGGCGTTAAAAACCAACCCGCAAAGGGACCCAGGGAGCTAATTACGGTACCGCAATTTGCGGTACCGTAATTAGCGCCTTCCCCATTATGCCCTATGGGGAAGGACAATGGTGGAAGGGGGAATTACCGCCCCGCCAACCTTGGAATGGGGCGGTAATTCCCCTTTCCGCCAAAGGCGGTGCCGGTATATTACCGGCATGAACCATGGCGCTAATAGCGCCATGGTTCTCCGCCATCCGTGTAATGAGGCCCATAGAGTTTCGACATCTCAGTTTACCCCAGAGATGTATGGCTA